>NW_022900951.1:104313908-104325575 GCF_012274545.1 Fukomys damarensis
AAAAAAAAAAAAAAAGGACACAGTCTAATAAAGGTATAGTTTGAAGTTTGCTTTATTATTATTTTCATTGTATGCAAAATTTATTTTAATATATTGTTTTAATAAGTACATAGCATTTATTTAACCTATTTTAAGTGTATATTTCATAAGGTTGTACAACCATTACTACCATCCACTTCCAGCATTTTTTATCTTCCCAAATAGATACCCTGTGTCCACTGAACAATAAGTCTCCTTTCTCGTTTTTAGACCTCATAAACTCTGTTGAATGTCTTTAATAGTTTGTTTAAGCTAGATGACTCATTTATTTATTTTTTATTTTAAATTGAATTTATTGGTACATTCTAGGTAGACAGTACAGTTACATTCATTACTGGGATCTTGACTCATTTAAATATGATCATTCAGTATTTTTCCTTTTGCATTTGGCTTGTTTCATTTGATATAATATTTTCTGATTTATTTATGTTGTAGCATATTTTGGAATTTCATTTATCTAGCTCTATAATGATTAATTTTATGTCTATACCATATTTATTTGTCCATTCACTTATTGATAATGTAATTAAAAATTAATTGCAGTAAATAAGTGTTATAAAGGAAAACAAACAGGAAAATTTAGAACAGAAAAACATTAGTAAAGCTAAAATAAATTCATTGCAAGGGAGAGTAAAGTAGCAGAATGTATGTGAAAGAAAAATAATGCATATAAAATTAGACTGAGAAATAATCTAATCTGAGAAAACAGATAAAAACATTTTAAATAATTAACTGAACCTTAAAGACTTGTGGTACATTCAGAGTACTTATATCATTTGCGTCATCAAAATATGAGGACAACTAATAATGGGAGAGAGAAAACATTTAAATGAATAATGACTGAGCACACTCATAAAATTTGAAGAAAGTTATAAATCAATAAATTTAA
The DNA here is from genome assembly GCF_012274545.1 of Fukomys damarensis. Classification (NCBI taxonomy): domain Eukaryota; kingdom Metazoa; phylum Chordata; class Mammalia; order Rodentia; family Bathyergidae; genus Fukomys; species Fukomys damarensis. Next base: position 104,314,837 of record NW_022900951.1, read on the forward strand.
GACACTGAATAGAGCTCAAAGAGGTTGAACACAAATAAATACACACGAAGATCTATGACAGTGAAACTTCTGCCAAAAAAAAAACTACACACACACACACACACAAACAAACAAAAAAGAAAGCATCATGAAAGCTACCAGAGAGAAAGAACTTTAAAAAAGTGGTTATTTCCTGAGAAACATCTAAGATCAGAAATAACACATTATTTTTAAAGTAGTGAAGGGAAACATCAGTCAGTACTAGATTCTATATTCAGTAACAACAAAAATTCCTTTAGGAATTGTGGTTGAGATCATTCCAAATTCTTCTAATATAAAGTAGATTATCCGTAGTCATGATGCTATGCAATAGTGCACCAGAATTTATTTTGGATATCTAACAATAGCATAATAACTGTTGACCAAACTTTCCTCATTCCTCTAGCTTCTCTAACTTTCCCCAGATTTTGGTTACCACTACTCTACTTTCAATTTCTAAAGATAATCCTTTTTGATATACAACATATATGTGAGATCATGTACTAATTTGCTCGTTGTGCCTGGTTGATTTAACTTAGCAAAATGTCCCACAGATCCATGAATGTTGTGAAAAATAACAGAATTTTATATAATTTATGGCTGAATAATATTCCAGGGTGTATATATCTCACATTCTTTTTCTTTTCGTCAGTTATTGAACACTTAGTCTCACTTAATTTTATACCTAATATGATTGGGACTTCAGTGATCGTTGAAATAAAGATTCCTCTTCAACACACAGCTTTCAATTCCTTTTAAGATAACTCAGTGGGATTACTCAGTCAAATGGAAATATTATTTTTAATTTTAAAGAGCCTCCATTGTATTTTCTATAACTGTGCTAATTTGCATGTGTACCAACAGTGTGTAATGGTTCTCCTTTCTCCAAAACCTTTCAAGCATTTATAGACCTTCATCTTTTCATTTTTTAAAAAGAAAACATTCTAACCAGAGTGAGGAGGTATCTCTTTGCATTTCATACCATAATTTCCACAATGATTAGTGATATTAAGCATTTTCATATGCTTGTTGGCCATTTTTAAGACTTTTTAAAAATTTTAAGTCTGTTGCTTATCATTTGGTTCATTTGTGTTTTTGTTATATTTTGCATCTCTACTGAGTTTTTGACAGTTCTTATATATTCTGAATATTGATCCTTTGTCAGATATATTGGTTGAAAACATTTTCTTCTGTTTTTAGGTTATCACCTATCATACTGCTAATATTTTCTTTTGCTGTGCAGATTTTTAGTTTGATGCCCTTCTGTTTGCCTACTCTTGCTTTTGTTTGCAGAGCTTTTGGCGTCTTTTCTAAAAAAAAAATCTTGTTTTTACCAAAGTCCTGAATTACATCTCCTGTTTTTATCTATTAGTTTCATAGTTTCAGGCCTCAATATTAAATTATTTTATCTATTTTGAGTTGATCTTTGTAACTAGAAATACATTTCTAACATCAATCTTTTGTTTATTTGGTTGTTTTTGTACCAGAGATTGAACTCGGGACCTTACAAGGCAGGTAGCAGAACCACTGAGCTAAATCCCAGGCCCTAGAATCATTCTTTTGAATACAGATATCAAATTGTGCTGCCATTATTTATTGAACAAAATCTTCTCAGCATGTTTTCTTAGCAGATTTTAGAAAATGAATTGACTATAGAAATATGGGTGTCTGTCTAAGCCTCTAGTTTGTGAAGATAGAATTGTTTGTGATTGGAGTGTATTTGTATTTCTGTGTGTGTGTCTGGGTAAACTGTACATTTGTATTTTATTATGAAAGAAAACTAAGTCTAAATATGAATGTTCTTTTCAGGCCACAAGCATATTTTAAGTAAGAACTTTGTGATTTATAGGAAAATATTATAGTACTTTGGTGTGGATTAATTATCATTTCAAGGGAACACATCACTATTTATCAAAATATTTTAATGTGTATTTTAAATGTTTCAATGAATAATTTCATCAATTAATAAATATTGAATGCCTTCATTTGCCGAACATTATACCTTGATCAGTGCATAATATTCCTACAAAGATACTAAATTTTGAAAAACAAAAACCTCCCACATAAATGTATCCATCGTGATAATTATCGTCAGAAACATACCTACCAGTCATGTTGAAGAATATTCTTGAATATAAACGGCATCATTTTTCTATTGCTACATGAGAAAAGTATCTGAAAGCAGTGGATTAAAGTAAAGTTGTTTATTTTTTCTCACATTTTTTTAAAATTTTCTGTGACCAGCTGAGCAGTATTGCACAAGAGGTTTTCAGCTGGAACTACATTTTCTTTGAGCTAAGTTGTGCTTAAAATGCTCAAGATAGTTTCAGTCACCCATCTGCTGCCTCAGAAAGGGTATCTGCAACTGCTGGCAACAAGCCTTTACTCTCTTTTTCCAAGTAGTGTTTCACCATTCAGGAGTCTGACATTTTTATGTGGCGCCTGATTATCAATGGACAAAAAGTGGAGGATGCAAGACCTTTTAAAAATTCTGTTTAGAATTGTGAGGCCATCATTTTCCTGATGACATTTTCTTGATCAAGTAAGTCAAAGCCAAGCCTAGACTTTAAGACAAAGTAGAGAACCTACACTTTGAAGGAAAACAGGCAGTAATATACAGTACAAGTATAGGCAAAATTACTTGTGGCATAATTTGAAACATTATTTCACAAGACAGTTTCCGGCTACAGCAGTCAAAATCTCTCTCACTTAAAATATACTATTTCCTCCAAAGTCTTATCCCACTATGGCATCAGCGGAAAGTCAAGGATATCCTCAGTATTAGGTTGGGAGTGTGTGAGACCCCTTGAATATATATCATCTTTTTCTAAAACTGATTAACTAAATGACAGGAAATATTTCTCCAGACAAAAAACATACTATGGTAATACAGGACTAAAGTTATTATCATTCAAAAAGCAGAAAAGAAAGCACATAGGTACCAGTGTGCCAGTTCATTAAAATTATGCCAGGAATAAGCAATGAGTTGCTCCTTCATAGTGGAAAGACTTGATTGCCATCGAATTCTGCTTTGGGGAAATATTCTTCAATGCATTGCTCTCAGGGGCTCTTGGTTGCATTCTCTAGGATTTTCATAATTTTTCATAAAATAAGGCTATGTTTGCAATTTAACAAGTTCCTTAACCTTCTCATTGCCATCAGTTTGTTTTTATTTTGAGTTGTGTCTATAACTTTTATTCCAGCCTGCTTTTGAAGACATAATTAAAAATTAAAATATATATGGGTTTTCTGAGAATTTTATTTGGAATTATTCCATGCTACATTCATAATTCTTTCTCAAATTTACATTTCACTACTGTAGTAGACTCAGGCTCCTGCAAGAACAGATTTAAAAGTTCTTAGTATTCATTTTGTATAGTGAAGCAGATCTTCTAAATCAAATTGCTAAGGTCTTTACAAATAATTTTGAAGTTGTAAGTATAATTGTATTTTAATCTTTAAGCTATGCTTTACTGGTTTTACTATGATTTTTGCCTTGGTATTTCTTCTAAAATGTTTTCCCATTGAAGAGGCTGTATGGGGTCCAAATTCTACTTGAAAATATAAATTTCCTTATTTATTCCTTGCTATTACGTTACTTATCATATTTATCATAGTAGAAAACATTTAACAATTTCAACTTTCTTGCCAGTAAGCTCCTCTCACAGACTCACAAATTTTTAGGCACATTTTCTCTCTTCTCCATTCCCTCTGCTGGAACACTTTTTTTTTAGAGGTTTCAATAATAATGACTTTCTTGCAATTCTGGTCGCCATGAACAATCTCCCTATCAACTTTTCAACTTCTATTCAGCATTTGCTTTCAAAACATACATGCTGTAGTTTTTTGTTAAGGAATCGTATTTTCAAATATTAATTTCTATATAGCATATTTTTTATGCATAACAAAGCATCCAATACATGATAATTGAAATGCAATTCATATGATCCATAATAATTGTATGATTGCCTTGAATTTTCTGTGTATTCTTCAACAGCATATGTGCTGGTGTCACTCCTGAAGATGCTGCATTAAAGAGGTTTACCTGGGGCAAAACATCCTACATGATCTCTCTCAAAACTTTTACCTTAGGTGGAATTATCTGGTAGCTTAACAGGCCTCTTTCCATTTATGTTTCTTCTGGTATTATATTTAGACTTGTTCCTATGGTGACTGCTTTCCATAAAGTAAAAGGGTATCAACTCATAATGCTTAGGACAAGATACAATAGCATCCACTCTATCATATTCCTTTAATAACAATAAATCCAAAGCATCTCCTAGGTAGATATGGAATAAAAATAAATGTCCTTTTGGAAGACTAGTGACATGAACTTACAGAAATCAGAAGAAATTTTGGTGGCCTTTGCACAGTTTCATTAAGTGTAGTACATGGGCTGAGCATTTAGCTCAGTGGTGCTGCCACCTGCCTTGCAAGCACAAGGTTCCAACTTTGATCCCTGGTTAAAAAAAAAAAAAGTAGTACATTATCCCATTATCCTTTGTAACACAAGAGAACAATTAATGGCTTAGAATTTTTTCACTAGGTATGAAGCTATATTCAAAATATATTTTGTGTATTTAGCTGTAAATGTTAACTAGAATTCAATTTATTAGAATTCTCAAACAATAAGTGTTTTTGACATTTCAACCAATCTAGAAAAGGCTGGTAGAATAATAATATGCTCATTTAAGAAAAATTCCATCCATAGGTACATTTTAAAAGATACTCAAGATTTAACAAGCAAGTAGCTTACTTCGCCACATCCTTAACATCTAACCACTTACACAATATAAATTTGCATACCTACTGATGGCCCTGAAACACTGTAGAATTTTTCAAAGAGGCTTTCTGTTGAGCTCATTTTACTATAGATGGCACAAAATAAACAGAGGCATTTCAGAAAACCATTAAATGTCAGAAGATGCAACAAAACTTTTTACTTACTTCTCATTAAAGTAGACCATTTAAACAATGCCTATTTTTAAATTATGCTTGGCAATCAGGATTTTATTATATTTTTGAACTCTACATTTTAATGAGTCCTAGCCAAAAATGCATTATGTATTCTAGAATCTTAAATATGAACTTGAGATACAATAAGTGAAAGGATTTAAAGAGTGTATTTTTAAAGCAGCATGATTTGGTAGATAAAATCATAATTGAATCTAATTGAAGGGAAATTAACTTGATCAGAGTAGAGGAATAATTCCTATACACTGAAAATAAGCTTTCATTCAAGGCAGAAGACCAATAGAAAATAATTGCTATTCAAATACCTTGAAAGAAGCAATATTTTACTAAACTTTCAGTAATGTATGATAAATTCTCTTTCTCATGATCCTTGTTTAATACTTTAAGTAAAATTTAAAAATAAGAGATTATTTCTCCATTTTACATTCACAATTTTAAAGCATTTAATCTTTGTTTTCTAATTCTTTATCTTGATATTTCAATGTTAATGTATAGAGAAAATAGGTAAATCATGAATTTATATGTTTAACTTAGAACAAATCAAATTATTTCCTAAGGTAAGAAAATAAATAATATCACTTGATAAATTTTGTACTACATTAAAAAATTTATTACTTTAAAATAGTATTGTGGTGTGAATGTAGAAAAAAGAATACAGTTAAATAATACAAGAATATATACATGTAAGAAGTGTGTGAAATATAAGCAAACAAAGATTTTGTTTTGTAACATTTCAATTCCTACTGATCATTTTTTAGCTTGGAAACTATTTATCCCATAGAACCAATGTTATGACTGAAGGTAATTTCCACAGATACTGCAACATTAGAAATTGTGCACCAAATCTTCTGTCCTGGTAATCAACTTTAAGGACAGGTTCTCATTGTTTATGATGTTAGTATTACATTTAAAGAACATTGTTCTTATTCCTGATAGTAAGACAAAGACTTCTGTGACTTACTTCTCCTGAAAAGTAACTTCATACCATATCTTACATTCTCATATCTCCAGCTATATAGTTCTGCCTCACATTTCATTTCTATTAAATATCTTCATATCTAACTTTCAATCCATTAATAAGGTATTATTTCATTTGGTCTTACCTATTACACAATATATTTTATTATGATGTTTTACATGCACATAGACTTATATACATATATATGTATATATGTATTCATTTTTAGATATTCTGTTTGTATTTTGTCTTTATGTCCATCTGTATTGCCTTTCGCAATGAAGATATTGGTCAGAAAGGGACTTGTAGGAATGATGGAAACATCATCTTATGTCTCAATTTTTATGACTGTTGTAGTTGTTGCTCATTGTCTTGCATACTTTCAATCAGTAAACTATTAAGAACACATTCAAAATTCTCTCTTCTAGCTATTCTGAGATACATTATGCATTATTGTTAGCTATATACACCCCACAGGGCTAATCAATATCAGTAGTTTCTCCTCAGAAAATTGTATAGTGATTAATATGGTAATTATTATGATTTGATCATTAGTCAATGTATACATGATCAAAATATCACATAACAACTCATAAATATCTACAATTGTGAAGTAGAAGTTACAAACTAAAATAAAATAAATCAGACAATTTTGTATATTAGTCAATAATAACCTAATTTATAGCTAGAATCAATGTTCACATTGCTAATTTTTATTTTATACTGATTTTATTTAATAGTAGTAATGAATTTTAAGTATAGAAAATTGATAAGAGTGATTTCTTTGCTAAAAATACTACCCATTAGGGTAGGTCCTTGCTTTAGTAATAAGGGAAATTAAAACTAAAACATGAATTTTTAGGACAATGTCATAGAAAACTAAGAGAAACTGATAAGGGACTTTAGCTTTAGGAGATGACATAGTTCAAGTCAGCCCTTACCAAAGGAGAATAAATAAGAAGATAGAGAAAGGATTTCAGCCTGGGTAGATACAGAGGTCCCAGTCTGATGACAAGGATCAGACTCACCCAGCCACAAAAGCAGGCAGCCAGCGTGTAAGCATTAAACCCAGTCAAAATCTGGTAAATCATTATCTCCTTTCTGATTTCTATGTTTCTGGAAGAGACCTTACAGGCAGAGGGCTAATTTGGTTCCTATAATTTGAATACTTCTTTTTGGCACAGTGTTAGTCGTGTGAGGCTCTGCTAGACTTCAAAAGGACCCCAGGTTTATGGCAATGGGGTACTCTAAGTATAACCAAAGGCCCCTGTAAATCTCTTATCTTTCTGTCCTCTGTCCTTACAGGATATGAGATAAGCTACTGTTTTAGTTATTTTTCCCATTGCTGAGACAAAATACTCAACTCCCAAAGTTAAAAGAAGAAAAGTTAATTTGGCTCACAGTTTGTATAGGTTTCAGTTCATAGTTGGATGGCTCCAAGGCAGGGTGGAATTCCAGAGGGTAAACAGTTCAGGACAGGCAGATGGCAGAAGGGCACTAAGTAGCCAGCTACAACAAATAAGCAACTGCAGCGGCAGCCCTCTTTCTGTCTCTTATATTTCACTCTAAGGGCAGGAATCACCCATACCTTCAATCCTAGCATCATACTATGAATTAATTCCAGCATCACATTGTTGATCCAAACTTCACTCACCCTAGATCCAGCCATCTCTGAAAAGCCCCGCCTATAACCACATGAGGCTTTGTGAGGACATCTAGATATAGTACATTCCACTCCTAGTCCCCCAAAGACTCACATACACCCCTTTATGTGAAAGACAATCCAGCTCATCTCTAAGAGTTGCCAAATTCCTAATGATTTTAGTGTGTTATTGTCTCCTATTGCTCAGACAAAATACCTGACACCCAAAGTTAAAGGGTAAAGGGTTTATTTAGTTCACAGTTTGTAGAGATTTCAGTTCATAATTGGCTGGCTCCGAGGTAGGGTGGTATGGCCCAATGAACTTCCAGAGGAGAAACAGTTCATGGCAGCCAGAAGGTATCAAAAGTAACAAAGAGAATTAAACAGTGACTTTCTGCCCCTTTTATTTTATCCAGATTATCCAGATTAGGGCAGTACCAAACCAATCAAGTGTAAGTGGTTTACTACTCACACACTCTTAATCCTAGCATCACACACTTTAGTTTCAGCCATCTATGACTGCATGAGGCTTTTTGTGGACATCTGGACACAAACCATAACATTCAGCATTGCTGAAAAGTCCAAATCAAAAGTCTCCTTTGAGATTTAAGGCAAACTCTTTGCTGTGAGTCCCTGTACAAATGAAAAACAATTAAACACTTCCAACATACAGTGGCACAAAATGAACACTACCAATACAAAAGGTGCAAATAGGGGAATACAATCGAATAGGACCAAAGCAAGTCCAAAATCCAGCAGGGTAAGCTATAATTCCTTTTGTTACCACATCTGAGGCAAACTTTGGCAAGATGTGAACTCCAAAGGGATGAGTGGCTTTTCCCCTCCAGCACTACATGTGGTTATAGTTCACATGATTTTCTCTTTGGCCAGCTTTGCTCACTTGATGCAGCTTTCCCCAGATGATCCATGCTCCTAGCTTCAAAATTTTGTGGTCTCCACTGCACCTTTGACTTCACACTCGCAGCTTCACACACTGCCCTCTCACGTGAACACTGCCTTGACTCCAGGCTTTCTTCTGAAATATAGATGGAAGACTTTATGAGTCAACAACTCTTGAACTCTTCATACATTTAAAACCAGCACCAGATGGATGACAACAGTGTGTACTGCCATCTGGAGCAGTAGCCAGGCTTCCTTCTTTCTTGGCTGTAGGGGTCCAGTGACTATGAACCGAATCCTGAGGAACAACCTCTCTACGTTGTGGTCATTCTGGAATGTGGTGCTTTGTGGCTCTCTTCTCAAAGCAAAGTCTTTCTCTTTTGCAATTTTGGGGCCACAAGGGCTGGAGTCCTGATGGTTCTTGTGATGTCCTTGGGCCATCTTTCCTCTTGTCCTCTTCTGATATACTTAGCTTTTTCTAGCTAATATTGTAAATAACCAATTTCTCCTCTTTTCCATCTGTAAAGGATGAATGTTTACCAGAGCTTCCTTCCTTCCTTTCTTTTTTTTTATAACCAGAAATTGAACTGGGGACCTTGAGTGGTGAGGCAGGCAAAACAACCACTGAGGTAAATCCCTGGGCCAGAGCTTCCTTTCTGACCAAACTCAAACATTTTAAATCATTCTCCTGGGCTCTTTGCTCTTAATTCTCAACAGTAATCAGGGTAAAAGCTTCCAACGGTAACCATGCCATGGGCTCAACTAAAGACTGCCTTAAAATTTCTTCTTCAAGATCACTTAGTCCACTGCCCAAAATCTCAGTCTCGGGCAGTCTCTAGACATAAGCAAAATGCAGACAACCTTTCTGCAAAGTCAATACACATTGTCGAGGGTTCAACAGCCAATGCAGTCCTTCTTCCCAACAGAACTCGCCTGAGCTTGGTCTTTTTCCAGTACCATTTCTATCAGAATTCTGAACTCTGACCAAAATCTCCAATCAAGGGCAGCTTAAGGCATTCTACAGCTGCTTTTTCAGCTGGCATCTCTGAACCTTTCTAAACTCTTCCTACAAGCTAGTGCCAAAGGCTTGTGAACTACACAATCAGGTAAAGTAACAGCAATGATGCTCTCTCCCTCTGTTATCAAATTCAATCTTGGTTACTTTTCTCATTGCTGAGACAAAATACTCAATTCCCAAAGTTAAAGGAGGAAAGGTTGATTTGGCTCACAGTTTGTACAGGTTTCAGTTCATAGTTGTCTGGCTCTAAGGCAGGGTGGCATGGCAGTGGGGCATTACAGAGGATAAACAATTCATGGCTGACAGAAGGCAGAAAGGCAGCAAGCTACAAGCAACAAGCAAACGCAACAGCAGCCCTCTTTCTGTCTCCTATATTTTGCTCAAGGGGTGGGTAGCACTCAAAACCTTAATCTTTGCATCACACCACGAATCAATTCCAGCATCACATTCTCTGAAAAGCCCCAACTATGACCATATGGGGTTTTGTGGGGACATCTAGACACAAGCCATAACAGCTAGGAAATTTAGAGATTAAAAAAATCTTGTCTTCTACATAATGAGACTCTGTCTCAAAAAAAAAAAAACAACAACAACAACAAAAATCTTGTCAATTTTCTTAAATGGCTGAAATATCTATATCTAAATTTGTAAGTAAGCAAATATACAAAAGTTAACTCAAGCTTTGTTCTCCTTTAATTTACCTATGTAGGACTAAATGAAGAGTCATTGGTTTTAGCAAAAATCACTTTTACGTCCATGACGGCCTTAGAAAAGAACACAAATCATACTTTTAATGAGTAATAGGATAAGACCCAGATGTTTGTTGGTTCATTGCCCCCGTGATAGTCTCTATATCAATATTAACACATTTGTAAATATTTTTAGTAAGATTACTCAAGCTAGTTCTCTTATAATGATGATCAAAATTATCCCACATATATTTTTTTTTCTATATTATACTTTAGTTTCTCACAATATCATTAAAAGTAATGCAAATATTCAATTTAGGACAAGAAAGTAAAAAGTTTTCCCAGATTTTCATAGTTTTAAGCATTCATATATTTGTATAGAGCATGTATAAATTCTTTCTGGCTTTGCTGTATTTAATAAGGACATGATAAATACTCATAGGGAACTAGAATATATATTTTGTTCCTGAAAGAATTTAACAACCACAAGTGTTTTAAGAAACACTTTCTTCTAGCTTTTTTTTTTTTTTTTTTTTTTTT
>NW_022900951.1:104325679-104366713 GCF_012274545.1 Fukomys damarensis
TTTTTTTTTTTTTTTTTGTACTGGGGATCGAACTCGGGTCTTTGTGCTTGTAAGGCAGGTGCTGGAACCACTGAGCTAAATCCCCAGCCAGAAACACTTTCTTGTCATTACAATACTCAACAGCAGATGGTTAAGCTTGACTGTATTTAAATCCTTCTATAAAATTTCCTGATTTTGTTAATACCATGAATTTAGATTTGCAGTTTCTCTAACTGCATATAATAATTTGCATGCTATATTCCTGGATTTTAAACACATTTCAATCATGAATAAAATATAAAATAAAATGAAGTTACTATTTGTCTCACCTATCAATTTGTATTAATGTTTAGGCTAATATACTAACCATTAAAATTTGGATAAAATTAAATACAGCTTCATTTATCAATGTAATAGCCCATGTTATTATAAGTAGTTCTAATGACCATTATTCTCATAAATAAATCTATGTTCAATAATCTAGTCTAAAAAGTTGGCTAGATATTCATTAAAAACCATGGTTAGTGACAATTAGGTGTGAAATATTTGCAGTGAAATAGATTTGTGTTTTAATTCTGTCTGAAACCTATAAGCCTTGAACTTTTCCTCTGTAAAGAGGCACTAAACAAACATTAGTCATGTACATGAAATTTAAAGGAAATCTTAATACTTCAGTGTGAATCATTTTCAGGTTTCTTAAAATGATAAAGACATATTTAGAATCAAACCTATAGTTCGATCAGCATTGAGAACTGTTGATAGAACCAGTACTCCATGATGAAAGTGATGATTATGTTTTCAAAATGTATTAGTAAAAATTTGAAAAATAGAAAACTCTGAATTACAACAAAACCTGACCTTCATAAATATTACTGATGAGTAAAGGAGAAAGATATTAAACAAACTATAATAGTACATAAGACCCTAATGAGATTATTGACAATGTGAAATAGGAAGAAAAGGGCTAAAGGTGTAGGGAAAGTGGAAAGGGTGGCAGAAAGGTAATAAGGGAAAGAAAAAAATAGGAGAAAATGAAAAACTGGAAATAAAATCTTTATAAATGCAGAGGGGAGGAGTGGGTGAAGGGAGGGCAGGGACAAGGGAAAAAAGTGAGAACCAAGACCTGTCATGTAAAGTTACAAGATCACAATGATGAATGTAACTGTACTGTATACCTAAAATGTACCAATAAACTCAATGAGGAAAGAAATGAACAAAAGCAGGTGAAATGTGTAATAAATTCTATATAAGAAAGATACAATAACAACAACAACAAAGGAAAGCTATAACACTCATTAGGTAAAACACCTGTTTCTGACATATTTGCTATAATTTTTTTTAATTGTTGTTACCGGGATTGAACTTGGGGCCTTGCACTTGCCAGGCAGGTGACAGAACCACTGAGCTAAATCCCCGGCTTTTTTTCCTAATATAATATTTTACTCTTATTTCTATAAATTTTAGTTTATGACACATCATACAGGTCCTGATCAAATCCAGAATAATAGTGGCACATAGGCTCAAGGAAGAAATATTTCTATAGACTATATAGTCCCAGAGGCTGGAAGTTGATGAAATTATGCAAACTTTTATTTTATTACTACTACGATGGTAGAAAATCAACAGAGACCCTTGTGTCCTCTGAGAAAGTTTAATACCAGACAACATTGAATATTCAAATAAAAATATTTAAATATATAATTGTCTAGTATGTTAGTAGTATAAAGCAGTATAGCAAAGAGGAAAGGGCAATTGAAACGTCTTTTGTGTAGGCTAAAACAGAAGGTGGGTTATGTTGTAGACATGCCAAATAATTCTGAAAACTAGTTACATGACAATGTTTCTTGATGACAGCTTTCAGCAGATGGATACTGGCATATGTGCACTTTTGAGTATGATTAATTGAATGACCACAGATTAAAGTTTTTAGAACAAATAGTAAGGGATACAGGAAGTTTATCTGTGAAATTTCATGTCTTGCTAAATTCAAAGCTTGCAAACTTTCTTTAAACATATTTTACTGATCACATGCAAATAATACCTCAAGGCAAATTAGCAACTTGGGTTATTTCTAAACAGATCAACAACTCCTTTCATGTCTTTGGAAAATTGCAATTTTTATTGTTTTTATTTGAAAAAGTTTGTTGATTCTTTCTCTAAACTCATTGAGTTGTTTAAAAGTATATAATGAGGCAATAAGATGGACATTATTACTACATTCTTGAAGAAATATTACTGCTATCCTTCACAGTTATTTTTATATAGCCTCAAAAAGCATTTTACTACTCTCCTTCCCAAATCCAGATTCACATTTGTATCATATAATAGCATCTATGTTAATGGATAAAGAACATAAGGAGGAGGAAGCCTAAAAAGTAAATGACAATTTTGTATATTACTAAACCATAACTGCCCAAGGAAACTAGACATAGTTCTGAATATGAAATCAAGAAACAAGTCTTTCATATTCCAATTTTTTCCTTCAATTTACAGAGAGAAAACCACTAATCAGAAGAAAAACTCATTTATGTTCACTGTTAATACAAAACTAAATATTATTGTTCAAGTAATATTGTTTATTTTTCTTTAGAAAAAAGTCTAGAAATATCAAAATTATTTTGAAGGTATAAAAACATACTATTTCATTCAAATTTTAGACATTTACATCATTATATTTTAGAAATGTCACACACTATTTTAAATATTTTCCACTCTATACATTTATTTTTCAACTTTCATTAGTACATGTTTTCAGTACATAATCATTACATGGACTTTAGGGAATTGGTAACATGAATAACATAATTATCATGAATATTTACTATTAAAGGCTGCAGTAGATACAGAAAATGCACTTTATCTACTCTTATATTTTATCATGTAAGGCACAGTTATAAAATCTTATTAGCAAACTATCCTTGTGACAAAGAGCAAAATACACGTGCATGTAATATTTCAAAGTAAATGCAAGTACTTCTACAGAAGTGTGGGTTCACACATTAATGTATGATCAAGATAATTTTAAAAGGTGATTATTAACAATAGTCACAAAACTCAAAGATGAGTTAAGTCAGAAACAGGTCTTGCATACCTCATCTTTAACCTAGACAATGTAAGTGCCTAGTACAACACCATACTGTGTTTCCTACCCTTCCTCTGTGAAACACCAAAATTCATTTATCATATAACTTCTTACTATGATACAAATCTACTTATCAACCACCTTTTTCTAGCTAAAAATTGTATTAGCTACATTTTAGCATGTACTTATGATAGTTTGACATCAGATGGGTCATTTTAAACAGCATTAAAGCTTTTATATTTTGAATTTTCTTCAGACGTATTTGCTTAGTACAAATAGGTCATGAAATTAAAATCAGTGCCATGACAACAGGTGGTAATCTTAACAATAAAATATTAGGATTAGTTTTAGTATTTGAGGAAATGGAAATTTTTATTGAGCATGGCATATGTGCTACTGAAATGCATATGTTTGTATAATTTTGCAAGGGTAGACATGCAAAGTTTTATATAATAAAAAATCATTGCAAGTCTAATTCCTAATTTCAATTATTACAATTTTGAAAACAGATCAGGGAAAGCTTTCATTTATTGAAGTCTCCACACAAATGAGACAATGTGCAAACATTCAAATGTCTAAATTTTATGAAGAAATTTTATGAAACATTTTCAATAAATACATACAACAGGAAAATTCCTCTTAAACTTTATAGAATATTCTGATACTCGTCTATGGAACAAAATTTGAAAACCAGAGATGTTGAAAATGGAAAGATATACTAACATTCACACTAAGGCCACACATTACTTCTAACTTACAACTTGGTCTCTTTATCAATGTGATTTCATATTTTACCCTTTCTAAAGTTGTTCCATGAGAGTTACAAGTAACCTTACCTCTCTATCATCCTAACTCCCATGATCCTTGGAAGTGATGTCAGGTAATTGCCAAGTAAGAAATACATACATTATTTTGATGAAACAATAAGTATATGAATATACAGACAAAGAAATAATAGAGAAAAAAGGATTTTCAACATCCATCATGGTATTTTATTGTGATGATGAACATATGATTATATAGCTATGATACACTTTGAGTACAGTCTTATTTTGTTAGGTGAAATATAGCTCATTTGAGAAGAGAAATGACCATGTGAAACAACCATGAACAAAAGCTCCACTCTCCACATGGTCCTTTGGTTATTAGGGTTATCAAATATGACTAGAGCAACACAAACATAATTTTACCTTATCACAAAAATTTGAAATTTATTTCAGTATGGTGAGGTTGGTTAAGTTCATTTTAGATTTAAGACTCGGTGTGAGATATAATAATACTGAAGTAAAAAAAGAGATAATTTCCATAAAGATAATAATAAGTTTGCATACTGAAAAGATCATGTATAGATTTAGCAGACAAATCCAAGACATGGTATCTTACCTTCCTTCTAGAAGTAGGTTTAAGTGAGATTTGCATATGGAAGACAAAGCTCTCTTATTAGCATTTTGGTATGTGAAATAATGCATATAGCTGGTAGAGACTGTATATTTGAAATTGTTTGTATAAGAACTCTTACTGCTTTGTATTAGAACAAAATGTATAGTATTAATATTTGATTAGGCATTTCTATAAAAAAGGCACAAACTGAAGAAGTTTGCATGTCATTTAAACAGTCAGATCTAAAATTGAATTTTTAAGTATTTGTACTTTCATTACCATGAGTATATAAATTTCTGAGAATTGTTCTACTTTAGAATAGGAATGAAATAAAATAAGAAATATGTCACTGAATTTTCTACACAGAATGATCATAACAATAGTGAAATAGTTCTAAAATAAATTTTGAATGTAATTTCAGCACTTTACGAGGCTGAGGCAGTAAATTTGCAAGTACAAGTTCAGACTAGATTTGACCTAGTGAGATTCTGTCTCAAAATTTAAAAAGGGATGTGAGGCTGAAGGTGTAGTTCAGGGCTAAGGCCCTATATTTGTTCCCCAGTACTGCAAAATAGATGGCAAATAGATACATAGAGAGATATACGAAAACAATTTAAAATAAAGTGTGAAACTTGACCAAAACTCTTATATATCAATAAAACGTTTAGATAATAAAGTGCATCTACATTAAAATAGTTATCTTTATATATGCTTGCTAATCAAGTAGAGATATTTCTGATTTAATGGCTCCTTTAATGATTTTTGAACTTACAGTGGAGGTGTGCTATTCAAAATTAAAACTCTCAGGTGGGGCATGGTGGTGCACGCCTGTAATCCCAGCACTTGGGAGGCTGAGGCAGGAGGATTGCTGTGAGTTTGAGACCTGCCTGAGCTACATAGTGAGTTCCAGGTCGGTATCAACTACATAGTAAGACCCTGTCTCAAAAAACCATACCCCCAAAAAAACTCTCCACTCAGATTTATGACCCGTCATGTTTCTTTGTACAGTTTGGTATACCTTGTTTATAGAAACCCAATATCTTTTTTGTATAGTTGACCTTATTTATAGAGTACTGTAATTTTTGCTGATTTTACTGTATAGTACAATACTATAATTTTATGTTTTTAAACATTACAGTACTGCATGTAAGAATTAAAGTAATCATACCACAGTGATATTATATGCGCACCCATGTTTATAGCGGCACAGTTTGTAATAGCCAAAACTTGGAAACAGCCCATTTGTCCATCAGTTTGAAATTGGTTTTTCTATGAAATGGAATACTACTCAGCCATAAAGGATGAGAAATTAGATTCATTCATAGGAAAATGGATACATATTGAGAATATACTTCTAAGTGAAATAAATAAGTCACACATGAGTAAATACCGAATAGTTTCTCTGGTGTGAAAAACTATAATAGTACATAAGATCCTAATGAGATAGGTGACCATGTGAAATAGGAAGAAAAGGTCTAAATGTGTAGGGAAAATGGGAAGGGTAGGGGAAAGCTAATAAGGGAAAAGAAAAAAAAATATGACAAAATGGAAATAAAGTGTTTGTAGATGGGGAGGGGAAGAGGGGGTGAAGGGAGGGCAGGGACAAGGGGAAAAAATGCGAACCAAGACCTGTCATGTAAAGGTACACGATCCCAATAATGAATGTAATTGTCTTGTATACCTAAAATGTACCAATAAACTCAATAAAAGAAAAAAAATTTTATTCAAGTTCAAGTTGGAGTATCCTTTGACCATTTCTTTCTTCTGAATATTATAATGTACATACTATATACAATTCCTCATTTACTGATCATTTAATGACCAAGAGGCAGCAATATACCTCAATCATTAAATGAGGAATGTCTGCATACATACTTTAAATCCATCAAATGTTTAAATGAAATACAAAGATATCTACAATAACATCACCACAAAATATTACTTAGAAATTACCCATATTTGTTGAATGATTTGCTCCTTTAAATTTTTTATTTGCTGTCTGGGGGTGTAGCTCAGTGGTTCCACCACCTGCCTTGCAAGTGCAAGGACCGGAGTTCCATCCCGGGTACCCAAAACAAAGCAAAAGAAAACAAAACAAAACAAAACAAAACACACTTTAAAAAAGGCTGGGCGTGGTCACGCACACCTATAATCCCAGCACTTGGGAGGCTGACGCAGGAGGATTGCTGTTAGTTTGAGATCAGCCTGGGCTACATAGTGAGTTCCAGGTCAGTCTCAACTACATAGTGAGACCCTGTCTCAAAAAACAAACAAACAAACAAACAAAACAAAACAAAAAAACCCAAACAACCAAAAATTTTTTTATTTGTTTCAGATAAACATGAAACAATCAGTGCTTTTACTGTCTTGTAAAAGAGTAAAGTCAGTAAAAAATATTGTGGAACTGTTTTATACTAACCCATGTTATACATATTTAATGCATAAACATTCTAGAAAAATATAATTTCTACATTAAAGGATCTTGCACCCAAACAATCCTAGATTAGAATCAACAAAAACCCTACATAAACAAAGTATCAATTGCTGATTTATTTTATTACTTCAACAAAACAAGTTTACAATACAATACAAGCATTTTTTAGGAGAACCATAATTTTGGCTTAAGTGCATTGGTGAGAATTCTCAGAATGAGTCAAACACCAAGCCTGAGATAGGAACTTTGATGAGGGATATTTATGAAAAGATATGCAGAAAAGATGCTACAAGCAGAAGAAATAGCAGTGGTGAAATCTCTGAAATGGAAGTAAGCTAATACCATTGAGCAACTGAAAAAGATCATCATGCTTTAGTTCATTTACATAGTTGTTACCTTTGAGATATTATTTGTACATCCATGTAGAGATACTCATTAGACTGCTGCATACACAAGGATGAAGACCCTGAATATGCCCAAATATAGAGGGTATTGTGAAATTTTAGGGCTTTTAAAAAAAGTGATTTTTCCATCATATAAAGGGGATAGTAATGTGCATAGATACCGGTAAATTGGCAGGGTTTGAGTAAATAAAAGTGCCATAGTTTTCTAATCACAGCTTTTATTCATGAAATATATATAAGGTTATTAGCTAAGGTAAAGATAAACTTTGAGGAGACAGGCTATAAATTAAACATCTTTCACAATAGAAGATAGAACACATCAGATAAATATGCTATAATTGCTGGACAATACTGTATGCCTACTGAAAACTTCTGATCATAAATTTCAAATGAGTTTATTAAGAACAATCATTTTATCCATCAATAATCTTCACATTTACCAAAATATGTTATGCTAGGAATAATTCAAAAGTCACCAAATATGTATAGTTGTTAATGCTGCAAATGATTCTGTATTAATTAGACTTTCAGCTAAGGAGTAGAAACTTATGTGTAGGTGTCCATCTATGAGATATTTCTGAAAAGTAAAAAGAAACCCACTCTTTGGTATCAAGCCTCTCTCTCTCTTTTGTGCTTTTATGCTGTGATCCCTAAAATTATTTCTGTGCCCCAATCTAGGCCATTTTTCTTTCCCTCTTGATATAGCTAGTTTGAAGTTTCAAATGCAAGGTCTTCAATATCAAAACAATTAAGACACCCTTGGTATGATGTTCTCTGCTTATACATACTTCTCTAAATACAAAAAAAATGTGTATTTCTTGCTAAATAGTCTTAATATATTTCCTCAGTGCATTTTCTTGATGCATAAAGATAGATATCACCATTATTTATCATAATCATACCAGGTAATTTAGACATGTACAAGCATACACGACTGGAAACATTTTGTGAGTACAGCACTGAGCAGAACACTAGCACAGACATTTTTTCTGCAGTAAAAGTGAATGTACCAGATGGCAGAAGCAAATGAGTTCTTAATCCACCTTAGCCCACATGTCTTTCCAAGTACTATACAATCCCTCCAAACCTAACTGACTAAACATTATTCTCAATAGCTCACAAGTTGATACATTTTCTAACTTCAACTCTAGCTGGATTAATGTTCAAAAGCCCCTTATTTGGACTCTATTATCCACTAATCTCGCTAAGCCTTACACATGCATGAGAATGAATTTCAACTATGTATTTTATTGCCCTGGTGAGGATGGAAGAGAAAAGTAAGAAGGGCTAATTTAGCTTACTTTACTTAAAACATATTGCCTTTTAGAAAAGATAAAGAGTAATTGAAAAATGAAAGCTTTGAAAAGCTTTACTAAATTCAAAGGATGTTGCCAGTGGAAAAAGGTTGTAATGTCAAAATTGTACTGAATAGATTATCCGACTGTGGTGAGAACCGGTATAGTATATTATGTGTGTATCAGATATGCATTATTTGATATTAGATCCTTCCAATGATAACAATCCCATTTATCCCAAAATCTGTGCCATGACTGGAATTAGTGAGGGTTTGTATGGCACTTTAATCTCTAACTCTCAGTGCGTTAACCAAACACAGGCTTATTTCTCATTTATGAAATTCAGCTACACATTCAATTACATCCATTATATACTTATCCTCTATGTATACATTACATAATTCATAACGTTACAGGTTTAAATGTTCTGCAGTTACACTATATGAAGTACACAGTGGTTCTGCTGCCTGCCTCACAAATGCAAGGTCCAGAGTTCAGTCCCCAATACGAAATAAATAAATAAATAAATACCATGACAACAGGAAGTCTAGCAAAAGTTAGGTATATAATCTTTGCTCATATATGTTGGACCAAGCAAGGTGCGTGAACATTTTTAACTTGAACTGGGAAGGAAGTAAATGCAATCTTATTGTGTGCCGGGATAGAGGAAAATAATAGAACTATATTAGACGAGTACAGTTTTAAGAAATGTAACAATTATTAAGCAGGTAGATTTTTCCACATATATGATTGTTGTGTTTCATATTTGTCAGATTTATGGAGTAGGTAGTCAAGGAAGCTCCATATTTAGTCAGATTTAGTAGCAAATTATATGTATGATTTAAAAACTACCAAATGATTCCCTTACTACCAATATCACTTCTGACTTAATGAAAAATTCCTTGCAGACATACTTCCTTGGTTATTCATCAAATCTGTTCTTAGCGCAGGTTAGTAAAAAATTTTTAAATATATATGGTCTGTCAGGAAATATGCAGAAGTTTTATATATATGTACCATCCCAAAAACTATATGTCATATATGCAGTATTATTTGAGTTTTATAGATTAAAGTGATTGAAACTTAGAGAAGTAATTTTTTCAAGGTCCCACACATAGCAAATATTATACCTACAATGTGAGGTGAGTTCCACCTGGCTCTGACAAAAATATCAAAATAAACCATTGAAATATCTTCAAATTTATGTCTTAGGAAAGACAATATTAAATCATTAGCACACAAACAAAATAACTGAGTTCAAAATACTGGTATTGTTCAATAACAAAATATTTATTTTTGGATAGTAGCCTGTTAATGGAATCTAATTACTAATATTTGTATTTCTTTATAAATGGTCTAGGGTGGTAACCCCTAAACACTTTCATCCCAGGAATTATTACAAAATTATTGCAAACAAAGACTTTTGTATATGTTATTCTTCAGATATTTACTATATGTATTAAAGGAGACCATTTAAATATTCATTTAATAAACCTACTACACAAATACATTAAAATTTTATGAAAAAATACTTACAAAAATAATATGAGATGTGTATTTCAGTATATATTTGAAAAATCTTAATATATAGTTTAATGGAAGATAAATGACTCACATGTACCTCTGCATTTAGTTTTTATTACATTTCTTTTTTGTTTGAATTGCATGAAAATAATTTAGCCTCAAAATAATATATAGTTGCAAAAATAGGACCTCATAAACTTCTGAAACGAAGGCTTAGAACACATTAAGAGCTATTTATGTAGAATACTTGCAGAGGGAAACATCCAGGTCAAATGTTTACACATTAAATTAAACATCAAAGTTCTGGAGGGCATATACTGTATTTTTTTCTCTTTTCTTGGTCCATAACAGGATCATAAGGTTTGCCATAACTAATAAAATTCAAAGGGAAAAACTATGGCCTGTTACTTGGGAGAAACTTAAAAGATTCAGTGCATGCTTTCGCTCATACTGTTTTCATACATTACAGTCGACAACACTATTCCAGATAGAAAATGATCCAAAATAATGGATTTCAGAATATGCATGAAAATAATGTGGAGCAGACCCCTCAGTTGAGTCGCTGAAGTAAGGAGGTGGTTGTTGCTGCCCTATTAACTACAACCATGCAGATACCTTGGCTTTCCGGCATTTAATCTGGTGCTAACTTCTGTGAACTCAGAAAAAGCAAAGAATGTTCTAATATGAACAACGCATGGTTAATATTAAAATAATGTAGATTGAAAATAAAATTAATTTAAAGAATGTAAACTTGATAGTGTGTTACACTTTTTAAAAATGCTATTTTCTCAATTGTGGAAGTTATTTCCATATAAAAGTAAGTAGTAGTTACTTCATATATTACCATTATCAGTTTTCACTATTGGATACCATCTTTACAATTATGCTTATTTCGTCATATGGTACACATACTGGTGTATTTTAATTTTGATGAAAGATTAATATTTCTGGCAAAAATACATTTATTAAATCTATAAATATGTGCAATTTTATTTTCAGATATTTGAAATAGTTTCTCTAATAATATATACCTCTTTTCAGAAAGAACATTCTTATTCTACCACATTCCCTGTTTCAGAACAGGGAAACTGATAGTGTTACTCATTCTACAGCACTGCGAATAAGCTTGTTGCTTAAAAATAATTCACATGGTAATTTTATTGTATCCTTTATTTGAGCTACCTTATCTATTATTCTGATAATGCTGTATAAAATATTTTAACCAATGGCAATTTCATGTAACTAAACTAATATATCCAGTCTAATCAAAATGCGATAGCAATTTCATGTAAAAAATTATCGTTTTTAAAAAGGTCTGAGATAAATATCAGACGTGATGCTTTATCTTTGAATTCATATTTCTAATCTAATCACTATTTTTAATTATGTATTATAAATTTACTTAAAATATTTTATGTAATATTATCATGTTTTTATAAAAATTAAATATTATGCATATATGTGAAAAGCTTTGAATAGATATTAATTCTAAGTCTATATCAAAATATTTAAATTTCCAATTTTTTCAGAATAAATGCTTCAGAAAATATTTGAGTGGTAGATTATTTTTTATTGAGTTTATTGGTACAATCTAGGTATACAATACAGTTACATTCATCATTGGGATCCTGCACCTTTGCATAATAGGTCTTGATTCTCATTTTTTCCCCTTGTCCCTGCCCTCCTTTCACCCCCTCCTCCCTTCTCCATTTACAAACACTTTATTTTCAATTTTTCATTTTCTCCTATTTTTTTCCTCTCCCTTATTACCCTTCGCCCACCCTTCCCACTTTCCCTACACCATTAGCCCTTTACTTCCTATTTCACATTATTAATTACTTAATTAGGATCTCGTGTACTATTATAGTTTTTCACACCAGAGAAACTATTCAGTATATCAGTTAAAGAAATCTCTGTATGAACATTAAAAATAAGGAATCCTAAAATAAAACTAAAAAGGAAAATAAAAGAGAAAAGGCAATGATGTAAAATTAAAATAATCCTTAATTCTGAAGATGAAAATGGTCCCCGAACATATTTAAGTTGCTTCTTGCTCTTGTAGTCTATTATTCTTTTTTCCCATTATTTAGAGAATACTATATTAGTTTCTCTAATCAAACCCACGTAGGTATGACCTTATATATTTAATACAGTGCATTACCCCTGTACAAATGGAAAAAAAAATAATATTTCTCGACCAATATGGCTGTTAATTTCTGTACAAAGCCAACTCAACACAGTAAATTGGGGTAACTTTTTCCAAGGTGGACAGCACAGTTAAAATTTTGTGTGAGTGTGTGTGTGTGTATTGATATAAAAAGACCAATAATAGCAGCATGTTATGCATCAATAGCAGCAACAGCTTTTCCAGGTTCTGCAGTCATCTGAACAAAATTATAGACATTCAACACATTCTCTTAAAAAAAGAAAAAAGCAAAGAGAGGAATAATACCCAGAAAACAGAAAAGTTCTGTTGCTGTTGTGGTACCTCCCACCATTTTTTTATTAGCATCTTAATCATCATCTGGAGAGAGAACGTTCTAGAGTACCATCATTAAACATAGCTCTGATAAAGCACGGTTGCTACTACATATCATAAAGTAGGTACAAGATATTTTACATTCACAGAGGTATGATACAGTACCGCCCTACATTTATAATCCTAGAATCAGTTTTGGTTTGAAATTTACTTTGTATGAAAATAAGATTGCTACCCCTGCTTTTTTCTGGGCTCCTGTCACATGGAGAATTGTTTTCCATCCTTTCACTTTTAGTCTATGGGCTTCTTTTTGCACTAGGTGTGTTTCTTGTATACAACATATTGTTGGATTTTGCTTCTTATTCCATTTTGCCAGTCTATTTCTCTTGATTGGTGAGTTGAGGCCATTGACATTGCTGGTTATAACTGATATGTACTGACTTATTATTGTCATGTTATTGGCCTTTTGTTGACTCTTTTTACTTTTTCACCTTCTCCTTTTAGTTTCTTGACTTGCCTATTTGATTTGCTCTGTTGGGCCTCATGGTGTTGTTACCTTCATTGTCTTTTTCTAGGATATTGTTTAGAATTTCTTGGAGTGCTGGTCTGGTATTCATGGAGTTTCTCAGGTGTTCTTTGTCATGGAAGTATCTTATTTCCCCACCCATTGTGAAAGAGAGTTTTGCAAGATACATCAGTCTAGGTTGGAGGTTGTTCTCTTTTAGTATTTGAAATATCTCACTCCAGGCTCTCCTTGCCCTAAGGGTTTGTGTTGAAAAGTCTGCTGTGATTCTGATGGGCTTTCCTTTGCATGTGATTTGTTTCTTTTCTCTTACTGCTTGTAGCATTTTGTTTTTCTGTTGGATTTCTGGGATCTTGATTATTATATGTCTAGGTGTAGATTTTTTTTATTGTGTCTAGTTGTGGTCCTATATGAAGAAAAGCATAATCCATATTTACTCCAAGTTCATGTACACATAAAATAATTAAAGGTGATAAACATATTTATTTACTTGTGTTTTGAAATATCATCAAGGCTCCGAAATAGATAAATCACATTTTAAATCTGCATTTATGTTAGAAAAATATTATACTTGTGGAAATAGAATGTAAGAGAAAATCTATTGTTTTAAACTAGCACAGATTTCCTGACAGGTGCAATACATTCCAGAACAGGGAAATTGATAGTGTTACTCATTGTACAGCACTGTGAATAAGCTTGATGCTTAAAAATCATTGACATCGTAATTTTATGCATACATTTCACAATAAAAGAAATAAACAAACATAGTGTTTTTGCTCATTCTGTTATTTGAATGACAAAGATTTGAGGGTAAAATATGTAATAATCACCATACTGTCCTTTTGGAAGTAGGTATAGAGTGTGTCAGTACAGTATTCTATCCTAGAATGTGTTGCACTCAACATTCTCTCTACTTAGATAGTGATTCTAAGGATTCCTGATCATGTAGGAAGCAAAAGTGAATATTTTGCATGTCACATTCATGGTATAAATTTATTTTGTCTGGATGAATTAAGAGATTGAAATTTGTCAGGAATCCAGCCTAAATTGTCTGACCGATGGAAATTTTTTAAAATTGAGGAGTTTTTAATTCAATAGCAAATCTAAAGTATTTACATCATTGTTGAAGTAATTGTTTTAAAAAGTATAATCACTGTAGGTTACAGTATAAGAGGACTATTATTGAAATTAGTATTACATGACTCAGAGATTTGGAGTGGAGAATGTCAAAAAATGACAGTGGTAGCATTTGAAAAATTACCCTTTACAGAAGAAAATAAATAAATGAATGAATGAATAAATAAATAAGACAAGCAAGCATACATTACAGGATAGCAATTAGTATGTGGTGGAGAAATCTATGGGTATATGTTGTCTCTGTAGTCCCATGAATCTTACTAGTTCACAAGACTAAAATTTAGGAAGATGAGCTAGATTAGACACAGCAGAACAAAGCAAGGACAATTTGGAACCAATTGGCAGCTCTGTGTGTCACTATAAATAGTAAGTACTGTTTTGATGACTACTAGCTGTTGCTTAAGCTCTACTTCCTTACTTAGGTGAAATTGCTCTTGTGGAAAATCAGGACAGGAACACCTATTTGATATTATATTCGAAATCACATTATATCAGTATTTTTATACATCATTTCTCTTTGCAGTATTGTTGTTCACTTGATTTCGAGTTCATTGATCTTTTTTCTGTGGAGTTCATTCTGCTGTTGACTAGACCAAAATATTTTTCACCAAAAAATATTGTACTGTTCAATTCTAAAATATCAGTTTTTCTGTTTCTGTTATATTACTCCTGAACTAAAGCATATCTTCACACCTTCTACCCATTTTTACTGGGAAGTCGCTATTGTGTTTTCACAGTGATCCTACAGTCTTTTTGTGTTTTGATTTCAATATACCATGTGCAGTTCTTCTATTGTTACCCATATTTCAAAATTCTGTTCTTTCTTGTTTATACATCTCATGTGTTTTTCTCTTATTCTAGTTTTCTCCTATGTTTGTGAATTTTAGACTGAAACACAATATTGTTTATATATATTTTTAACTTAGAAAATGTAAAGTTTATTCTCTGTTATGTATCTAAGGCAAGGGAATAATCACTTAGATTCCAAAAAGTATGAGTTCAAAAGTTTCCAGGCTGCTTTTACTATATTTTATTCACTTGTGGTTTTCAGTGATGTAAATTCTACCCACAACTTCCTTCTATTAGAGAGTAAAATGATTGATTTTGTTATCTTCAGTTTATAATAGGTTCAACTACAACTTTATTTAGTTTGGGCTCAGATTTAGACTAATCTCTAGCAATACCCTGAATTTTAGACACAAATAGACTACTTAATTATGTTCAGTCTTCATCTGATTTCAAGCTTTCTTTACATTGCTGGTTATGCATAAAAATCCCCAGTGTGAGTTGGAGTATGGTTGTACCACTAAGCTGATCACATTATTTTATATTTGATAATTTTGATTTCAATCCATAAAGTTAGAAATTTTGAATTCCAGCTTCTCCTTTAAACTCCATCACATTTTATATATTGCACAGCCAAAATTCTTACCACGAATCCTCATATCAGATCACACACTAATATCTAATATCAAAACTAATATCTAAACTAACATTTGAAATAAGCCCACTGCTGTTTGCTAACTAGCAAAGAGCCAAGATATTTCTGGAATATATAAAGACACTTTCATATTTTTATAATATTGAAGAAATTAGTATTATCTCAAGATATATAATTTCTTGTTCCCATGTCTATAATTGATTTTGGCAGCCTTACACAATATAAATAAAAATAGAGTACTACTTTACCCACTCATGTAGGTATCTTCCAAAAATAAATGAAATATTAATGCATAAAACTTGCATGTATATTAAAATAAAACTCATCATGGTAAGTAAAAGTGCAATGCTATTTGACCATAAATAATTGTATAAATATAATTACAGAAATGAAAGTATATTATATGAATAAATGCCAAAAAAATGAAAATAACTTTCTGACATTTCTAATCAAGCACTGTTACTCAGGTAGAAATCAAAGGAAAATAATGAAAATTATTAGAATTACACATTAGAAACCAAATGAGTAAATTTTAGTCTAAAATTTAAATTTCTGAAGTCACTTCCATTAAAAAAAATAAACTAAGAGCTGCTTCTGTAATCAGGATTATAAAATATTAATTTGGAAGTTCTCACAAAAGCAATAAGAAAATATAATTAAATATTCTGCATAATAGCAAAAGAGAAAAGACATAATTGAGTTTATTTGGAGATAATTTGATTTTTCAAATGGAAAACCCAAGAGAGCATAGTAAAAATATATAGTGAAAATGAATTGAGTAATAGATGAAAATATAGAATAATTAACTTCTGTCCATATTGATGAAACTCATTTCAGGACATTTGTGTAAAAATATCTCATTGACAATAATAACAAAACTGATATGATGTGTGTTAAAGCTTGTATCTAGATGTCCCCTCAAAGCCTTATGTGGTCATAGATGGGCCTTTTTTAGAGGTGGCTGGATCTAGAGAATGTGATGCAGGGAATCAGGGTGTGGCAATACTAAATATCTCCACTGATTGATTTGGCATAATTCTGATTGTGGATAGTGGAAAGGCCTACCTGGGGTGTGAGTACTAACTCACCCTAAAGGTGTGTAGCCCAGATATAAGAACAGAAGAGGGCTATTGGTTGCTACTTGTTGATTGCTGCTGGCCTCTCATGCTGCTTGCTGTTTTTGCCCTCCATGAGCTCTTTCTCCTTTGTGATGTCCATCTGCCATGCCGTGCTGCCTTGGAGCCAGGTAATTATGGACTGAAACCTCTAAAAACTGTGAGCCAAAATAAACCTTTCCTCCATCAAATTTGGGTGTTGGGTATTTTGTCTCAGCAATGAGAAAATTTACTAAGATGATACTAAAGATTAACTTGAAGTCATGATGGTAGCTTAATTAAGAGCACAGAATCTGACACTTGAAAAAAATATTATTTAAAGGGACAATAGAATACAATATGATAAATTATTTTCTGTTTGCACTTAGGAGATTTAAAATTAATATAGAATATATATGAAAAATTGCCTAAGTAATCTTACTGATTTTGGGGAAAGGAACAAAGGCAACATAATTTTAAAATACTAGCCTTTATTAGAAATGATAGTGGAACAATTGCACATCCACATGTAAAAAATAAAATCTATATCATAGATTTTACACCTTAAACATTAACTCAAAACAATTGATACGCTAAAATATTGAAATCAAAAGCTATAAAACTCTTAGGAAACTTTGATGATACTTACTTTAGTGATGGCTTCCTAGACACAGCACCAATAGCACAATCCAGGGGGAAATGTATACATTGGGTTTCATTTAAATTAAAAGCTTTTTCTCTGTGAAATAAACTGTTAAGAGAAAGAAAATACAAATCATAGCTCTGAAAAATTGTTCACAAAAATATATGATAAAATCTATTTTCCAAAATATACAAAAAACATCTAAACCTGAACAATTTAAAAACTCAATGAAAATTGGGCTTATGATCTGCACAGACACATCAACAAGGGAGATATACAGATAGAATGCAAGCATATGAAAAGATTCTCAACATCATAGGACATTAGGCAGTTTTCAATTAATACGTAGTAGTACCATTAGAATTACTTCAAAACACTGACAACACCAAATGTTGGCAGGGACGTGGAGCAAATGAAGCTTTCATTCATTGCTGATGTGAATGCAAAATTTTACAACCACTTTGGAAGAGAGTTCATCATTTTTTACAAAACAACATACATACTATGTGATCTACCAATCCCACTATCCAATATTAACCCAAATGATTTGGTAATTTATTTTAATCCATATCCTTCATGCTAATGTTCACAGTAGCTTCATTCATAATTGTCAAAACTTGGAAGCACGCAGGATATCATTTAGTAATTAAATGGAAACAGTCATACATCCTTAAATGGAATCTCATTTAATTCTAAACAGTGAGTGATCAAGACATGAAAACAAGGCTTGAAAAATACTTAAATGCCATTGCTACTGAAAAAGTCCAAAAGCTACATTGCATTTTCCAAATATACAATAATAGGGGAAAGGCCCAAAGATGGAGAATGGAGAATGATCAGCATTTGTCAGGGGTTTTCTGGGAGACAGTAATAAATACAGGAAGCACAGGGGAATTCTTGGGCTGTGGAATTATCTTGAGTGATATGGTAATATATTAATGTAAGCTTATCAGTTTCAACAAAAGTACTGCAGAGACATGAGTTATTAATAAATAACAGAAACTGGGTGGAAGAATAGGTGAGAGAGCACACTGATGAATTCTCTACTTTCTGCTCAAGTTTTCTGAAACATTGATATGTCTCCCCAAAAAGGGTTCTTTCATTAAAAATAATAGCTATAAATATGCATGCATCAGATAATATATTTCACATAGTTGCATTAACTAAACATAGATTTGATACAATAATGTCAAAATATATCAAAATAAAAAATAGAGAATACATAGATTCATTTTATGAATATATCATAAATGACACATATATTTAACTTTAATTTATTAGGAAAATGATTCATCTTATATGGTGTACCAGCATAATTGAAATTTCTTTGAAAAAACTGCACAGTGTAAAATCTTACTTGTGGTGTATAAAAATAAATGTCATCGAGATTAAATTTTGTGCAACAGAGAGTAATATACTTTAAAATTTATACAAATTTTAAATGAATTCTGTTAACATATTTTGAAAATGAAAGGTGAATAAGACCTTGCTAAGACTACAAAGTGAATGGAATTAGTATAAGAAAATGAAAAATATTGGAAACAAAAGTCTTTGTAGATATGGAAGGAGGAAGGGGTTGAAAGGAGGGCAGGAGAATGGGGAAAAATAAGAACCAAGGTTGATTATGTAAAGGCACAAATTTTCAACAGTGAATGTCATTATATTGTATACACTAAATGCATCAATAAAATTAATTTTAGAAAAACACTGAAAAGTGACTAAAAACATAATGAAAAATATAATTGGAGATTTCTTAAAAATCTTACATTTAAAAAATCAATGACCTATATAGCAATTGGCCATGAAAATTGTACAAAAATGTACATGTAGAGTAAATATTTACAATATATATGACAGTAATTGTTCCATTTTCATAATTAAATACAAAGCTAGCATCCATGGTAAAAGTGAGAAAAAACATATAATAGAAAAATATGACAATGAGAATTAGCAAGTTCACAGATGAGAAAGTGCTAATTGCCAAAACATATGAAAATATACCCAATTTAACTAGATCTCATCAAATTAGAGCACCTTGAATTTTCACCAATTACATTTATAAACAATTGCAAAAATTACATTTACATTATCCAATGTTAGCAAGCAGGTAGAATTTCTTGACGTAAAAATCACATGCCCAACAATTTGCCTTATTATGAAATATAAAATTCAGTGTTTTATATTTGCAACTAGTAATAATGTTTAACTGGTCATCTATCATCTCAGGGACTAATTATTACAATATTCTGAAATTTAAACAACAGAAATACATTATCTCAAATGTCTGTATGTCAAAAATCTGGTAGGCTTAAGCTGACATTTTGCCCTAAATCTTTTGAGCTCAAAATAAAGGTGTTAACAGCACTGTATTCCACTCTGGAGGTCAGAGGATTAATCTAAATCCTTCCCAATTCATTCAGGTGTTAGGAAGAATCAAATTCCTTCAAGGTTACAGAGCGGAAGTCCTTATTTCCTTACTAGATACCCTAATCAGCTTCCTTAGAAGACAGACCCATCTGCATAGCCAACAATAGCAAGTGGAGTCTTTCTCACTCTGAATGCCTCACTGACAATTCCTTCTGCAGTTTCTCTTCTCGGCTTTCTGATTTTCTTGCATATTTCTGAGCAGCTCCTCACTATTTCTCTTCCACCTGTAAGGGCCCATGCCAAGACAAAAAACCCCTCCTTCAACAAACTATTCAGGCTTCTCTGAGACTTCTTAATTTGCCCCCACCTTGGCTTGAAGAGCCCAATTTTAGCAGAACATTCTACTTTCAGTTTAGCAAGAATCCCTCCACTTGATTTTTATTTTTTATTTTTATTGAGTTGATTGGTACATTCTAGGTATACAGTACAGTTACATTCATTAAGGGGATCCTGTACCTTTACATGACAGGTCTTGGTTCTCATTTTTCCCCCTCGTCCCTGTCCTCCCTTCACCTCCCTCCTCCCTCCCCATTTACAAACACTTTATTTCCATTTTTTCATTTTCTATTTAATCAAGGTTCTCTTAGTAATTTTCCGTGTAGCAAGTCATCATTTCACTATACTTTCTTTATTATATTCAAAAATATAGTCATATGTTATTATCTGTCCTTGCTGTATTTAGTGTTGAGGTCACGTTTTCTTCACTGTTGCATTAGTCTTGACCACTATTACTATAGTCTTAAATAAATTTCTTCTTGCTATCTTTAACAAAGTTCAGAATGGTTTTTATTTAATAATGATTATACAATCCAGATACTCCAGTTTAAACTCTTTATACCTTCTGTGCCATCTAAATTTTATTTCTTTCATTTTTCATTTTTTATTAGTGCATGTTTGTAGTACAAGTTTGCATTCCTTTTGTGGAGTTAGAACATGTGCATAACACATCTTAATTCTTTTTTCATCCTATTTCCCTCCCCTCCATCTCCCCTTCCTCTTCCCTTTCTCCATTTCTTGACATGCTTCCCATTTAATTTTATATTTTTATTTTTTTAAATTGATTTTGTTGGTACATTTTAGGTATACAGTACAGTTACATTCATCATTGGCATATTGTACATTTACATGACAGGTCTTGGTTCTCATTTTTTCCCCTTGTCCCTGCTCTCCCTTCACCTCCCTCCTCCCTGCTTCCCATTTAAAAACAATCTTCCTGCATCCATTCATCTATCTTTTATTTTGCTATTTATTTTTATTTTGGGTTTCTCATATTAGAGAAACCATGCAATATTTACACATATGGATCTTATTTCACTTACTATTATGGACATAAGGTGCATCCATTTTCCTGCAATGATTCAAGTTTCTTTATGGCAAAGTAATATTCTATTGTGTATAAATGTCACATTTTCTCTATCCATTCATCTGTTGATGACCATGTGGAACGACTTTAATTCTCTCTGAAAAGATGATTTACAGCAATATTTGTCATTGTCAACATAAAGCTGGTTGTGCAGGAAAGGAGAATACAAGAAGTATGAGCTCATAGATTTTTCTTAAATTTCAAAAGAAGGTTACTTCATGTGTTCCCATAATATATAATTTTATCTTTTTGATAGTATCTTACAAGGCAATTATTCCTTCTATCTTTATTCATTATTTTTCTGATTTTGCTCTCTACTTTTAGAATTTCAAATGGATTGTTTTCTAGTACACTGATTATTCTTTTGCCCATTTAAGTCTTTATTTTTATTATTAATTAATTAATTTAATTATTTATTTGTTTACCACAAAGAAATAAAATGATAACCAAAATCTTGTAGGAGAAAATGCATTAGTTTTTTGCAGTATCCTAATTTTTATTCCACATTGTTATGTCCCATGCTCTTGATATTTCGAATATATCCTGGTACTAACAGCACCATAACCTCGAATTTTGATAGAAATACCAGATATCAGGCCTCACTGCAGATCTTCTGAGTCAGAATTTCCTTTTTGCAAATTTTTTTAATTAATTTAATTATTTATTTATTTATTGAGACAGGGTCTCACTATGTACTTGAGACTGACCTGGAACTCATTATGTAGCCCTGGCTGGTCTCGACCTCACAGCAATCCTCCTGCCTCAGCCTCTCAAGTGATGGGATTACAGGTGTGCAGCACCACACCTGGCTCCATTTAAGTCTTTATTGAATCCCTACAGCATATTTTTATAATTAATTATTATATTTTTTGCTCCGTGATTTCTCCTTTGTTCTTTTTGTGAGTGTGTTTTATATCCCTCAGAGTCTCATTTTGGTTACATGCTGTTTTTTCTGTATATTTAATTAACTATCCTCTCATCTACCTCATTGAGGATCTTTGGCAACTATTTTGAATTCCTTGTCAGATAACTCACATATCTCCATTTCTTTGAGATTATTCCCGAAGATTTATTTTGAATATTTGATTGACATATTTCTTTTCAGTTATTTAGTTTGTTTCTACGTACTTAGTGGTCTTTATTTGAAATTGTGAACATTTGATAAAACAACCATTAATTGTAATCTTATTGACTGGCTTCTTATAGAGAAAACCCTTCATTGAACAGCTAAACTATGGATTCTGAGATAAACTTTTACTAAGAATACACTTTTTGTGAGTTTTCGCATGCTTCTATTTCATTTTCATGAGTTCATAGTTTCTTGTCCTCGCCATGTCATTCCATGGTCGTACAGTCTCTTGGGTGTAACAAGACAGTGACCGGAAAATTTAGATGATAATTTATATACCAAGATTTAAAGCCATAGCTCCAGATTAAGTCCTCATTTTATTCTGATGACTTATTTTCTAAAAATGTATGTTAAAACTTGCTGCTCAGAGAACAGATAAGGTTAGCTAAATGTTCAACATTCTAAATGTAAATTGTGGTGTACCAAAGCAATGGACTATTGGTAAGATAATGTTCAGTATGAAAATGAATTGTAGTATTTATGTTCTTGAAAGATCTATTACAGATTTAAACAAAACAAAAAAAGCAATACAACTTCAATTGCATTAGAACATAATTATTTTTAGAGAAAATACTGCACAAAGGATTATTTAAATTATGTAACTATGGTAAATTTTGAACAGGAATGTGGATGAAAACATTCCTAGATATAAGAGTTGATGTTCAAATTATGATTTTACACATGGAAAGCACAAGGAAAATATGTAATGCATATTGTGTGATGAAATAATAATACTGTACAAAAGTTTTTATTTTCTATTATATTTGTGACATATAATAATTATATTCATCTTGAGGAAGTGTGATATAAACATATTGCATCTTAATCACTTTTACTCCACTTTCCCCGCCCTTCTCTCCTGTCTCACGCTATGGACAGATACCTTCGCCATCTCCACAAGGTGTAACCATGTTCCCTATTACTTATCTTTTATTCTGCTCTTTAAATTGTTTATATTTTGGACTTCTCATATAAGAAACACCGTGCAATTTATTTATAAATTTTGTTTTAATTGTCAGATAAAGTATCGCATTTATATAGCAACCATGTTTCTTTTATTTCCCCTCACACCTTCATACATAAATGTTTATATCTCATTATATATACTTATTTCATATTATATATATGCATGCTTATTGGAAAAAGTTAACAGACTTATAGTTTACAGAAACTATTTTTATGCCAGATTCCAAAACTATAGATGAGATTCTAATATCACCTTATACTTTTTACTTATGAAATGCATTAGATTTTTATATGGTAATTTCATATAAAACAAATGTATATAACTTTAGTTTTATTTTCGTTCAGGTATTGAGTCTGTGGGAGATTATGGTGTTTTAAAATGAACTGAACAGGAACTCTCAGTTTCCCTCCATGTATTTTCTAACATATCACCAGCAGGCAAGCCCTAACTTATTCTCACGATGGTGCCAGGTTTTTTAAAGAGGGTAGAAGGACGTTAAGGAGTGTTTGTGACCTAAGATTGGAGTTGTCACACTTTTACTCCTAGTGTATCATTTGGCCAAATCCAGTAAGAAGGCTGCTCTACAGTGAAAGGTGGACATGAATTCCAACATGGCTGACTAGAGATGGAGGTGCATGGGATGCTCAAAGGAAAGCCACTTATTCTGAGTGGGAGAGGCAAACCTACCCAAATACGGAAAAGCAACCTGTAGGGGAGATCCACTAGACTGAAGAAACTACCTGTGCAATTGAAAAAGGGAAGGGGTGTGGGACTGGTCCTCAGCTCCCCCTTACATAATTTCTCCTTTGAACCCGTCGTCTTGGAAGTGGTTCTAACATTCTGAGGGAAGGATCCGGTGCTGTAGAGGCTAGACTCCTAGGGCATACTCCCTATCTAATGTTCCTAACATTTGGAAAAAAGTAATATAGCATAAAAGATAACTGCAATTAAGGCCACATGAAATTCACAGACTGCAACCAATTATGCAGAGAGGAGAAAGGGAGAACTAGCAGCACAAAAATAGGGAGCACCTCATCATTTTCTCAAATAGCAGAGAACTCTTTGTCCTGGCAGCTTTCTGACCATCATCTACCATTCAGCACAAAGCTGCTAAACACCATGAACCATAGACAGCAGAGAAATTGCTGTTAGGGAGCTGAAGATTGCATTCCAGGAGACATGGTGAAGAAAGGGAGATACTGCAGAGCCAGAGCCAAGAAAGTGCCTTCTCACAAACACAGGGGTGACCTGAGACAGTGCAACACTAGGCCTACATTGGCCTGGGAAGAGCCCATCCCAACCAAAGGGTCATTGAACCCCACAGAAATTTACTCTGGATCTTTAGAAGACAAAGAACTTACTGGCATGGAGCTGCAAACTGCACCCCAGGAAATAGAGGTGAGAGCAGGAGAGTCAGTAGAGCCGCACCACAGCAGGTGCTCTCCTACTGATGTCAGGAACACTGGAAATATCTGACACAGGGTGAAGCCCTGCCACTGCCCACCATGCCATGCTGGTAAAAGATGAACTTGGATGACCCTGGGGGCTACACCAATTTCTGCATGTTGACAGCAGAGCCCTTGGGACAGTGACTGAAGTCTCTGACTGCAGCAAAAGCAGATCTTAATGGATAATTTCATTTTATGCTATAGCAACTGCCTGTGGTTTTCTTCTTTGCTGGTTTTTGGTTTTGTTTTGGGTTTTGGTTCTTTATTATTATTTATTGTCTTTCATTTTCTTTACTAGTTTTTGTTTTTCTATTCTATTTGATCTTTTGGACTTCAATGTTTTTCTTCAAAAAGAATTTGTTTGGCCTATTGATATTCTTCACTCTGTCCCATTTTCATCCCCAGTTATCTCCTTTCTCTTTCTTTTCAACTTCCATAGGGCATATATGCAGGGTGTACACTAACATGTGTAGAAAAGAATAAGAATTATCATTGCCTTAACTTAAATGGTTCCATTCTTGGGCATGTCAGCGTAACCCTTACCAAAATTATGCAAACAAAACTGATTATAAATATATTGACAAAGTTCAACAACATCAAGCTTTCAATCTCTGATTACAATTACCTGCGTCTAGATTCTTCTTTTCACAATTGCAAATAGCCATGATCAGAGCAGAATTTCTCCAGCACACGTCATAGTCAAAATCCCAGAAGTCCAACGCAAGGACAGAATGTTAAAAGTTGTCAAAGAAAAGCAACAAATCACTCCTTACTTTAAACCCATTAGGATTAGAGCAGACTTTTCAACACAAATCTTAATTGTCAGGAGAGAATGGAGTATATCTGAAGACATAAAACAACTTTCAACCCAGGCTAATGTATCCTGCCAAGGTATCTTTCAGAGCTAATGGAAAAATAATGACATTTCATGCCAAAGAAACTTTATAAAATTCATAACCACCAAACCAACAGCTCCAAACATTATTAAGAATATGCTAAAGACAATGAAGCCAACAATACCAAAGTGAATTATACCATAAATACAAAATGCAGAATGAACAGGTAAAAAAAAACAAAAACAAATAAATGAAGAAAAATTAATGATAGCAAGTAAATGCCTTTGAGTAATAACTCTTAATGTAAATAGCCTCAACTATAAAAAGTATACACTAGATTAAGAAAAAGGGTATGCTGCATATAAGAGAAATAACTAATCTAAAAAAATTAAATACTTAAAAATCAAGGGACAGAAAACAATATTCCATCCAGCAGAAACATGAAAGGAAGAAGGGTTAATTATTGCACTTTTAGAAAAAGTGGATTTCAAGCTGTAACCGATAGCAAGAGGCAAAGAAGGTCACTACATACTAGTTAAAGGAACAATGGTAAATATATATACACTAAATACCAGTTCACACAACATCATAAAACAAATGCTACTGAGGATAAAATGTCATATGAACATAAACACAGTCACAGCAGTGAAGATCAATTCCCCAGTTCCACAAATAGAAAAATGAACACATTTTTAAATCAAATGGACCTAATAGAAATCTACAGAAAACTCTGTTCTACCATAGAAAAATTCACATGGAACTTTTTTCAAAATAGACCAATAATAGTCAATAAAGCTTTCTTAATACTAATATTTGAAAGTAGCCCAGATGTATTATCAGTTCACAGTACACTGAAATGATAAATATATGGCAAAATAAAGCACAGACATTTTGCAAAGGTTAAATAATGCTTTCTTGAATATTGACAAGGCCTCTTGAGTAATGGCTGGATCACACAAGAGTTGAACAGAGAGATCAAACAGTACATAGCATCCAATGATAATGCCAGTAAAATCAGAAATGATTGGACACAAAACTTTGTGATACTTGGGCAGTTTATTGCTGTGAATGCTCATATGAGCAAAGCAAAGTAAGATTCAATAAGCTAATAATGCACCACAAAATCCTGGAGAAACAAGGGCAGTGTAAATTCAAACTTAATACAAGAAGAAAATTCTGAAGATCAGAGTGAAAATTAATAAAATTGCGAATGAAAAAAGCAATGTAATGAATCAGAAATAGAAGTGCTTGTTCTTCAAAAGAATAAGGAATATAGACGTATCTTTAAACTTACAAAAGAAGGAAAGTAAGAACCAATATAAATGCAATTAGATATAAAAAGATAAAATCACAGCAGACATCACTAAAATCTAGAATATTATTAGTAATCACTGGGAAAACTTGATCACCAAAAAAATGAACAATCTATAAAATATGTACATATTTCTAGACACATGTGAATTACCAAAACTGAACCAAGATGGCATAAAATCCATAAACAGTCCAATAAGAAGCAATGAAATTGAAGCACTAATAATAACATCTTACTAATGAATAAAAGCCCAAGATCTGATGTATTGACTATTGAAATCTAAAAGAATGTCAGTGAAGATATAATGCCAATACTCCTCAAAATCTTTAATGAAATTGAAAAGGAAAGAATACAGCTCACCTTACCTTGATTCAAAA
The DNA here is from genome assembly GCF_012274545.1 of Fukomys damarensis. Taxonomy (NCBI): domain Eukaryota; kingdom Metazoa; phylum Chordata; class Mammalia; order Rodentia; family Bathyergidae; genus Fukomys; species Fukomys damarensis. The sequence goes on from NW_022900951.1 coordinate 104,352,954, forward strand.
CAAGGCAAGGACCCAACCAAAAAAGAAAATTCTATGTCAATATCTTCAATGAACATAGATGCAAAAAGTTCTTAATAAGGTATTGGTGAACAGAATGCAATAAATCATTTATAATATTACATCCAATGACCAAAAAATCTTTATCCCAGAGATGCAAGAATGTTTTGACATAAGCAAATCAATAAGTGTACTATATCACAAAAACAGAAGGAAGAAAAATAAACATAATCATATAAATAGATGCAGACAAAGCCTTTGAAAAATTCCCACATATATTCTGGATTTTAAAAACTCTGAATGAAATAAGTCTAGGACCTTATCTCAATTTGATAAAAATATTTTATGGTAAGCCTATTGCTAATATAATACTAAATGGCAAAATATGAAAGCTTTCTCTAGAAAATGAGAAAAAACATAAAGATGTCCACTATCACCACTTTTTATTAAATATAATACTTGAAAATTTGGACAGATGGTTCAGTCCACAACAGCCATAAATTGATATGCATAGGAAAGAAATAAATCAAACTATATTTATTCACAGATTAAATGGTACATTACATAGGAGACCCACAAAATTTTACTAAAAGAAGCTTAGAACGAATAATCAAATTGAGCAATGTGGCAAGATACAAAGTCAAAACAGAAATAAATCAATAGAGTTCCCGTACAGCAATAATGAAACCACTGGAAAAAAATAAGAAAGCAATATCATTCAAAATAGCTTTAAAAATTATATAGTTAGGAAGCACAAGGACCCGAGTTCGATCCCCAGTGCCAAAAAAATAAATAAATAAAAATAAAAAATAAAATAAAAATTATATACTTAGGAATTAACCTAAGTAAGCAAGAGAAGAAAAAAGTCAGTGAAAACTACAGCACTCTGAAAAAGGAAATCAAAGAGAATATTAGAAAATTGAACCATACTTCTGTTCCTGGATGGGCAGAATAAAAATTTGTCCAAATCGCCATACTACTAAAACTTATACATAGGTTTAATGCAATCCAAAAAATTCCTAACAGCATTCCCCACAAAATCAGAGAAAAAAAAATCTTGCTACTCATGGAGAAATAGGAGTCCCAGAGTAACAAAAGCAATGCTCATCAAAAAGCACAAGAGTGAAAGTATCACAATCCCAGATTTTAAGTTCTATTACAAAGCAGCAATGAGAAAAACATCATGATACTGACATAAAAACAGGCATACAGATGATAAGAGCAAAATAGCTGATTCAAAAATGAGCCCCAGACATATTAAATAATCCAGTCTTTGCCAAAGGTTTAAAATCATATGCTGGAAAAAAGATAAGCTCTTAAAAAATGGTGCTGAGAAAACTGGTTACCCACATGTAGAAGATTGAATCCAGACGTATGTCTTTCATCAGATATCACAGTAAAATCAAAATGAATCAGAGTCCTAAACATTAAAAGAAAAACACAAAATGTGCTGGAAGTTAAAATAGGTAAATCTCTTGAAAGTGAGGACCTTAGAAGGTAAGGACCTCCTATTCCAATTGAATAAGAAATATCAGGAATCAACAAATTTAATCATATCAAACTAAAATATTTCTGTACCACAAAGGAAACAACCAATATAATAAGGAGACAAACTACAGAATAGTTAAATTTTTCTCAGCTATTCTTCTTACTGTGGACTAATATCAGAACATGAGTAGAAATCAAATATTGTCCTACTACAAATGAAACACCCATTTAAAATTAGGGCACTGAAATGAATGGACACTTTTCTGCAGAACAAATACCAAGGAAACACATGAAAATATTTTAGACATCGCTGTCCTGCAGAGAAATCCAAATTAAAACAAAATTGAGGTTTCAACTTACTCCTGAAAGAACGAAAATCATGCAGAAATTGATAATCACAGGGGCTGGTGATGTTACAGGAAAGCTGCTGCTTTCTACATTGTTGGTAGGAATATAAACTAGGATAGTCATTATGGAAATGAGTAAGGAGATTCTTCAATAAGCTAAAATTTATAATTCTATTCAACCCAGCTCTTCCTCTTCTATGTGTCTTCACATAATGTCATATTACCGAAATATATGCATATCCATATTTATAGCAGCGCAATTAGTAATAGCTAAAGCTTGGAAATAATTAACATATCCATCGAAAGATGAATAGATAAAATGTGGTATACAATGAACTACTACCCTATCTTAAATAAGGATTAATTTGTATCATTTGTAGGAAAATAGAAACACATTGAGGTCATAATATGAAGTAAAATAAATAAGATACAGAAGCTTACTTATGAAATAACGTCTTTATATAAGGAACCCAAAGTATAAAGTGCAAAAAAAAAAAAGATATCAACAAATAGGGACATAGATCTTTTACAAGTTGGAAAAAGGACCTAGAGATGTAGTGAGAGAAAGAGAGAAGAGTTGAAAGGGAAATGTAAGTTAAAAAGTATGTTATGTACAGGAACCATCTCCCCATGATGAATATATTCCTTATGTACTGGAAGCATGTACTAAAAAATAAAAGGTTTTAAAATGGACATCATTTCTTTTTTCTTAGTAGCATATATTTATAATACTGTACATAATAAATTCCTCTTAGGGAATTATTACAGATACATGTCAGATCTTTATCTTTATATACTGAAATTGGTGAAATTCTTGATGACATAAGCTATGACTTCATGAGCAGAAGCCAAATTGCGCAAGAAATAGCACCAATTATGAAAATGCATTATATCGAACTAAACATCTTCTGGACAGCAAAAGATATATATGATCAACAGAATGAACAAATTACCTACAGAATAGGAAAAAATTTGCCAGCTACACCTCTGACAGAGCTCATATCTAGAGTATATAAAAATGTAAAAAGATATACAAAAACATCAAAATTCTTTCCCAAAATGCGAAATGAATGAATAAGCACTTCCCAAGGTTAGTCTCACTATAACTATTTTACCAGTGCAACTGTTAGTATTTTTGAGAATTTATGGTTGCAAAGATAGGTAAGCTATGATGTTCAGTCTTATTATGTAAAGTGATCTGTGTAATGATATGTTTTAATGCTTCTCAAAAAATGGTCTCTATATATATATACTTACATTTTAATTACCCATTTGCAGTACATATCTTCAACATTCCTTGTTTGAAGTTGGTACATGAACATAACAAATCCAAATTTATTTTTTTTATCCCTTTTCTTTTCATTCCCTTCCTCCTCCCGCAATCTCTTGATCCCTTTCTCCTACAAAAGCAATCTGTCTCCCTAGTTCTCATTTTCCACTATCTTTTGCCAGAAAGTATGGCCATTATCAGGAATTCAAGTAATAACAAATGCTGAAAGAGAGAAATGAACACTTCTACACTAATGGTGGAAATGTACTACAATCACTATGCAAATCAGTATTGAGAATCCTCAGAAAAACTCAAAATAGAAAATCCATTTGACTCAGCTATGCCCCTTCTAGGTATCACCCTGAAAGTGTTAAAGACAATATACTATAGAGATATGTTCATACCTATGTTTAGCGCAGCACAAGTCATATAGCTAAATCATGGAAGTGACCCATATGTCTGTTAAATGATGAACAGATAAAAAAAATGCTATTTATAAACCATGGAGGACTCAGTGGTTGATTATAATCCTAGACTGATGGGGATCTTATAATTGTAGGAAGCGTCAGATATCTCAGAGGATGCTGGCAATCCTAAATTGATAAGGATCATATGCTGATAAGGATCTTAGGCCTATGAGGAGTTTAAGTTGATTAGGGCAGTAAGATGAGCAAAAACATTCTTACAACAGTAGGTTGGATGAGTTAACTGATAAGGAATTTGTCTCTCACCAGGTGAACTCTTTCTCTTACTACTCCAGGAGTTCTTCAGCTGATGTAATGTTGCCCTTGAGTGTCTCAGCATCATGGTCTCAGCTGTGACCAGAGGCAAAAATGGAGTTATGTTTTGGCACATCACAGCTGGCCTGTAGGCAAGAAGACTAGCCCTAATATAATTTAATTGTGAAACAATTTTTCCCAAAAATTATGTAAAATGGCTCTCGGCAAAACTTGAGCCATTTTTAGAAAAATAGATGCAGCTTGATCACAAAAGTTTAAGTGAAATAAATCAAGCACGCAAAATAAAATATCACACAGCTTCTCTTTTAGAAGAATCCCTGAGCAAAAATAAACAGCAAAATTAATGCTATTTTAAAAAATGTAAATAAGTCTTTTAAATAATTTTCAATTATTTTTATCTTATTATACTTTTAAAATTTAGACCTTAATCATTTTAGAATTTGTGTATTTTCATCTTTCTGGCTTATAGCATTTGGTACTATGGTTTGTTTTACATGAGAAACCCAAAGTAGAAAAATAAATGAATAAAGAGCAAAGTAGAGGAGAGATGTTAGGAAAACAGAACAAAGACTTTCTTTGGAAATAGGTAAGGGTATCATGAAAATAGGGAAGAGAGGAGAGCAGGCATGAGGAAACATGGTTGAAAGACTCTTAGAGATGGACTAAATACATTTTACATAATGAGATGGACATGAATCTTTTGGGTGCCAGGGGTAGAAATTATGGTTTAAATCAAGCATGTCCACCCAAATGCTCATGTGTTCATAAGTTGGGCTTTTAGAAGGTGATGGATCAGGTGGGCAATATCTTCATCCGTGGATGAATTCGCCGAATAATTCAAACGGAAATGTGCGATTAGGAGGTGGGTCTGGTTGAAAGAGGCAGGTCACTGGAGCCATAACCAGAGAGGTTATATCTCCCTCTTCAGATACTCCATTCTCTGTTTTCTTCCTTCCGTAGGATCAGCAGCTGTTCTCCACCCAGTCCCTACCAATATACCATGTCTGCCTCTGGGTGATCCAACAGTGGATCCTCTAGAAACCGTGAGCCAAGTTAAACTTCTTCTTTAAATTGTTGTCAGAGATAATGTCCAGACAATGTGACAATAAAGAAAGTGACTAAAACAGAAAGCAAAGGGGATCAGAATTATCACAATTATCAATATCCCTATCTATATCTATCTATAAATTCTTTAAAATGACTGCAATTATGCATCACAAATACATGCCAATAAACATGTATTATTATGATTCTTGAAACTTTGTCTTTTATGTGTCTGGATTTTGCTTCAAGCATTTTGTTACTAAATTATTGGCTTTTCCTATAAAAAATAAATGAAGTAGAAAAGTCAGATCCTTAAAGTTATTAAAATTTAAGTGAACCTTCTGAAAACAGATTATCTAGATTTGAATAAGGAATTGTCATTAAGTAGCTGTATGGTCTTACACAAACTATGTCATCTAGAAAAATAAAATAATAGAAGTGATTAATTTATGCATACTGCATTATACACATAGATTAAAGGACATAATACAAGAAAAGAGCATAATAAAAAGCAATTTGATCTTTGTTATTTATCATTTTCATTCACGTAATGCCTCAGAGTGAAATAATTTCCTCTAAAAATCCAGATCCTTAAACAGTTCTGTCTCCCTATTTGTTTCTAAGAATGCTTGCATTTTCATAGGTCTATGCAGACAGTGCTTACCCTTCCGTCCAGTTTTATTTTCAAAGTTTACATTCTTCTCCTATATAAGTCATGTTTTGATAATTTGAAACCATTATTTTTGAGAATTCATTCTTGAGAGCTAGCTCCTAAATTCCCTACAGATAGAGCTTATGCAGTCTCTAAAATTTAAGCTCTAGTGATGGACTGAAATAATAGAACAAAATAGCAGTATGCCAAATATTCATTGCCTTTTGAACACTATTTCCAGAAACATTGGTAATCCTTTAAATGTCATATTTTCCCTAGCAACATCATCTTAAATATAATTCTGCATTTGTACTTAAGGAAAATTTCTTGGAGGGAACTATGCATAATGAAATGTAATAGACCAATGATGAGAGAATATGATAGTCTGTGTAAGCGACACCCATTTTCTACAGATGGCTGAGGAAGAAAACAGAGGAGCTTTCTTTTATGATGGTTTGCAGTGGATACAATTTAGCCCCATAGGGTTACAATAAATATTCTCAATAGTTTTACTATTGTTACATTCTGTATCACTTACACATCTTGCAAATAAACAATAATAAAAATCCTAAGTATGTGAAATCATTGCTTTTGAAATATAACTGCTGTATTTAAAAAATTGAAATCATCTGATAATATGAACAGTAGAAATGTTTAATTTAAATTTTATATTTGCTTAGTATTTTGCTTTTTAAATTCTATTAAATTAAAAAGTATTAAATGTAAATTAATAAGTAACTGGATACCATCTCTAAGTTTTCTTTTAGGTAAACCAATATTCATGTTTTGTAAATAACAACAAATAATATTTTAGTTTGATGTAGGCTGTGTTAGTTATTTTTCTCTTGTTGCTGAGGCAAAATACCCTATACCCAAAGTTAACAGGGTAAGAATTTATCTAGCTCACAGTTTCTAGAGGTTTCAGTCCATGAGCAGCTGGTTCCAAGGCAGGGTGGCTCGCCATAGGGCCTTCACAGTGGAGAAACAGTTCACGGCAGCCACAAGGTAGTAAAAGCAGCAAGGGAACCTTGACACTGTCTTTCTGCCCCTTTAGTCTTGTGCAGACTACTGGGATTAAGGCAAATCAATAAGTGCACCGGTTTTGCAATCATACTCCCTTGATCCTAGCATCACCCATTCTACATCCAGTCACGATGGAAATGAAACACCTATGACCACAAGAGGCTTTGGGGGGCAGCATCTAGACACAAACCACAACATGTCTTCTTTGTTTTTCCTTGATTCTTACAGTTTACTTCGCCCTCATGTTTTACAATACATTTGTTTGTGTTTTCCTTTCTTTTAACTTTCATGTAGTGTTTTTAACTTTTGTTGTTTATAACCGTTTGTGTTTTTAACTCATTTACGTCATTATTGTTCTCTTTGTGTTCAGCCTCTCAGATGAGATAGTAGTTTAAATTGTTCTCCTTTACTTCAAATATTTCATTTCAGGATCTTGAAGAAGTGTTCATTTTTCCAGGGAAAGTGATAACAGGCAAGAATTCTAACTGTTGAGAAAAGCCGCTAGACTTAAGAGGGTACCTCCAATGAAACAAAATAAGAAACAAGTAGTATTTTTCACATAATTTTGTTGTATGCCTTTAAAAACAACATTTTATCTTTGTAGAAAAATTTAAGTACACATTTGAAGCAACTTTCCCATGACAAGCATACAGTGTTCTTGCCTATAGAAAGTTTTCAAATTCTATTACTCAAAGTATGTAAAACATAACGAGAGAAAGTAAGGTGAGGATTCTTTTCTGTTTAATAACTGATATTTTTAGGATGCCAAAACCAGATGAAATTAATTACTTATATAAAATGATAGTACTTATATTTACACATTTAAAATAGCTTTCATACTAAATTACAGGTACTATAATAAATACTTAAATGACCTATATAATTTAATCTACAAAATAACTATTATTACAAAATAACCACTGCTATCACTATAGCTATCAGATAAATGGCATTCCTGAGTCATTGAACGTTAGGCCATTTTCTGAAAGTTTTATAGGGTGTAGATGGAGAGAAAGCTCTAAAAAATATTTCCATGGGCAACAATAAAAATATAATTATCTTTATTATGTGCAAATATATACTAAGTATGGTAAAACTTACAAATGTTAAATATAAGAGCATAATAATACTAGTGATAATTTTGCAAAGTTATATTGTATTTCCCAGGGTTTATTTTTCATTTCTACCATTTAATTCTATGTACATATATTTTTTTTTTGGAAAATAATGGACACTGATTATCCTGATGTTTGGAAAAATAAGAATATTTACCTGATAAACTTGTTTGAAAATTGTTTTAATAATTAAGCATATAATTCTTGGAGAGGGCATATTTCTCCAGAATGCTCTGTGCTCTGGTTCCCAGCTACCATGAACTGAAAAGCTTGGCTCCGTCACACCTTTCTTTCACTGAGCAGCCCAGGCTTGTCAGAAAATCATGGACCGAAATGTGTACCAATGAGCCCAATTAAACCTCTCCTTTTTTAAATGGTAGGTGTTGGATATTTTATACCAGCAGAATGGATCAATACCTTTGATTCATACTTATACCAATATATTTTATAATAGTTCTGATCTCTAATGGATCTTTCATTAGATCTCACTTTGGCATTAGGCATTAGATTCTTTATCACATTAATTATAATTATTTTACATGCTCGGTCATGTGGACCAATGCTCTATCGTATCTCAAACTGCTGAAGATTGCTTTGTCTTTGGAAAATGTGTTTGGTTTTGTCGTTCAATATTCATAATTTTATAAAAGTAATAATTTTGAGATCTACCTAATATTTAAGAATCTGGCCACTGAAGTAAATAGTTTTGTAACATTTATTTTCACTTATTAGTACATGTCTGTAGTACATAATGTTTACATTCCTTATGGGAAGTCGGTATATTCACACAACACATTAATTGCTTTATTTTTCCATCTTTGCTTCACTCTACCCATCTCTTAAGCCCATTCCCGGTTTTGGGGGGGTATATGAAGTAAATAGACTTTATGCTAGATATGAACAAGTTTTGCCTTCTTTTGGTCTATAATATTGGGAGATGAGACTTAGGAGTTTGATTATACTTGAGTTTGGCTATATTCGAGTTTGGCTATATTTGAGTAATACTGTTTGTAAAGTTATGCTTCTTGTGCCACAGGCTTTAAATTATTATTACCACAGGCAATAAATTATTATTGCCTCTGTTAAATGAAGTTGATATTTTGCCAGAATATGAAGGATGACTTCAATGGGCTTATCAGCTAATTTGGTATAGCTGAAGAAATAATATATCATGTTTATGTCTTCATATCAGTATATATATATTGTGTAATATAGACATACATAATATACTTCTATGAAATTGAGATTATTGACAATGTGACACAAATATAACTACAAATTAACAGAATGTTTAAATATATACTGAGATAAAATATATGAAAAGTAGGGCCAAAATATGTGTCACAGTAAAATAAATTGCAATATTCTAAGAACTTTTGTCTAATATCACAGTACTTAAAAGTACATTATAAGTAATTATGCTGCAGTATACTGAACAGCCACTATGAAATTAAACTGGTAGGAAAATCTTGCCATATGAATTTCAAATGATGGTCAATGCTGTAACCAAAGCTCTAATTTAACAATAAAAATGGGGAATAAAGAAATTAAGTGCACTATAGGATTGCAGATCAAAGAAATAAAGTCTCAGTTTTATGTTTATGATGTGCATTACCTATCCTGGCTAAAGATGGTCAATACAGTACTTCTACAATTACCGTGGGGCATGCACCATAACACACAGTCCAACACAAGGGATGGGTAGGGATAAAGCATTCGTAATACCAGGAAGCACATTCCTGAAAATCTCTAAATCCTAAAATAAAAAGATTTAAGACTTAAAGAAGATGTGGTTTTTCTATAAAGTGGAATACTACTCAGCCATAAAGAATGAGAAAGTAGATTCATTCATAGTTAAATGGGTACATTTTGAGGATATACTTCTAAGTGAAATAAATATGGCACACATATGCAAATACCGAATAGTATCTCTGGTGTGAAAAACTAAAATAGTACTCAAGATCCTAATGGTACACTTAGCAAATAGGAAGAAAAGGACCAAAGGTGTAGGGACAGTGAGAAGGATAGGGAAGGGGGAATAAGGGAAAAGGAAAAAATATGAGAAAATGTAAAAATGGAATTAAAATGTTTGAAGGGGGGAGGGGAGGGGAGGGTGAAGGGAGCGTGGGGACAAGGGGAAAAAGTGAGAACCAAGACCTGGCATGGAAAATCTTGCCATATAGCACAAGCCACAAAAAATTATATGGCCGTAATAATGTAAAAGTAAGAGTCAAGTATTTACAAAGAAATTTAGGGTAGTTTTATAATGACAGCTAATTAAGGTAACAGTAAAATAAATTAAATTTATTTATTCATAGTCATCCTTCATATCTTTTTCATGGGCAAAAAGAACATTTGTCAGGAGAAAATATGTGTCACTGCATTAACAAGTCTCAATGAGGTTCTAGATATAAATCATACAGAAAATATTTAACCAAAAGGTGATAAAATTACAAGTGCATTAGATCTGGAAAATTGGATCATATTTTCAAACTCTACAACACATTTTGAAACAATGCATGGTAAGAAATCAGAGAATATTATAAAATATTTTGAACTTGATAAGAAGCCATAACATGTCAGAATTGAAAGAAACAATGAAAACCATAAATAGAAGTAAATTTTTCAATTTAGTACCCATTTTACAGAAAATAAACATTTACATTCAGTAAATTAAACTACTTTGAACTAGCAGGTAACAGATACCAAAATAACCCCAAAAGTTAAAATATGGAAAACAAGAAGAAAAGTTAATAACAACAATGGTGATATAAAAAGAAGACAAAGCTGAGGATGTAGCTGAGTTGCACTGCACCTGCCTGGCAAGTAAGGGCAAGGTCTCGTGTTCAATTCCTGGTACATAAAAAATTTACAAAATTTAAAAAGTAAAAAGATTATGAAAAAAGGAAAAAATGGAAACAAAGTTTTTGTAAGTAGGGAAGGGTGAAGGGGGTAAAGGGAGGGCAGGGGAATGGGGAAAAAGTAAGAGCTAAGATATGTCATGTAGAAGTCCAAGATCCCAATGATGGATGTAACTGTATTGCATACCTAAAAAGTACCAATAAACTCATTGAGAAAAAAAAAGAAACACACACTCGGTTGGTGATATTGGTAACTGGAGAGGCTATGTGTGGGGAGGTAGGGGAACATAGGAACTCTGTGCCATCTGCTCAATTTGCTGCAAACCTAAGACTGCTCTAAAATAATTATAAGTTAAAAAAAGGAAAAAGAGATGAAGTTGAATAGTACTATTATTTGAATATAAAATAGTCACAAAGATCTCATGTATTCTAAAGCGGGACTTTTAAAAACTTACTGGGGCGGTTCATTAGCAATGTGAAACAGGAAGAAAAGGACTAAAGGTGTAGGGACAGTGAGAAGGGTAGGGGAAGGGGAATAAGGGAAAGGTAAAAAATATCAGAAAATGTAAAAATGGAATTAAAGTGTTTGAAGGTGGGGAGGGCAGGAGTGGAGGGGGGGGACAAGGGGAAATATTGATAACCAAGACCTGTCATGTAAAGGTACAAGATCCCAACAATGAATGTAACTGTACTGTCTACATAGAATGTACCAATAAATTCAATTTAAATTTAAAAAAAACTTCCTGGATTTTGATGGAGCCAATTTCATCATTAGATTCATCGTTTTATGAATTTCTTATTAAGTAGCATTATGGGGTGATAATAGGATGTGGGGCCTAAATGACAAGAGTGGGTCATAAGCATATGAATTTGGTCCCTGTATCTTGTCCCCAGCCTTGTCCTTTCTTACTTACTCTCTGGATTTCATGCTTTCCTCAAGATTAGCAGCTTTCCTCCATCAAACTTTTACCCTTTGATTTTTCTACCTCTTCCGAGGCCTAATATCAATAAAGCCATCTCACTCTGGACTGATATCTCTGAAACCATGAGCCAAAATAAATCTTTGCTTCTTTCAATTTTTTTTTCAGGGCCAGGGGTGTATCTAAGTGGCACTGTACTTTCTTGGTAAATTCAGGGTCCTGAGTTCAATCCCCAGTACTATAAATAAATAAATAAATAAATACTTGTTTTTCTCAGCTATTTTTCACAGTAACGTAAAGCTGATTAATACAAATACAAACACAGAGACAAGAAGAAAAAAGAAGAGAATAAGAATGAGAATTAAAAACAGCTATCAAAGATATAGGAAATGAAAATGTAGCAGCTATAATCAAGAATACTGAAAATTCACATTTTGATTGGATGAAAAAAATTAACAACAAACTTAACACTGTTAAGTAGAAAAGTAAACTGTAAATTCCTAATGTTAGGAGCAAAATGGGAAATGCTGTTTGAAATTAAACAGACTTAAAAATCATTTAAAGCACGATATTCTGAAAAACTTAAATCTGTTTATCTGTTTGCAATACTAGGAATTGAACTCATAGTCTTCACACTGAGCTATACTTCCAATGCTTTTTTATTTTGTTTTAAAAGTTTTGTGACAGAATCTTTCTGGGCTTCTAAGTTGCCTAGGCTGCACCAGAATTCACAATCCTCCTGACTCAGCCTGCCAGAGTGAAAAGATTACAAACATGTACTGCTATGTTCAGTAGAAAATTGAAGAGCTCTTGATAAACAGTTTGCCAAAGGTGAAAAAAGAAAACAATTGCAATTTATCTATTAAGTGAAAAGTTAAAGTTAAATGTAGAAAAATCACCCCTGTTTATAATGGTGCCATGGCATTGTTCTAAAGATTAGACATCATTAGACGTCAGGATGCTTGGCTACTTGTAAGCATGACCTGCACCCAAGAACAGTCTCTTTCTTCAGACACAGAGGTTTGCTCCCTCACATACTTGGGTCTTTCTTGGAGTCCATAAACTCCTTGCTCTGGTCATTGAAACAGTTGAGACACTGCCATTTTTGTCTTAACTGCTATTTAAAGGGCCTTAAGAATAGGGTGACTTTGGAGTATGATCCATAGAGAGGACACTCTGCCCAGATCCTGCCTTGTCAGAATCCTGAAAGCCAGATAAAGGACTCTCTGGGACTGGAACTGAAATTTCTGGTGTTGAAGCTTTTATGATCTAGTGTTGTAACTTTCTTTTGTATCTTTTTCTGTGTAGTCAAGTATACACCAATTAATGCTTTATTAAACTTTTTAATGCTTTTACTTTGATGTTAAAGGTTTTTGTTGTTTGCAAATCTGGACCTCTATATGAAGCAGCTGCTACTGTAGTCTCTTTAAGGATATAATAAGTAAGTGAAACATCTTAACAGAACTCTAGCCTAAAAATAAACGTCCACTCCTTAATATGTTCACCAATAAGTTATCTTGTATATAAAGAAAGGATTCATGTCAATCTCATTCATACTCTTTCAGAAAATAAACAAGTAGTGAGAACATCCCAACTCATTCTATTAGCTCAGTATAATACTATATCAAGGTCTCATGATATCACACAGACTGTTTTGGAGATAACACTGTAAATTCGCAAAGCAATACATTAATACATGAAAGGAATAATATATCAGAGTCAAGTAATTTATAACATAGGAATGCATGGTTGGCATAATATTTGAAAATCAGCCAGTATAATTGAACATATTAACAGGAAAAAAGAGAAATCTAATAAGTAATGTAAATCATTTGATAATATTCTACATCTATTCATGATGAAAACTTTTAGCTAAAAGGAAAAAAAATCCTTCTTCAATCCAGCAAAATGATTTTTGAAATATAGATAGCAAACATTAAACATAATAATCAAGGGACTAATTGTTTCAACACAATTTTGGGAAGGAGACAATGTTATTCCATCTCAGCATTTTGTTATCAATATTGTACTGAAAGTCTTTAAAGTGAAATTAAATGTGAGAAACGGTAAAAGGCATGCATGTTTGATGGTAAAAAAGAAAATTCTGTTTTACAAAATTAATTTCAGAATTATTTTTTTTATTGAGTTTATTGGTACATTTAGGGATACAGTACAGTTACATTCATTGTTGGGATCATGTACCTTTACATGGCAAGTCTTGATTCTCATTTTTTTCCCCTTACCTCTGCCCTCCCTTCACCCCCTCCTCCCCTCCCCATCTACAAACACTTTATTTTCATCTT
>NW_022900951.1:104368216-104454609 GCF_012274545.1 Fukomys damarensis
AAATGTGAACAGAATTATTAATTTATTTCCAAAAATGCTTCTAAAATATGTTCTTGGAATCCTTATTCATAATATCCCTGAAATGGGAATAATTCAAATATTCAACAAAATATTGGATAGCTAGGCTTATAGCTCTGGTGGAGCATAAAACAATCAGTCCCCCCAAATATAAAGACCCGATCCAAAAATGGGCATCCGAAATGAACAGAATTATTAATTTATTTCCAAAAATGCTTCTAAAATATGTTCTTGGAATCCTTATTCATAATATCCCTGAAATGGGAATAATTCAAATATTCAACAAAATATTGGATAGCTAGGCTTATAGCTCAGTGGTGGAGCATTTCTTAGCATGTATGAGGCCCTAGGCTGAATCCCTACTAGTAAAGAAGGAGAAGGAAAAGATGAAGACAGAAAAGGAGTTTGAGGAAGAGTGGATGGAGGGAAGAGAAATTGTGTAAATATACAAAATAGGGCATATTTGTAGTAACCGGTAATAAATATAAGCAAACTATTTATATATCTATGATATAGACTAGTGTATTTATTACTATATTGAGTCACATAATTCCAACTTAAAATAATTATCCCAGTTAAATGTAATCTATGGAAGGACTTCTGGATGGGAAAGTTGGTAATTATTAGAAATTGATTTAAGGAAATGTTCTCAAGTATTAGAAATATTTAATATCTCACTTTAGATAGTAGTTTATATAGCTTTACACCACTGTCAAAACTCCATGAACAGAAGTCAGGGTGGTTTTTATTTAGTATAAACACTGCAAATGAAAAAGAAAATAATTAAACCATGTAATTAATAATTATTCCTCACTTTAGTATAAGTTCCACAAAGATTAAACAATACACTTTTTTATACATATGGAATATAGTATGATAACAATCAATATTTGATGAAGCAATTAATGATCAAGAAGAGCCAAAACATATCTGTGCATTAAAAAAAGAAAAAATATGATGCCAGAAGTATAAATGTAGTAAACTTATACTTGTCTTTGAAATCATAGGTATAACTCTACTAATATTGTATCAAAAATTGGGTCACAAAATGTTTGCCACAAATTTTGAGCCCTTTATAATAAGAAATCACACTATATCACCTTTTTCAAGTGTCTTATTACATTTTTAATTTACATATGACATTTGAACATACTTATAGGGAACAAAATGGAGTTTTGGTACACACATAGTTGTTCTTTTACTATGACTGGTTTGTGTATACATAAACTGATGTTTATTTATTCATATTTTATGCTACAAATTTACTAAATATTTTTATTAGGTTTTCCAATTTTTAGTGGAGTATTTAGAGTGTTTATGTGTAGGATCATGTGATCTGCAAGCAGATGTGATATAATTTTTCTTTTTCAATTTGAAATATTTTTATTTCTTTTTGTTGCTTAATTGCTCCGGCTGGAACTTCTAATAATATGTTCAATACAAAGGAAGACAGGGCATCCGTGTTATTTTACTTATGAGAAAAAGTATAAATTTTCCCTGTTACAGTATGATATGAGTTGTGATTTTATCCTATTTAGCCTTCTTGAGGCATGGTTCTTCTACACATAATTTGTTGATAGGTTTTATTATAAATGGATGTAGAATCTTTTCACATACATATTGTACTTGTATTAAAATTACTGTATGTTTTTTATCTTTCATTCCATTAATATGATATGGAACATTTATTCATTTATGTTTGTTGAGTCATCCTTGAGCTGCTGGGATGAATTTCACTTGATCAAGCTGAATGGTCCTTGTCATGTGCTTTTGCATGTGACTTGCATATAGTTTTGTTTGTTTGTTTGTTTTTTGGTACCAAGGATTGAACTCAGGTCCTTGCGCTTGCAAGGCAGGCCACCGAACCGCTGAGCTAAATCCACGGCCCTTGCATATAGTTTTTTTAATTAGAAACCCATAAAATAGGCTGAATAAAACAATGCTGCATGTAAATGAATAATTGATGCTTTATGTACTTTAATTATAAATTTATTCAAGTAGCAATCTACAACCAAATACACAATGGTACAATGTGGTGCCACTATTACGGCTTATTTCGCTAATGTACTGTCAACAGGTGTGGATGTGCAAAAATATTACTCAGATTTGATATACAATTTCCACAGAAACTACTTCTAAAAGACTAATACACTCTTTGCCACATTACCAAAATCTGTAATTCTATAGTTTCTGATGACAAAATAAGCTTTGTATGATATCCATAACATAAGTTCTATTATATATCAAGAGAAAAATAATTAAATTCGTGAGAGTCACTGAGCATTTGATCAATTGTGGATTCATGTAAATTTGTGGTACCATTAATACATTCTAAAATCTTAAGCACGTGTTTAAAAAAAACTGTGCAACATCACCCTCTGTCTGAATGTGATAGAATTTCACTTTCTGGATTTATTTGCATTTCCATGGTATCTTTTTGAGTTATTCAAACTAATCAATTGGGAATTGGAATGTTGTTTTTCTGGTCAGAAACTTTCAGTGCCAATGTGAGACAGCCCAAAATTCACTTCTAACTGCCTCTACAAGAGTGAGTGACTCTCAATATCTAATAATGAAATATTTTGTCAAATTTAGGAACTAAAACGAGTCCCCTTTTATTTGATGATTTTTTTTCTTTACTGTGGCAGGATTCTTCTCTGAGGAATGTAGGCAGGCCCCTCGTGAAAGAATGTGGTGGAGGGGGAAGCTTTCTCAGAATCAAGAATTACAACATGACTCAGTTAGTTCCGTTCCTAGATATGCATGTGTAGTGCCAGCCCCAATCCGTAGTATAGATTGCACCTAATCAGGCTGAAGGATGTTAGTGTGCTAGGAGAAAATGACACAAAAATTATATAAAAGGCAAAATTCCACTACTTTCTGGGGTTAGCCTTTTGGGTATTAACCCACTGAATCCTGTCTGTTCCAGCACAAATAAAGTCTACTTCCTGGCAGAAGCCTCGGTGCCCAGGCTCTCTCTGAGAGAATCCTGCTACATTTCTTGGGTGCTCACTCAGGATCAGGAGAGTCAGATAGTGAATTCCACCTCCTTTTCCATAGGATTGTGAACTTCAAAGTACTAAGAGACTGGAACTTGCCTATGGTGGACTGTTTGAGTGGTAGGGAGATTGGCCCCAGATGTATTCTGGTAAAATGCCTGGTAAACTTGCCCCTAAGAGGCAAGAGGGAAGTCTGATCATCTTTCAGGGTTATGGTTTCCCAAGGAAAGTTCACTGAAACCAAAACTGCAACTCTAAAGGTTTGGGTGCTTGATGCTGGGTAGTGGGTAGTGGGTCCTTTTGAAATTTCCTATGAGTGACACAGAGAGTAGCTAGCAGGTGCCTGAAATATCTTTGTGAGGAGGTCGGCTAGAGACAGGTGAAGGGAGTGTGTCCCTGCACGTTAGCCTCTCCCTTCCCCGCTTTTCCTCTCATGTGTAAAGGACCCCTGATGGGACCCCATTGCAGAAGGGGGCCTCCTTCGGATCAAATGGTACCAGGAGGCCTTGCTAAATGTTCTGAAGGCCAGAGGAAAGAGGGCCATAAACATGAGCAAGACATGGGAGGTACTCCAGGGGTTGAAAGTCCGAGCCAATTTTAGGAGAGGCTGTATGAGGCATTTTGTCTGTATACTCCTTTTACCGAGAAGCAGCAGAAAAACCAATAGATGGTAAATATGGCATTCATCATCCAAGCTCAGGGAGATATCTGGTACAACCTACAGAAGCTGCAGGGTTTTGCTGGAGTAAATACCAGCTAACTGTTGGAGGTCTCAGCTAAGGTGTTTGTCAATCGAGCGCAGGAGGCCTGACAGAATGCAGGTTGCAAGATGAGGAAAAGGCAGACGTACTGGCAGCTGCCCTGGTGCAATTGTCGGAACACCCCCACAAGTATATATCCAGGGACAAAGAGCAGGGCCAGCGAGGCAGCCAATGAAAAACTGACAGAAAGGACCACCCTAACTTGGAACATTGTGCCCACTATTGGAACTACAGGCACTGAAAGAATGAATGCCCCTAGCAGAGGGAAAAATTTCCCTCTACCTCCACCCAGAAAGCAAAGGTCAGGTTGTCCAGGACTGATACCCACCAGCTCAGAATGATTTGGTAGGGCTGCTGGTCCTGGGAGAATATGAGGACTAGCATAGACCAGGCTCTCTTTTGTTAGGGTCATGGCATAGGCTGGTGTCATACCTCACCAAAAAACTCTGTTGCTCATTGCTGGCTACCCTGTTTGTGATTGTTTGCATCTATGATCCTCTTGGTGGCAGAAGATGACAAATTGGCCAAAGTACAAGAAATGACTGTCTGAGTGCCACACTCAGTACTGAAACTAATGGAGTATAAGGGACAATATTAGTTAACTCCTGAATGGTTAGATTTCAGGGGATGCTATGTGAAAATCCGTGCATCCATGTAGAAGCAGTGCAGAACCTAAATCCAGCCAGCCAAATCATGACCGCAATGAAGTCATGGATGAGGTGTTCTGCAGGTGACTGGACTTGAGGGACCAGTCCCTCAAGGATCGCAGTGCTGAATGTTTCACTGACTATATCAGTTTTGTGAAAGAGGGAGAATATCTTTGAGGGTACTCTGTGATAACCCTGAATTCCATCACTGAGGCAAAGTCTCTGCCAAAAAGACTTCAGCATAAAAGGCAGAACTTATCTCACTAACCCTCGCCCTCTGACTTGCAGCAGGGATACATGTCAATATATATACAGACTCCAAGTATGGCTTTACCACCCTCCGTGTGCATGGAGCTTTATATAAAGGAAAGGGTTGAATAAACCAAGAAGGAAAAGATATAAAATATGATACAGAAATCCTTGAACTCCAGAATGCTGTATGGGCTTCATTTAAAAAATGACACTCATGCACTTTTGGGGACACCATAAGAAATACACTACAACGCTCCAGGAAACTGTAAAGCAGACGAGAAAACAAAGCTCATGGCTTTAGCGGAACAACAGAGCCAATGTTTGTGGCTGCCACACTGTTTCCTACTTCATTGGCAGAATAGGATCCTAATTACTACTCATAACATGAGAGTACTTGGTTTAAAGAGAATGAAATCTACCTCTCAGGTGGATTGTAGAAATTTGAAGATGACAGGGTTTCAATCCCCAAGGTACTAGCTCCAACATTTGTCAAAAACACCAGCCGTGGTGGCACAGGCCTGTAATCCCAGCACTAAGGAGGCTGAAACAGGAGGATCACTGTGTGTTCAAGACCAGCCTGGGCTACAAAGTAAGTTCCAGGTCAGTCTCCACTACATAGTGAGGCCCTGTCTCAAACAAAACAAAACAAAACAAAAAGTTTCATCAGGACACCCATATGGCTGGATGGCTCTTGACCATCATGGGTCAGCATTTCTATGCCCCATGGCTCTCCAGCATAGTCCCAGTAGTGTGTGAACAATGTGAACCATGTGCCTGCCATAATCTATCAGAAGGTGATCAAACCTCAAACTGCCTAGAAAGGGGGACGGTGTGGGCTAAAGAGAAAAAAGACAATAGAAACTTGTGTAATTTCAAAATATATGAGCAAACTGTCAGGTAACTCACCTGAGAACAACTCTTGCCAATAGCCTTGCTGAGTATTAGGTCTAGTCCCTCTAAAGAAATGGGGTTTTCCACCTATGAAGCTCTCTATGTGAGACCCCCTTCTCTTATTAAGGGCATAAGGGGAGACTTAAAGACAACGGATGCAAATGTTAGACTCAATCTTTGCCACTCTGCACAGATGGGTTAAGGAATGACTACCCATAAGTTTGACCACAAATGCTGACTCTTTAAATCACGAGATGCTATGTGGGTGAAGAATGGAATGTGTAACTCCTAAAACCCCTTTGGAAGGGCCCATTCACTGTTTTCCTATCCATTTCCACTGCAGTAAGGTGGCCAAGATAGTCCCCCGGATTCCCAACAGTAGAATAAAGCCCTTATCTCAGAACTAGGAATGTATCTCAACCCTTCAATGCTATGTAAGCTGAAAATCCAACAAAAGTAGGCTGTGACCTCAGAGAACCATAGGGAGACAAAGGCCCTGCTCTAGTCACTCTAGAGTCTGACTAGTCTATGAAATGCAATGCAGAAGCCTGAGGATGCCATTGTCTGGGAACACGAACTGACTGAATCCCTTTCTGTGACTAGCCATCAATTATGCCCTGTCATCCCTATTTCTGAACTCTAGCTCTGATTTTTGCCACAGCCCTTGCCAAAACTCCTATGGCCAAATAGAAATGGAATAAAAGGTGTTTGCTACCTCTCACCTTCTTCTTATGGGTAGAATATTTTGCTGGTATTGGCTGTTTTTACTGAGGGCCACATTGCTAGACTTGCACTACCCATCACGTCACCAATATATTTGCATAATCAAGTCAGGCCAAGGAGTCACTTCGACTTTACCATACCCACTTCTAGTGCCAGGGAAGGGTGAAAGGAACCTGCATACATAACAAGACAACATATTCTATCTTCCAACAGGGAATTCATCGTGTTGGTTTTGACGCACTATAGTCCTGCAGTAAAGATTGGTAAGAAGTCCAATCTTAGCAGAAAGGGGTTCATTAGTCAACTGGACAAATTACTAACCCAAAATGTCCAGTGTCAGTACAATTTGATGTGTGTGTGTGTGTGTGTGTGTGTGTGTGTGTGTGATTGTAGGTATTGGCACTGAAGCATCTGACATATGAAAGAAATGGGCATTTGCCATAGAGAGCCAAAGGACTCTTGATATACCATATGAGGGCCTAGATTGGGAGCAACAATACTGATTCATTGACAGCTACATGTGAGAGGAAAGTGGTTTATGTGTCCATACTCCTGAGTTTATGTCCCAGCTGGAGCTACATTTCATCAGATACCCGGGAAAAAGGTGGCACATCAGTGCTCCTTCAGAAGGGAGCTGCTACATAGGTTGTCAATCAAAGGCCTGTAACCGTGTAAGTTTAAAATCATTCATCCAGGAGATTTCAGGTGGCAGTGAAGCGTCCACGTTGTATCTGGTTGCATGTGTGGGGAAAAGACCCAGGGATGGTTCTATATTTCAAGAGAGCCACTACTGCCCATTCAACCACATTCTATTAGGTTTTACATTCCTTTTATGAGGAAATAAAAAGTAGTCTCGCTCCAATTTCAGTCACAACCAGAAATTTGTTCTTAGCCTTAGCAGAGACTATAGCCCAGACTCTAAAGATCTCCCCTTGTATGTATGTGGGGAAACCGATATAGGATATCAATGGCCATGGAAGGCTAGAGAATTAGATAGTAGAGAATCATATAGTGAAGTAGGGTACCCCATCTCTACCCCTAGGACTTGACCTCAATCTTAAAAAGGACTGCCTTAAGGGCTGGGGACTTAGCTCAGTGGTGTTGCTTCCTACCTCGCAAGAGTAAGGACCCAAATTTGATCCCCAGAACCAAAAAAAACAAAAACAAAAAGCTGCCTTGCCCATTGGAGAAAATGGTTCACTGTCACTGTTGGAAACCTAACATGCCTAGGTCAAAGATTTTGTAATTTTACCACCTGGTAAACACAATGGGAGGGTCCCCAGGGTATCTTGAACACCACCTGTTGTTTAACTTCTCCCATCTCTGAGAGGTCTGGAACATATTTGGTACAGCCATCAAATGGCAAGTCCCAGTGGACTATATTAAATATGTGGAAGAACAGCCGACACTATACTCCCCCCAACTGGTCAGGATCATGTAGGTTAGGAAAAATCCACCCATCTTTTTTCCTATTCCCATTTGCCTGGGGAGAACATGTGGGAGTCCAGGTGTATGAGCATAGAAAACTTCAGCATAAACGGTGTGCCCTACAAATTGGCAATTGGAAGAGGAAGAATGGCCTCCCAAGCATATAATCTAATACTATGGCCCTGCTATCTGGGCAGAGAATGTCTTGCGGCTACCACACCTGCTTTGCATGCTTAACCACCAAATCAGCCTATAAGCAGTTGTAGAAATTATAACTAATGAAACTGCAAAAGCCCTTAATTTGTTGGCTAAAGAGCAATCCAAAATGTGTAATACTTGGGCTACTTGTTCATCTCAGAGGGAGGATTTTGTGGAAAATTTAACTTGAGCAGCTTCTGCCTATATACATACGATGAGAGAAAAGTCATAGGGAAGATCTCAGAACAGATGAGACAAATTGCTCATATTCTGGTCCAGAACTGGAAAGGCTATGACCCAGGAGAATTGTTTGGAGGGTGGTTTTGAACCTTCAAGGGATTCAAGGGATTCCAAATCCTCATAGGTGTTGTACTCCTAATTTGGGGGGCTTGTCTAATCTTATCCTGCCTAACTCCCTGGTTTTAGGTCTATCTCCAGCTTCACTGAGACATTGGTGGAAAGAAAGCCATATACCTGATGATGGTATGGAAGTATAAACCTTTAGATAAATATGATGCTTTTTGATCCAAAATTAAGAAAGTCTGAGCATCCAAGTGGGGAATATGGCAGAACCCTTTGCCAGTGGAGTGGAACCAGGCCCCCTTCTGAAAAAATATGGTGTGTGTGTGGGGACTTCTCATAATTAAGAAAGACAGCATGGCTCAGTTACACCTAGAAACTTAGGTAGTACTCATGTACTGCTCTGAACATAGATTGTGCCCACTTAGTCTGTAGTATGTCAGTTTGTTACCATCTATGGGAGACAAAGACACAGAAATTGCAGAAAACACAAAATCCTGCCAAGTTTAGGTCTCAGTCTTTTAGTTAACCTGCTGAGGCCTGTGCTGGCACAAATGAAAGCTACTTTCTGGAAAAAACCTCAGTGTCCAGGCTCTCTCTGCAAGAATCCTGCTGCATAACCTTTGTTATGTTATTCATCCAGTATTTTTGGTATGCTTGTTACTATAGCATAACCTGATTTCTATGACTATCAAAGAGTCTCTGAATGGTAACTTGACCATTATTTATGTAACTTAAAAAATGAAAATTGCAACAGGATGTTTTTGCCATTCACTTTTGTTTTGTGAACTCTTCTCACAGTTGGGAATGCTTTGGAATAATTCCTTACATTTAAAAGATAATTTAAACACACAAACATATCTCATGACTTTATAGAAACACTGATAGATTAATACTGAAAGCACTGAAATACTTAAATACGTTTCCATCACTTAGGCACCATTGACTGTATTATTGTCCACAGGTGATCAACTCAATCTTTCAGCCCTTTCTCTGCTAAAGGTGAGGGGTAGGGCTCAAAATTATCACTGTTTTAGGCCTTTTTTTTTTCTGGTAACAAGTTCCCATTCAGAAGCTGATGAGAGTGTACTGGTTATCCACCACCTCAATAGAGTGCAAAAAGCACATCATTCTGGGGAATGCAAAAATTCTAGTTGCATTCCATAAAACTGTGAGAAAAACAAAATGTACTTGTTCACCATATCACAATGGTGTAAGTTTGTGAACAATATTTATTTTACTCTTATATAGTGTCGTGTTCTACAAATGTCAATTGAAGTTCATAGGTCACTTGTGGATTTCTGTATGAACATTAAATTTCTACACTTCCTACTGATTTATATTTAAAGTGCTGAGACTATGGATTTGTCTATTTTAGCTTCTGTTTCATGTACTTTGAAGCTCTGTTATTGTGTGAAACTTTATTTAGCATGTATGTGCACCTTGATGAATTAGTATTTCAAAAATTTTAAATCATTCATTGGTTTCTGACAATTTTCCTTGCTCTGATATCTACATTGTCTCATATTTATCACAGCTAGTACAGCTTTCTGCTACTTGAACATGAGTCATATATTTTTTCTGATTTTTACTTCTTTCTTTTTTATATTGAAATTTACTAATATATGGCTACCTACAAATAAACCTTACTTTAATCCAACCTTTCAAATGTGGTATAATTGGGTTATTAAATAATTTGCCTGTTAATGTAATAATACTGATGATCTATAACCCATGTGTGGGTTATCACATTGCTGTTTATGTTTTGACTTCTTTTGGATTAATGAAACATGTTCCTGAGTTCCATTTTACCTTCTTTTTGTCTTAGTAATGATATATTTTTAACTTAATGATTACTTTAGAATGGCATTATATAATTTTACTTCATCAAAATCTACCCATAAGCAATACTATTTCACTTATGGTATAAGAACTGCGCAGTAGTACAATTTCATTCTTCTCCTACTGATATTTGCACTTACTGTCAAATATTTTCTTTTACTTATGTTATACCACTCACACCATATTGCTCTTATTTTATATTACCAGTCAACTATCTTTAAAGAAATATATTAAGCCAAAATGACGCATTTGCCACGTTTTTAGCATTTCCAGAGCACTGTGACCTTTTCTGTAAATTTTCAATTTCATTTGAAATCATTGTCACTCAGGCAGCAGAATGTCCTCTAATATTTTAATGTATTAATTGATGAGTAATACTTTAGATTTTGTATTTTTCGAAGCATATATTCTTAAAAGCTTTCTTCATTGAATATAAAATTATAGCTCATAACTTCTTTTTTTCTCCAGTATTTTAAGGATGTTGTCCCACACTTTTGTCACATAGTTTTAAGAAAGATTGGTCACCTTTGTTTTCTGTATTTAAAATGCTTTTTTGTTGTGATAGTTTGTAAGTCTGTGTAATAATGAGAAGAGTGGCTTGAATAATTCCCACCAACAATTGTGCTGACCTAGAAAACTAAAATATAATTTTCTCTGAAAATAATTTTATGAAGATGAAATAAATTGAGCTGTGTTTATGTGAGGTTAGGGTGGACCCTAGATATGAGGTCTGAGGTGCCTAGAAGAAAGCAATATGATGATGGATACAGAGACTAGAATATTGTAGCTATAAGTTAAAGAATGCCAAGGATTTCAAGGACCAACTAAAAGCTAGGAAGCATCACATTGATTTCAGACATCTGTTCTCCAGAACGATAAAAATTTTATTTTGTTTTGTTTATTCTTTTTCTAAGCACTAAGGTTGTAGTATACTATTATACTGGGAAACTAGCACGGTTTACTTTGATTACTATTTTATTTTCACTTTTATACTGCTTTGGCTTCACTGACCTCATTATTTATGCAAGTTAATAGTTTTCTAAAATATAAAAGTTTTCAGCTCTAATGTCTTCAGATATCTTTTATGCGCTCCATCTCCTTTTAGTTGAGTATACCCTTTATACACTTACTAGGTTGCAATAAGCTTTTTTTCCCCACAGCTCATTAATACTCTTTTTTATTATTTTTATTCCCTTTGTGCTGTGTTTATTTTGGGAATATTTTATTAATGTTTTAATGTATACTTATTTTTCCTACAATATTTAATCTAAGACCAAGGTAATATATACATTGATCTGGTCATATCCACAAGTTTTCATTTGCAACTTTTGAGATTTATATATTCTTTGTCTCTACTTAACTAGTTTAATCAATATAATATATTTATAATATCTCTTCTAACTACTGAATATATTTATAATAGCTTTTCTAATCACCTTTCTGCTAATTCTAATATTTGTTTCATTTGGGGTCATTTTAAATCAAGTAGATTTTTTCTTAATGATGATCATAGTATTTTGCATCTTTGTACCTGGCAACTTTAGATTAGGTGAAAATCATGTGAGTTTTGCATTGTTGAATGCTGAATACTTTTGTATTTTTATAAACATTCTTGAGCTTTGTTCTAGTGTATAGTGCAATTACTTGCAAAGTGGTTGGTTCCATTAGGTCTTTTTATTAAGATTTGTAAGGATGACCACAGGTTTTCTTAGTTTAGTCTCACTTATCCCCTACTAATGAGGTATGACACTTCTGTGTACTTTGCCTAGCGACTAGTTAATTGTAAGTTTTTCCAGGATCATTAAAGAAAACCAGATATTTTCCCCATCCTGTGTAAATACAGTGACCTTTTACCTCTCATTGTTTTTTTGTATGTTTCCTCACCAGCCTTTCATATAATTTGCATATATTTATAATTAATTCCCAGAATACTCAAGAGGAAAACTCTGCCATGGATTTCCAATTTTTCTATATAGCTCTCTAATTTCTGAAATATAGTAGTTCTCTTCTACAAACTCTGAGTGGCTTGGTGGCCAGATTCTCATAATAATATTTTCTTCAATTCATAGAATCCATGAAATGCTGCCTTGTCTCCTTCTCAATTCTGTCAGTGGAGTGTTTCATTGCAAGCGAAACCTCCTGAGCCTCTCTTTACACTCTGCATTTTTACAAACATTCTTTTCTTCTAAGAACTAACCAGAGTCTCCCATTAAGCTCAGCTTAAAACATTCTAGGGCTTCTTGAACTGGCACTTCTGAATCTTTCCAAACTCATGCTGTGAACACATTTGTGTCTTCTAAACCACCTGGTCAAGTAAAAGGCACAGCAACAACACACTGTTTTTCTGGAATCCACATCTGTCTTAGCTATTAGCTAATTGCTGGAACAAATATCTGATTCTCACAACTTAAAGAAGAGATGTTTAACTCGGCTCAGGGTTACAGACTATGGCTGGCTGGCTTAGAAGCAGATTTGCGTGTTTGAATGGTTTGGGAAGAAGAAGAAAGCAGCACAAATCATGGTGTCGATACAGAGATTGATTTTTTTGATATAGTGAAGATGTACAACGTGAATTTTGATGTATATCTACATAGTGAAATGACTACTAAAACCAAACATATGAATACTGACATTTAAAGTGACTATTGATGTACTTTAAATGTTAATTTTTTTGTAGTAAACATAACTTGAAATAATTTCTCCAGACAGAACATAACTAAGGAAGTAACAACAATGAAGTGTAAGAGGTTCAGCCTTCAAGTAGTGTTAGAGTAGGAAATTTAAAGAACTCTCCTATAGAAATCAGAAGATTAAGATATAGTTTAATATTTATATGTGTATTCATATATTCATCTACATTTGCATAAGTAAGAAATAAATATGAACATGCCCATTGATAAGGCATCATAACTCCAACAAAGCAGAGAAGTATTTTGTTACCATGTTCTACACACAAAAAATCTCAGATAATAGCCTGGCATTTGGATAATAGGGATATTTAAGGCCAGGGATTTAGCTCAGTGGTGCAGTGCCTGCCTATCAAGAACAAAGTCCTGAGTTCCAGCCCAGTACACACACACACACACACACACACACACACACACACACACACACACACAAAGGGATATTTAGTAATTGTGCACAGTACATCTGAGTTGCTATAAGGATGTAGAAATTTTGAAGAATCAGGACAATGGGGGAGTAATGACAGTGAAAAGATAAAGAATATATTAATAGAAAAAGAAATAGCAAACCTTTATCATCTAAAACCTTTTAAATTCATCTTATATTCTGAGTTTGTTAAATTGTGTTAAATTTTTTTTGTTTCTATCCTATTTGCCCAGAAAAATAAATATAAGTTTTGGATAATTAAAAAACATCATCTAGAGGCCCAATTATTTGTACAATTTTTATAAGCAACATCCAGTTTGAAAAAAAAATAAACTCCATTCCAAGAGGAAAAAGATGGTAGATAATACAATCAAAACTTGAGATAATAGAAGAAATTTAAAATATACCTATGAGTACATGAATTCAAACTTTATAAAAGCAAATGAAGAGAATTAAGAGAATTTAGACAATTTAAAGAAATCAAAACTTTGAAAGTATCCATTAATTTTTATACAACTAAAAATGAAAATATTTGAAGTAAGACATTCACTGAATAGTTTTAATATCAGAAGAAAACACTAAAAACAGGGATTCTTGAACACATTTACTGGATGTTGTTCAACATTAAAAGTGAAGCACAGGTAGAAAAGTCATGAATGTCAGTATGAATGTTTTCACATAAATTAACATGTGTCTAATTGGATTCCCAGAAGGAAAAGAGAACAGCATTAGGAATTTTCAAGTATTGGAAGCTATAGCAATTATTTTGGCTCAAATTAAAGAAAAATAAAATACAAATATGAAACTCTAGCAATCCAAAGAACGACCACAACAGAGAAGAGAATACCTAGGGAAAACAGTGTCAAACTGCAGAAAACCCAAAATGAATAGAAGGTATAAAATATAGTCAGGAAAACAGAAGTAATAATGAGAACACTGTTAAATTTGCATAATAAACAATGAAAACCATAGTAAGGTAAGATAAAATCTTCAAAATCTTGAAGAAAGAATTGTCAACGGAGAGTTCAATATATCTAGCAAAATTTTCCTTCAAACTTAAGGAAAAATAAACACATAACAAATTTAAGACAAGTAGACATATTAAATCAAAGCTGAAATAATTCATTCATAGCTGACTCAAATGAAAAAGTAATCAAAAAAGAAGAGTTAATTTTAAAACAAAATGATCCAGACATTAAGTTGTACTACAAAAATTAAAGACATGGAAATATTATTGATAAGGGACACTATAAAATGACATTTAAATATCGTAATATTGTGAATGTGAAATAAGTAGTGACATTGAGAGGATTATAGAATTCATATTTAGATATAAATGAAATTATTTCAAACATTTTAAAGAGTGAATAGAATAATAGGTTCTAATATTGTTGCCTTGACTTTAAGTCAAATACTATTACTTAAGATATATATTAATAAATTAAGGAGGCCCATTTTAAGCCATAAAACCAGCAGTGAGAATAAAATTGAGCAAATATTACAAAGTGGTTGAGTAGATGAAATAAAAGTAACAGATATATATATATATACATATATATATATATATTTGTTTAATGTTTGTATTAATTTTACAGTTTAATGGCATTCAGTGTGATATTTATACACATAATGTTCAATAACACCTCCCCCTCACACAAAAAAAACCTTTACAATTTCAAGTAGTCACAATTCTACTTTTCAGGTCTAAATTTTTTAGTTTCCATGTGGGAAAGAAAACAGGTGGTAACTTTTTTTCTGTTTGACCTAATTCACAAAACATAATGTCTTCAAGTTTCTCCCATTTGAGTGTAAGTTTTAGGATTTAATTTTTCTTTCTGGCTGAAATTATATATATATATATAAAATCACATTTTCATTGTCCATCTGCAAAGGAGAACCTATGAGGTATAATCAAAATGTAGAATTAATGTGTAAATTTTAAAAATTACATTAAAGGCATTGCTCTTATTATCCCTGAAAATATTCATCCTCACTTTGAACATATTTATATCCCATTCTTCCTGGAGTAAGATGGAATCTCAGTGTTGTTTTCATCTGCATCTCTTGAATGACCAGTGATTTTGAACATTTTTTTCACGTATTTATTTGCTGCTTTTACTTGTTTGTTTGAGAAATGTCTGTTCCTTTCAGATGCCCATTTTTCAACCAGGTCTTTGAGGTGTCTGATTTTTTTTTCTAGTTTTTTATATATTCTAGATAGTAGTCCTTGTCTGAGGAGGAGTTGGTAATTTTTTGCCCACATTGTAGGTTGTCTATTATCTCTGTCGGTGGTTTCCCTTGCACAGCAAAATCTTTTTAATACAATGAGATCACAGA
Organism: Fukomys damarensis; assembly: GCF_012274545.1. Classification (NCBI taxonomy): domain Eukaryota; kingdom Metazoa; phylum Chordata; class Mammalia; order Rodentia; family Bathyergidae; genus Fukomys; species Fukomys damarensis. The sequence goes on from NW_022900951.1 coordinate 104,383,724, forward strand.
GGTTGATTATTTGTTTATCACAGTGGCTTATTAGTGTACTTTCAACTTAGGAATTGTGATACCCCCTTACCATGTTTCTGTTGCCTAGAATGTCTTTTGATATTCTAGGTCTATTCTGGTTCCAAATTAATTTTTTTATTGTTTTCTCAAATTCTGTGAAATATACTCCAGGAATTTCAATCAGTATTGCACTGAATCTGTATAGCAGCTTTAGAACTATGGCCATTTTCACTATGTTGATTCTTGCTACCCAGGAGCAAGGGATGTCTTTCCATTTTCATATATCCTCTTTGATCTTTTTTCAGAGTGTTATAGTTCTCTATGTAGAGGTCTTTTGCTTTCTTCTTTAGATTGATTCCTAGATATTTCATTTTTGGGATGCCATTGTGAAAGTAATTATTTCCCCAATTTCTCTCTCAGTGAGTCTGTTATTTGTGTACAAGAAGGCTATTGATTTTTGAGTGCTGACCTTGTATCCAGCTACTCTACTGACTCTGCCAATTAAGTCTAGAAGTATTGTGACCGAGTTTTTTGATCTTCTATTTAGAGTATTGTATCAGCAGAAAATAGTGACAGTTTCACCTCTTCCTTTCCTATGTTTATTGCTTTTATTTCTTTCTCTCTTATAATTGCTGTTGCTAATGTTTCTAGAACTATACTAAACAGGAGTGGTGATAGTGGACATCCTCATCTTGTTCCTGATCTAAGCTTGAAGGTTTTCAGTTTTTGACCATTTAGTATGATTTAGATAGTTGGTTTATCATAGATAGCCTTTATCAGATTGAGATAAAGACCATCTATTCCAATTTTCTGTAGGTTTTTTTTTTTTATCCTGAATGGTTGTTGAATTTTTTCGAATCTGACTTGGTCAGTGTGTATGATCTTCTTGATGATCTTCTGTATTCTATTTTCCAGTATCTAATTGAGAATGTTTGCATCTATGTTCATTAGGAAGATTGGCCTGTAGTTCTCTGTTTTGGTTGAGCCTTTCCCTGGTTTTGGAATCAAAGTAATACTTGCTTCTGGGAAGTAATTTGGAAGTATTGCTCCCCTTTCAATTTCATCAAAAAGTTTAAACAGTAGTGGTGATAGTTCTTCTCTAAATATCTTTTAGAATTCAGCAGTGAAGCCATCAGGACCTGTGCTTTTCTTTTTGGTAATGTTTTAATTGTATTTCCAATTTCACTGAATATAATTGGGGTGTTTAGACAGTTTATACTGTCTTCACTCAACTTGGGACATTCTTATGCATCTAGAAATTTGTCCATTTCTTCTGTATTTTCCGCTTTGTTACAGAACAGGTTTTCAACCTAGGTATTGATGATCCTCTGGATTTCTGGTGGATCTGTTGTGACTTCACCTTTTTCATTCCTAATTCCTTGGATTCGAGCCTTTTCTTTCTTTTTTTTATAAAGTTTGCTAAGGGTTTATGGATTTTATTTAATCTTTTGAAAAACCAACTCTTCAATTCATTGATTTTTCATTCTCTTAGTCTCCATTGCGTTAATTTCTGCTCTGATCTTTATGATTTCCTCCCTTGTATGAGCTTTGTATTTGTTCTGCTCTTCTTTTTCTAGGAGCTTAAGGTTAAGCATTAGGCTGTTTATTTGAGCTCACTTTGTTTTTCTAATATGAGCTTTTACTGCTGTGAAATTCCCTTGTAGAACATTCATTGAGTTGCATAGATTCCTGTATGTTGTATTGGCATTATTATTTAATTGTAGAAACTAACTAATTTCTTCTTTAATCTCCTCTGTGACCCAATATTTGTTCAGCAGTGTATTATTTAATTTCTATGTATTTGTGAAATTCTTATGTTTTCTTAGGCTATTGATTGCCATTTTAATTGCACTATGATCTGATAATATACAGGGGATAACTTCAATTCCTTTGCATTTACTTATTCATGTTCTATGAGCTAGCATGTGGTCTATTTTGGAGAATGATCCATGTGCAGCTGAAAAGAATGTATATTCGAATTTTGTGGGAAGGAAAACTCTGCAAACATCTACTAAATCCATTTGTTCTAAGACTTCATTCAGTATTGTTATTTCATTGTTGATTTTTTTGTCTAGATGATCTGTCTATTCGTGTCAGTGCAGTATTGAGGTCCCCCACTACACTTGTATTGGTTCTTACTTCATTTTTCATATCCATTAAGTGCCAATGTCTTGAAGTATTTTCTCTATTTTTTTTCTTTTATTCATGAAGGTTCACTTTCAGTTCTTACACTTAGCTCTTTTTTTTTAGCTGATTTTCATACAAGGTAAGTGATAGTTGTTAACTTTGAATCTTTCACATGTGAATATTCACTTTTCTTCATGACTATTTGTTAAATAGGCTTTCTTTTCTCCAATAAATTTTTCATACCTATGTCAAGAATAACTCGCCTGTACATTCTTTGACTTATTCATAGTTATGCTAATCTATTCCCTTGTTCTGTATGTCTGTTTATATGCTAAAGTCATGTTCTTTTGTTTACTTTAGCTCAGCAGTATGCCTCTAAATCAGGCATTATGGTGCATCTTGCTTTGTGCTTTGACTATTTATTGGCTTTTAACTTTAGTGTTTCTTTTTTCCACTAAGTGAAGAATGTTGATGGCATTTTGATGGAAATTAAACATAATCTGTAGCTTGCTTTGAGTAGTATGTACATTTTAATATTATTAATTCTTTCAATCCCTGACATGGGAGGTCTTTTCATCTTTCCAAATTTCTTTCAATTTCTTTCATTCATATTTGGTAGTTTCATTTAGAGATTTTTAATTTTCTTAGTTAACTTTATTCCTACATATTTTAGTTTTTTGTAGCTATTATGAATGAGAATGCTTTCATTATTTATTTTGCTGACTACTGAATTTGCTTTCCAATTTTAATAGTGCATTAATGGAGGCCTTAGGGTTTCCTGTATAGAGAATTACATCACATGAAGGCAAGGGCAATTTGATTGTCTCTCCCAATATTTTCATTTTGTTTTTTTCTTACTTTTTAGCATGCTTAAAATACCTAGAACTACAACAAATAAGAGTGGTGAGAGTGCACAGCATTGTCTTGTTCCTGATCTTAGAGAAAATGCTTTCATTTATTCCTCATTTGGTATGATGTTAACTGTGGTATCTTATATATAGTCTTTATTATATATTGAGGTATGATCACTCTATATTCTGATCGTTTAGGACTTTTGTCATGAATTTTATCAGATAATGTTCAGCATTATTGAAATGATCATATAACTTTATCTTTCATTCTGTTGATGTGATTATGTATTATGTTTACTGATTTATATATGTTGACCTTCCTTCACATCCCTGGGATGAAATCAATATGATTACAGGGAATAACTTTTTGATGTTCCCTTTAATTTGATATTTTGAACAATTTTGCTTCTATATTTGTAGGTGATATTGATGGATACATTTATTTTTTGCTGTGTCTTAGCTTGGTTTGGGTAAAAAAGGTAATATTGGTGTCATATTATAGTTTTAGAGGGCATTGCCGCTTCAATTATCTTTATTTGTTTGAAGTTTAAGGGCACTGATACTGCTTTTGTAATATTGCAAAAGTCATCAATGAAACCATGGAATCCTGAGGTTTTCCTTTTTGGGAAACATTTAATTTCTGACCCAATCTCATTACTTCTCATTATATTATTCAGGTTTTATATTTCCCCAAGTTTTAAGCTTTTTTGATTATATGTGTCCAGAAACTTTTCCATTTTTGTAAGTTTCCCAATTTGTCAACATTAATTTTTGCATAATATTCCTGATTCACCCATTCTTTTTATTTTTGTGGTGTTAGTTGAAATGTCTTTGTCATTTCTGGTTTTATTTATTTGGGTCATTTCTTTTATTAATTAGTTCAGCTGAAGTTTTGCCGAATTTTTTCAAATAACTAATTCTGTTTCACTTACATTTTTCAAATGCTTAATCTTGATTTTGATTATGTCTGTTCTCATTTATATTACTTCTTTTCTTCTAATTCTCTGCTTTTTTCTTGATTTTTCTAGTTTTATATGTTGCCTTGTTTATTAGAAATATTCTTAATGTTTCTTGTAGAGATATTGCTATAAACTTAACTTTTATTACTCCTTTCATTGTGTCTCAAGTTTTTGGAAGTAGTTTGTTTGTAATTTTTGAAAGTTATTTTTTGTATGTAGTAAGAAATGTTTTCAGATTTCCCGGTTGATAGTTAATTCATTGTTTATTCTGAAGAGTATTGATCAGACTTTTACTATATGTATAATTCAAAAAAATGTCCTCTCTATGTGACTTCTAGTTTTATTGTGTTATCAAAAATATCACTGATTAGAATTTCATTTTATTTTTAAATTTGTAAGGCATATTTTGTAGACTAGCATATGATCTATTCTAGAAAATTTTCCATGCACTGGTGAAAAGAATACATTCTTCAGATGTTGGATGTAATGTTTTATAAACATCTGTTCTGTGTATTTTATCTATAGTCTAGATCAATTCAATTATTTCTTAGACTTTTAGTATGAATAATATATTTATGAAAGTGAGATGCTCACATAACCCACTATTATTATAATACTAGAGCCTATATGTCCCCTTTGGTCTATTGAAATGTGTTATGAAGTTGTATAACAATATGTGGTGCATATTAATTTATGTCGTTATGTATTCTTGTTGAATTGATCCCTTGTATCTTAGTTACTATATTTATTGCTGAGACAGAATACCCAAGGCACAAAGTGAAAGGAGGAAATGTTTATTTTGACTCACAGTTTGTAGAGGTTTCAGTCCAGAGTCAGCTGGCTCCAAGGCAGAGCGGCATGGAAGAGGAGCATCACAGAGGAGAAACTGATCATGGCAGGCAGAAGGCAACAAACAATAAGCGAGTGCAATGTCCCGCTTTCTGGCCCTTATATTCCATCTAGGCTGCCTACCCTTAAGGTAGGTAGCATTCACACCCAGGGTGTAGTACTCTTTATCCTAGCATTGTACCATGAATTATCCCCAGTGTCACATCATTAACCCCAGCAACTCACACTCCAGGTCCAGTTGCCCCTGAAAAGATCCACATATGACCACATGACATTTTGGAAGTACATCTGGACATGAACCATAGTACTTTAATCTTATTAGGTGACTTCATATTCTTTTTTTTTCTTAAATAACTTTCATTCATTCTTGTTTATCTATATAAGGACATCCTTGTGATTTATGCTTTTGTATGTGAGGAATAAGAAAACACAAGAAATTTTGGAATTTTAACTGAAGAAATACTTAAGCTTTGGGATACATGTGCATTTATTTGGAGAGACTGAAGATTGGTAATTTTATAAGTCACTGAAGTGTGAATAACAAATTTTTGTCTTGTGTATCTTGGATCATAATATTCTCAGAATCTAAATCACATATGACAGAAAACTTGTGCATTTTAGATAATTTATTTTTCATTTTCTCTGTATAATGGTTAAATTAGATTACATTCGTTGTCTTCCAAAGGGTGTTTTTCTTTCTTTCTTTTTATTTATTTATTTATTTATTTTTTTGGTGTGAGGGTGCACCAGAGGGCTTCACACGTGCTATTTAAGTACTCTACTACTAAACTATAGCCCTAGGTCTGTATTTTTAAATTTATATTGTGGCTGTGGCTGTAGCACTTAAGAATCTGTGACTTTATCAAATGTTCTCCCATCTTATTTCATAATACATCTGAGTATTAAATATTATCTTTTGTCACTTTAAACTTCATTAAAATAATGCCAAATGCTATTGAGAAAACTCTGCTCTCATTTTCTGTTTTACATTTGCATTAGTATTTAATTTGTTGTGTATGGAAATTGCTTCCCTTTCAGACAATTCAACTATATATATAATTTAACCTATAAATTAATATAAAATCATACAGTTATGTATGAGTCTTTGATATTTAATGGAGAACTTTGAGAACCCTCCAGTCAGTGGGTATGACAAGCTAATGTACTTTCTAGTTTCTGACATATAAATTTATCAATATTCTATTTTTAAACAATGCATAAATAAAATGTACTTCAACCACATCATTATAAATGGTACCACCAATCAGTTGCCTTGATAAAAAGCAAAAACCTAGAAAAACATAGAGAACAAAGATCTCCTACACACAAACATATAATTCAAGACATGGAACACTGAGAAAAAGGAGTAATCCATCATAATTTTTCCCACCTTCAAGAATTTTTGAGACATTGGGACAGAGAGAAGGAATCCAAATGAAACAGACAAATTCATTGTTCAAGGAGAAATTAATTGGTTTTCGAGGACCCTGATGCAGCTTGCATGTGGGTATGACTAGGTATTGGAAAGGGGTGAGTCAGGCAGATGCTGAGATATGGAAAATTGTATTAAATTACCTTTGATTTTTGGAAACAATTTATTAGCTATGGAAATATAACATAAAATTCTGTGAGGTTTGGAACAAGCCAAGAGCAGCACAGGCTCAACAATAAACATAGCTCAAATAGCCCAAGAATATGTTTCTCTTTTTGTAATCTATAGTGGAAAAATCATTTGAGCATTTCATATAGTTAGTAGAAACATCAGAAAAATATGCATAAGGTGTCTATGCCATGGATAGCCTTTTGGGATTCTCCATATATCCCATAGTGTCCTTTTCCCCATTACTAGAACAGGACCATAGAGGCTACTAATTCATTTGGGCCAAGCAGCAAAATCTCTTGTAATACAGCCTGGGACTCATGATCAAATGCTTTCTTATGTGACTCACTTAAATATGACTGACTGCCTTTTGTGCAATGCAGTACATTGGTTGGAGTAGTGTTGCCAAAGGTAGGATATATTGCCAGATCTTAAATAGATCTGTCTGGCCTCATGCTTCCTTCTTAGTGGTGGGGGTTATAAGAGCTAATAATTTATCTTTTATTTTGGAGAGTATGTCAAGAATTTTGCAGATTTTTAGAACTTTCAATATGAATATGGCACTCTATTAAAAATAAGTAATGTGATTAATACTATAAATATGATAAAATTTCAGGGATGAGACAAGCCTTTGATTTAAGTTTTACATACCCTTTTGAATAAATGCTTTGTACCAAGTCACCTAACATACATGATGTCTCTTGTTCACACAGATTAATTAATGATCACATTAATATAGTGGATCAATATCCAATAATCTACATTATAAAGAGGGATCAGATTCCTTTAGACTACAGAGGGTGAAATAATTCACATAAATTTATGTAGTTACCTATACCAAGTGATTTGAAACTACTTTCAATGCTCCTCTTTGATAAGGACAAAATATAACACAATCAAGATATTGATGGATGCAAGCCACATACTTCAGACCACATTAATTTGCTGTAAGGGAAAAAACACATCTGGGACAGCAGATGAAATTGGAAGCATGTTTGTTTGGCTTGCAGTAGTTCACTGTTATCATAAAGGGTTACTCTAGCGTCTGCATTGGTTAGAATAGTGAATTAAGTGAATATTGCAATGGCAGTCTGTGTTAGGCCATTAAGAGTAATACTAATCTCTGCATTTTTTCTATACCATATGCACTATTCATTCTGACTGATTGCTTTGTTTTGGGTGAGGGTCAAAAGGATGTGCTAGACATCTAACTACTGGTGGCCTCACTGAACAAGGACATCACCTACTACACGTGGAGATAATCCACAACATTTATGCCAACGTCACACTTCTCACAACTTGCTGCTTGTGAAATAACAGACTGCAGTGGAGCTAATAAAGCTAGATGTTATGAGTATCTATGTGCCTGCTTTGCAGGTTAATTTTGTATTGAGTTTCTGCAATGACTGCTGAAACTCTTTCAAGTGTGTGGTAAAAACCTGTGTCACTAATCCCAAATCAAAAAGATATTCATCTATTTTTATCATTCAAAATGATAAATATTGTATTTCATATTTGAATTCTTGATTATTCTATAATTATTTTTCTTTTTATTTCACTTTCACCCTTCCTCCTTCACTTCCTGGTCATTTGCCTGTTCTTTTTCCTGTCAGTATATTTGTGTATTCTGTGTTGTATATGTTTACTTATTTTTTTCATAAGATTACCTATTTACCCACATTCATATGATCTGCATTTCAGTACCATCAGATTTCTAAAGCAGTTTATATTTATTCATGGACTTACGTTATTGTCACATTCATCTATTTATCCCTGAGTTATTACCACATTATCTTAATTTTAATACTTTTTAATATCTTAAATGAAGTCCAGTAACCTGGTACTATTTGTGTACTATACTGAACACATTCACCTTTGATACTATATGTAAACTGTAAAATAACACATCACAGCTATATTGAAATTAAAATTGAAATACATTGAATCTATAAGTCATTGTGTGGAGGAACATTATATTTTGATTTAGAATGTTTTTCTATCAATATGCAAGGTGAAACTTCCTATTTCTTTAGATCATATTTAATAATTTTAAGAATAATTTTAAATTTCCATCATGAAGTATGTGTACATATAATTATTATTATTATGTTATTTATTTATTTATTTATTTGGTACTAGGGATCTAACTTGGGCCCTTGCGCTTGCCTGGAGAAGCAGGCTGCAGAACCACTGAGCCAAATCCACAGTCCTGTACATATAATTACTTCTAAAAATATTATACTCTTAGATGCTATTGAAAATAGGTTGATAAATTCATTTCAATTGCCTCAGGTGCAATTAAAGTCAATGGAATTTTTACATTATACTTAATGTCCAAACATTATAAATTGCCTCAATTCTCATATTTTATAGCCACTTTTAAGTTTTTCAAAGAATATAATTTCTGAGTTGTGACAATTTATTCTTTCCATTATATTATAATTTTTGTTTTTCCTCTTGCTTAAGCATATTCCATATTTACAGGTTACAAGGACAGAATTTTTTACATCTATATGGCTTGTAATAGAGTCCAAATTTAGATTGAAGTAGCCTTGCAGTGTCAAAAGAGAAGCAGATACGGTATTCTTGAGAGAAACTCACATGAAATACAGACCTTAATGAATTTTTACAGATGAATGTGTTAGAGTGTTTGGGTGAAATAACAAAATGCCTTTAATTGGAAAATTTGTGAATAATAGAAATTCATTTCACAGTTCAGGTGACTGGGAAGTCCAAGATAAAAGAACCAGTAGATTTAGTGTTTAAGGATTGCTGCATGCTCCACAGATGGTGAATTGTTGCATTTTCACATGGTGGAAGGGTAGAATGTCCAAAGTAAATCACAGAATTTTTCAAAAACTTTTTTTTGTTGTTTTTTTGAGACAGGGTCTCACTATGTAGTTGAGACTGACCTGGAACTCACTATGTAGCCCAGGCTGACATCGAACTCACAGTGATCCTCCTGCCTCAGCCTCCTCAAGTGCTGGGATTACAGGCATGCACCACCATGCCCAGCTTCAAAAATTTTATGAGGTCATTAATCATTCTAATCAGCTTCTAGAGACCTCTAAATACTATCCCATTTGGGAATAAATCTTAGGATGAATTTTGGAGGAAACAAACTTCAAACATAGCAAGGCGCCAAGAACTTTATTTCAATCTACAAGATAAAATATTACTGAAATATAGAGAATCTCTCATATGTAACAGTCATAAAAAACCCCAAAGTATCATTATTAAACATGAAATACTACAGAATTTACAATTATATATTTTATTATATAAAAATGTATTACACATAAATAAATTACACTAATAGGTAAATGCATAATAGAGGAAAATATTCTATTCATGCTAAAACACATTTGGAAATGAATACGACACACTTTTAAAAATAGGTATTGTGAATATTAGTACTACAAACATGATAATATTGGTATCCACTGGATTGTTATGTTTTAACTTACATTACTGCATAGAACATTAATGAAATGGAAAGAAAAATAATCCAGAAATCGGCATAGAAAGAGATTTCAAATGCAAGAGATTAAGTAAGATAAAGATTGCAATAGAAGTTCAATGCAGCTTCGAATAATGATATAGAGGAGAGTGAAAATAAAAAAGAATCTATTAACAGAAATTAAAAGATTTTTAAAAATGATGAAGGACCAGTTCATAAACAAAACATCTCAATGAATAAAAAGTAGAAAAATCTTTTTAAAATATAGCTATAGAAGTTAGAGGAGAATACTCAGTCAAATATATAGAGAAACTATATTATCAAAGTATTGAAAAACATATTTGCAGATATTACTGTGATTGAGCTAGTCCATCATGCTTTTTTTTATTTGATTTTGTAGGAGTTATAGAAAGATAGAGTAATGAGCTCTTCACATATATGTCAGTTCAAACTGGCAAATTTATTTTATTTTTTCCCCATTGAGTTTATTGGTACATTTTAGGTACACAGTACAGTTACATTCATCATTGAGATCTTCTACCTTTACATGACAGGTCTTGGTTCTCATTTTTCCCCTTGTCCCTGCCCTCCCTTCACCCCCTCCTCCCTTCTCTATTTACAAACACTTTATTTCCATTTTTTAGTTTCTCATATTTTTTTCTTTTCCCTTATTTCCTTTCCCTTACTCTACCCACTTCCTCTACACCTTTAGACCTTTTCTTCCTATTTCACATTGTCAATTATATCATTAGGATCTTATATACAATTATAGTTTTGCACACCAGAGAAACTATTCTGTATTTACACATGTGTGACTTATTAATTTCCCATAAGAGTATATCCTCACTATGCATCCATTTTCCTATGAATGACTCTAACTTCTCATTCCTTCTGGCTGAGTAGTATCCCATTTTATAGAAAAACCACATCTTCTTTATCCAGTATCCAAATGACGGACAAAGGGGCTGCTTCCAAAGAACTATCATCTAGAATATATAAAGAACTCAAAAAATCAGCCCCCCAAATACAAAGACCCAATTCAAAAATGGGCATCTGAAATGAACAGACATTTCTCAGACAAAGAAGTAAAAGCAGCAAGTAAATATATGAAAGCCTGTTCAACATCAGTGGTCATTCGAGAGATGCAGATGAAAGCAACCCTGAGATTCCACCTCACCCCACAAAGAATGGCTGCTATCAAGAATTCAACCAATAACAAATTCCGCAGGGTTTTGGAGAGAAAGGAACCCTTCTCCATTGTTGGTGGGAACGCAAATTGAAAAAAAAAAACTTTGAAGTTCTAAAAGAATTATCTCCAAGTGCTTGCAGCAAATGTAATATGACTTATGCAAGAAAATAAACTGAAATTTTATAATTACAATGGCAGTCTATAGTATTTAAACTAAAATACCTTGAAGAATCGTCTACTTTTAAACCAAAGAACTAGACACAGTAGCTTAGCAAAGTAGGTATATAAAATTAATCTTTGTAGTTTATGTTACAAATGAACAAAGATCACATGCTCACATCTTGTCTTCACATATTTAAGGATCAGAAAAACAAGAGTGAGCTAAAAATATAACAGAAGAAACAGAATTACATTATAGCAGAAATTGAAATACAGCATAGAAAAACAATACAAAAATTAATACAAACAAACATGAATTCTTTGACAAAGCTAAACAAAATGCAAGGAGCATTACCAATAATTTTACAAAAACAAAGATCATAAAGAAATATTAGTAATGATATGACATATATAATATGTTTAAGATAAAGATTGCAATAGAAGTTCAATGCAGCTTCGAATAATGATATAGAGGAGAGTGAAAATAAAAAAGAATCTATTAACAGAAATTAAAAGATTTTTAAAAATGATGAAGGACCAGTTCATAAACAAAACATCTCAATGAATAAAAAGTAGAAAAATCTTTTTAAAATATAGCTATAGAAGTTAGAGGAGAATACTCAGTCAAATATATAGAGAAACTATATTATCAAAGTATTGAAAAACATATTTGCAGATATTACTGTGATTGAGCTAGTCCATCATGCTTTTTTTTATTTGATTTTGTAGGAGTTATAGAAAGATAGAGTAATGAGCTCTTCACATATATGTCAGTTCAAACTGGCAAATTTATTTTATTTTTTCCCCATTGAGTTTATTGGTACATTTTAGGTACACAGTACAGTTACATTCATCATTGAGATCTTCTACCTTTACATGACAGGTCTTGGTTCTCATTTTTCCCCTTGTCCCTGCCCTCCCTTCACCCCCTCCTCCCTTCTCTATTTACAAACACTTTATTTCCATTTTTTAGTTTCTCATATTTTTTTCTTTTCCCTTATTTCCTTTCCCTTACTCTACCCACTTCCTCTACACCTTTAGACCTTTTCTTCCTATTTCACATTGTCAATTATATCATTAGGATCTTATATACAATTATAGTTTTGCACACCAGAGAAACTATTCTGTATTTACACATGTGTGACTTATTAATTTCCCATAAGAGTATATCCTCACTATGCATCCATTTTCCTATGAATGACTCTAACTTCTCATTCCTTCTGGCTGAGTAGTATCCCATTTTATAGAAAAACCACATCTTCTTTATCCAGTATCCAAATGACGGACAAAGGGGCTGCTTCCAAAGAACTATCATCTAGAATATATAAAGAACTCAAAAAATCAGCCCCCCAAATACAAAGACCCAATTCAAAAATGGGCATCTGAAATGAACAGACATTTCTCAGACAAAGAAGTAAAAGCAGCAAGTAAATATATGAAAGCCTGTTCAACATCAGTGGTCATTCGAGAGATGCAGATGAAAGCAACCCTGAGATTCCACCTCACCCCACAAAGAATGGCTGCTATCAAGAATTCAACCAATAACAAATTCCGCAGGGTTTTGGAGAGAAAGGAACCCTTCTCCATTGTTGGTGGGAACGCAAATTGAAAAAAAAAAACTTTGAAGTTCTAAAAGAATTATCTCCAAGTGCTTGCAGCAAATGTAATATGACTTATGCAAGAAAATAAACTGAAATTTTATAATTACAATGGCAGTCTATAGTATTTAAACTAAAATACCTTGAAGAATCGTCTACTTTTAAACCAAAGAACTAGACACAGTAGCTTAGCAAAGTAGGTATATAAAATTAATCTTTGTAGTTTATGTTACAAATGAACAAAGATCACATGCTCACATCTTGTCTTCACATATTTAAGGATCAGAAAAACAAGAGTGAGCTAAAAATATAACAGAAGAAACAGAATTACATTATAGCAGAAATTGAAATACAGCATAGAAAAACAATACAAAAATTAATACAAACAAACATGAATTCTTTGACAAAGCTAAACAAAATGCAAGGAGCATTACCAATAATTTTACAAAAACAAAGATCATAAAGAAATATTAGTAATGATATGACATATATAATATGTGAAATGGAAAATTCCTAGAAAGACACAAACAATTAAAAAGGAATTTAGAAAAATTAGACAATCTGAATATATCTATTACATATAAGAGATTGAATTAATGAACAACAAAGTACTTATAAAGATAAGGTGAGGACCAGATGGCTTCACTCAATTCTACAAAACACCTTAAAAAGATACCAATTCTTCATATACTGTTGCAAATAATGGAGGGTCAGAATGCCTCTTACCTTGTTTTCTTAGGTCAAAATCATCTTGATACCAAAGCCGGATAAAGATATCACAAGGAATGATAACAGATCAATATTAATCATCAATGCATTCATAAAAGTTCTCTCTACAATACTAGCAAACCAAATCCAGCACTATGTAAAGATATGTGTCACACATTTAGAAATTTGAAGAAAGGAGCTAAAAGTGTAGGGAAGGTGTGATGTGTAGGGGAAGAACAAAAAGGGAAAAGAAAAAAATGTGAGAGAATGAAAAGATGAAAATAAAGTGTTTGTAGATGGGGAGGGGAGGAGGGGGTGAAGGGAGGGCAGAGGTAAGGGGAAAAAATGAGAATCAAGACTTGTCATGTAGAGGTACACGATCCCAACAATGAATGTAACTGTACTGTATCCCTAAAATGTACCAATAAATTCAATTAAAGCTGAAAAAAAAGAAAGATATGTGTCACACACGTGAGATTAATACCTGTAATAAAGATTTATTCAACATCTAAAAAATCAAGTAATGTACTATAACATTAATAGAATAAAAACCATAATTCATGCTATCATTTCAACATGTACAGATAAAGCCTTTGATCAAAAACTATAACATTTTCATGACTGAAACACTTATAAGTAAGAAAGAGGGAAAATTCCCTCAGCTGAAAAATGACATCTGGAAGTTATCCATAACTCAGATAGTAATGTTAAAGGATCGATGATTTCGTCTTTAGATCGGGAAAGATATTTGCTGTCACCAATTCTATTCAACATTTCACTGTAAATCTGACATCTACACTTATTCAACAAAAAAAACAAAAGATGTTCATATTGGAAAAGAAGAAATAAAATTATATAGATATGTTGATAAGAAGAAAATATACAAATTTTTGCATATTTGTTTATTAATATGTACTAACATTTACACAAAATAAATTCTATTTAATTCATATGTAACTCAGAATTAGCATAGATTAAATTCAGCAACATCTGAGAGTATAATTTAATATATAAAAATAAATTACTCCTCTACAATTTAGCACTAAACAATCTGAAAATCAATTCCAGAAAATTCAAATTATAAAATGAAGCTAATAAAAATCTTGGGAAAATATGGTAAAAAGTATTACAAAATGTTACTATGAAAATGAAATCACTGTTTAAAGCATTAATTTGATCTAAATAAATGACAAAAATGTCTCATATTCATAGATTGCAAGATGAAATAATGTTAATGATAATACACTCCCAATATATTTAGTGATTCAAGGCAAATCTTAAAAATTCTATATGACTTCCTGGTAGAAACTGACAAGCTGGTTCTAAAATTTATATGAAATTGTAGAGGATGGTGAATTTCTAAAATAATCTTGATAAAGAAGAAGAAAGAAGGAAGAGTCCTAGTTCCTAATTTCAAAATCAATCATAGGTAATTTATGTACAGGAATGCTAATGATTTTAAGGGTTCACTTTGTATCCAGCTATGATACTGAATTTTGTTATTAAATCTAGAAGTCTTTTGGCAGAGATTTTGGGGTCTTCTATGTAAAGTATCATGTAATCCACAAATAATGACAATTTAACTTCTTCCTTTTCTATGTTTATACTTTTTATTTCTTTCTTTTGTCTAATTGCTCTGGCTAATGTTTTCAGAACTATATAGTAAAAGGTGAAAGATTTATACAATCTGAAGAGAAACCAGTGTATTCAGAACTATATAGAATGAGTGGTGATAGTGGACATTCTTGTTTTGTTCCTGACTTTAGAGGGAAAGCTTTCAATTTTGACCATTTAGTATACTGTTAGTTGTTCATTTGTCATAGATGGTTTTATCAGACTGAGATAATGTCCATCTGTTCCAATTTTCTGTAGGATTTTGTCATGAATGGGTGTTGGACTTTGTAAAATGTTTCTCTGCTTCTATAGAGATGCTCATTATTTTTTCCTTGGCTCTGTTGGTGTATTACATTTGTTTATTTCTGTATGTTGAATCTTCCCTGCGTCCCTGGGATAAATCCTACTTGGTCTTGGTGTATAATGTTTTTGATGATTTGCTGCATTCCATTTGCCAGTGTCTTATTGAGGATTTTTACCTGTATTTATTAAGGAGATTGACTCGTAGTCTTCCTTTTGGTTGGATCTTTCTCTGGATTTGTAATCATGGTAAGACTTGCTTCCAGGAATGGTTTGGAGGCTATTACTTCCCTTTCAATGTCATTGAAAATTTTCAAGAGTAGTGGCATTAGATCTTCACTCAATTTTTTGTAGATTTCAGCAGTGAAACCATCAGGACCTGGGCTGTTCTTTGTTGGTAGGTTTTTAATTACATCTGCAATGGGCAGACCATCAAGGACCACCCAGCCACATGGGGAGCTTGCTGCTCCCCCACCTCCAGCGCCCCCGGCCCTCAATGGAGTAGACCAGCAAGGACCACCCAGCTATGGGGGTGACTCTGCAGCATCTTCCTCCTGCCCCATGCTCTCAGGCCTCCTAGTTCTGCAAGTACCTGGATTTATACTCCAGGGGCACAGATGGTCATAAAGGCCATTTTACTGAGCTCCAGTAGATAGAACGGAAGTGAACAACTGCAGTAAAGGCACATCAGAACTCCATAGTTGTAAGTTAGAGGGATCACCGCCTTCCATCAGAACTTGGACTGTCCTCAGGGGAAGGGCAGCTGGAAGCTGCAGTAGACACTTGCAGAGTTCAACCCTGCAGGAGGTCAGGGAGCTCAAAGTGGGCCTTGCAGCCAGAATTCAGCCTGAATTGCAAGAGTCTGCTGGTGGTTTGCTGATACTAATTGACTTAGATCTGCACATTGCGGCCACATTGTCTATTGTGACAGCAGAAATATACCCCGAAAAAGGTTCTTGAAAGTGTTTTTTCTTTCTTTTCCTCTTATTTTCAATTTTTATTTTTTCACATTCTTCAAATTCTTCTTTTTCTTTTCTCTTTTCCCACCAATCTGTTGCTCCCTCACATTATTCTTCATCTCCCTTTTTTCCTGTTCCTGCTCTAATTTGTATTCTTTCATTCTTTGTTTTTCCTTCTCACTTTTTCCTTCCCTCAATTGTCATTAGTTTCAAAGGAAAGTGAGTACAATTTATAACTTCCCTATTACTGTTAAGTTGTTGTATTCTTGTCTTTGTTCTTGCACTCTGTCTTTCCCTCTTGTCTTGAACAGTTTCCTAGAGTTTATGTGATCACCTTGTGTCCTCTGGCTTCACTTGAAAACTTCTCCTCCTCTTATACATTTCTATTCCTCTTCTCCCAACTCCTTCTATGTCCCCATCCTGAGGGGTAAAGCTGTAATATCAAAGAGTTTATTCACTATAAACATATTTTGGGCTGGTTGTCGATTTTGATTTAATTCATATGGTTTAAAGGTGATAGATGAATAAATACCACAAATGGTCAATTTTTAAGCTGTGTTTGATGCTGTTGCATTGCTGATTGTATCAATTGGGCTAAAGGGTTGTGATTGATTTAATGAGTTGCCCTTTCTGATATTATGTAAATGAGAGTGTCTCTGAGTCATTAGAAACTCAAAACCTAAAGAGCAATTATATCAGGAACATCCAAGTACTAACCCAGGAATTAAACCAAGGACAGCACAGCAACAAAAATAAAAATGAGAAAAAACTTAAGCAAGGCACAAATATAGACTTTCATTTCACCAATTACAAAGTCTAGGGGAAATGAGGTGGAAAAGTCTGAAAACCACCAGGACACCTAGAACTCATAGCACAGGAAGTAACAAAACAGATCAATCAGGATCTAGAAAAATTCAAAACAGAAATAATTTCCCAGATAATGAAACAGATGGTGAGCACAATGAAATACATGATTAGAGACTCTAGAACAGAAAAATTACAAAAAGCAAGTAAATATAAGAAATTCTTATTATCTTTATCCACCAGTGAAATGTAAACAGAAGCTAAAATGATAAGCCATTTCACTCTGTTCAGAATTATTATAAAATGATTATAACAATAAAGACTGGTGAGGATGTGGGGGGAAAAGCTCTCATACTCTGTTATTGAAAATATAAATTAGTATAACTACATGCAGAATGGTATTGAGGTTACTCAAGCGATTAAAAATAAAACTATTATATGATCCAACTATCCCACTCCTGGGTATATATCCAAAGAAAATGGAGTCAGAGTATCAAAGAGGCCTCTGAACTTCCATACCACTGGAGCGTTTTTCACAAGAGCCAAGAAATGGAAAAAGAAACTGATGAATGGATAAATAATGTATAGTATATATACACACTCTACTATGTTAAGCCATGAAAATTTAAATCCTGTCATCTCCAGCACAATGGTTTACACTGGAAATTATTTTGTTAGATCAAATAAGCCAGACACATGAGGATAAGTGCTGCATGTTCTCTCTTTTTGTGAAAAATAAGAAAGTGTAAACCTGAAAGTAAATAATGATTACTGGGGATTGAAAAAGGTTCAAAGAGGTTAATGTGGAAATAAGTGTACTTACATATGGTCATCATCACTGCAGGTTATATATATGTATGGAAATATCTCACGGAACCTCATTAATGCATAAAACTAGCATGTGTAAATGATG
Source organism: Fukomys damarensis (assembly GCF_012274545.1). Classification (NCBI taxonomy): domain Eukaryota; kingdom Metazoa; phylum Chordata; class Mammalia; order Rodentia; family Bathyergidae; genus Fukomys; species Fukomys damarensis. The sequence goes on from NW_022900951.1 coordinate 104,401,814, forward strand.
ACTTGATTGTTGCGCTCTCAGAGAAGAGAAACAGATCAGAACACAGACATTTGCAGAATGCATAAAAATTATTACAAGCATATACTGTCAAAGCTACCTTTTAAATTCAAGGTCACAAATCATTCATTCCTATATATATGAATGATTTATGACTTTGAATTTATATATACATATAAATATATTATATACATAAATTATCAGACAACAAAGGCCTTGAAGCAATTAAAATGTAATATGGCCAATATATCAGGAAGATATAACTTTTATTACACACATATGCACACACTACAAGACCAACAACAGAGGCCAACATACACTATGAAGAACATCAAAATCTAAGGGAGAAATACAAAATTTACAATAAACCATGAAAGACTTCAACACTCCACGTTCAATAATCAAGAGAACAACTAGATAGATGATTAATGGATTAAAAATTTTGAAGTCATTCTAAAAAATGAACAGAGATTTTTAGAAGATTATAGTTGAAAAGGCTAAAAGACATATTTTTTTCAACTACAAATGAAACAACTCCAGAAAAGCCAATGTTAAATATTAAAATTTGATCAGATAATTTACAATCAATGATGTTTGTATATTATATTTTATAAATTGTCAAATTATGTTGTTGGTAGTAAAAGCAATAAGTAGGATCTTGTTTACTTCATAGTTAAATAATTTTGTTTTAATAGAGTCACAGGTAAGAAAATTGAAAATTTTTCAAATGTCTTTCAATATTCTAAACTTAAATCTCCACAGAGTCCCAGTAGAGGAAAAAAGAATTTGGAGCTTGAATCTATAACCCACAGTAATAGATTTTATTGTTTTCTCTCATTGAGTTTATTGGTACATTTTAGATATACAGTACAGTTACATTCATCATTGGGCTCTTGTACCTTTACATGACAGGCCTTGGTTCTCATTTTTTCCCCTTGTCCCTGCCCTCCTTTTACCCCCTCCTCCCTTCCCTATTTACAAATACTTTATTTAAAAAATTAAAGTTCCGGTATATAGTGTTCCAAGAAATTGAAACACTTTTGATGCATAAGCTATCATAATGTGAGAAATTATGTCATAAAAGTTAATATGTTTTAATATACCTAAATCTGCTATGTTTCTTCATTGTATTTATCCTCATAAGGGCATTACTTTCCAGCTGGTAAAGCTAACCAAAGTTTTATCTGCTTATTATAGCTGTATCTTTGCATGTTCACAATGTTCCTTAATGTGCCAAGAAAATAAAAAGACATAAGATCCTAATAAGATTACTGACATTTAGAAATGGATAGAAAGGAGCTAAAGGTGTAGGGAAGGTGGGATGGGTAGGGGAAGGGTAATAAGGGAAAAGAAAAAAGTGTGAGATAATGAAAAGATGGAAATAAAGTGTTTGTAGATGGGGAGGGGAGGAGGGGGTGAAGGGAGGGCAGAGGTAAGGGGAAAAAATGAGAACCAAGACCTGTCATGTAGAGGTACAAGATCTCAACAATGAATGTAACTGTACTGTATCCCTAAAATGTACCAATAAACTCAATTAAAGCTGAAAAAAAAGACATAATTTTAAATCAGCCAAACCAAACATGGAAGACATGGATTATACACTACTTGATGTTTGATTAATAATAATTTTATTATAATAATGTATACTTTGGGTTTCTTTTAAAATAAAAAATGTGATTTAAAAAAAACTACCAGGTTACGATGCACAAAAATCTGGGCTGGGGATTTAGCTGAGTGGTACCACACCTCCCTTGCAGGCACAAGGTCCTTCAATCTCTGGTACTGCAAAAAAAAAAAAAAAGTGTGCTGGGAATTTAGCTCAGTGGTTCTGCCACCTGGTTCACAAGTACAAGGACCTGAGTTTGATCCCCGGTACTGGGAAAAAAAAAGAAAGAAACAAAGAAAATCTCACAACTTTAAAAGAATTGAATTCATATGAAATAAATTATTTAAAACAATGGAAATAATTTGGAATTTAATGAGAAAATTTTGACATTTCAGGAATATGTAGGATTTATTTAATTCCTTAATAAAACGTAACAAAAAGAAACAAATGAGATTGAAAACAACTTTAATATTTATTATTACTAGTGGTATATGTTTGTGGTACATAATAACAGCATTATTTTGAGAAATATATATGAATATAGATATTATTCATCACTAACAGATATATTTTTATATCTTAATACTTTTAACATTTTAGATAAATCACTTTATTAAAATATAATTGGCACACTATACTAAAGTGTATATTTTTATATGTTTTGACATATGAAAACACCCATGAAACAAAGGAACATCCAAGAAATTGAACTGACCCACCATTTTTGAAAGCCCCCAAACCTGCATGTCATCTACCCCTATCCTTGGCAATGCTGGTATGCCTACTGTCATCACAGAACATTTGCATTTTCTGGAATTTTATAGAAATGGAATTACATGTCCTGTAGTTTCATTTTAAAAGTGTATTGTGACATCATTCAAATACAATAAAGTTCACTTACTTTAAGTCTGTGCATCAGGGCTCCCTAGAATAATAGAACTGTGGTTGCGAATGTGTATGTGTGTGCATGTGCAAATTGGTTTAAGGTGGCGACTCACACAACTGTAGGAATGGAATGTCTGAAATGGAAAAGGTAGACCAGCAGTCAGGAGACCCATGAAAAAGTTGATAACAATCTTGAGACAGAACTTACTCTTTTTTACCAAGACCTGTCATGTAAATTTACAAGTTCCCAATGATGAATGTAACTCTACTGTATACCTAAATTGTACCGGTAAATTCAATGAGGAAAAAAAAAAAAAGAAAATTTACTCTTTATCTGGAAACCCCTGTGTTTTTTTGTTCTAGGAATTTCCCTTTTCTGTTTAAAATATATCATGCTCATAGCAACAATGAAGATGTTAGCATCACCAAAGAAATGCAAATTCTGCAAATTGAGATAACACACTGCATTGGAGTGAAATGAGAAACAGCAAATTCACTCTCTCTCTCTCTCTCTCTCTCCCTCTCTCTCTCTTTCTGTCTTCTACTATTATTAACTTTTGCATATAAGGGAAGCCATACAATTTTCAAGATTGTGTGTCTAACGTATTTCTTTTAACATTATGGTCTCAAAGTGCATCCATTCTCCTAGAAATTCCTCAAGTTTATCTTTCTTAATGGCAGAGTTGTACTCCACTGTGTATAAATATCATATTTTCTTTATTTATCTGTTGATGGACATATAGGCTGTTTAAAGTTTTATCTGTTATGAACTGTGTTGCTATAAAGATGACTGCACTTACATCACGGTGGTAAGATGTTTTTAAATGTTTTGGAAGAGCCAGGCATGGTGGCGCCCGGGAGGCTGAGGCAAGAGGATCGCTGTGAGTTTGAGACCAGCCTGGGCTACATAGTGAGTTCCAGGTCAATCTCAACTACATAGTGAAACCCTGTCTAAAAACAACCTTAAATAAATAAATAAATAAATAGATAGATAGATAAATAAATAGATAGATAAATAGATAAACAAATAAATAAATAAATAAATAAATAAATAAATAAATAAATAAATAAATAAATAAATAAATATTTTGGAAGAGTACACAAAAGGAGAATAGCTGGGTCAAATGCGATTTCTATTTTTAGTTTTCTGAGGAATCTCCAAACTGATTTATATAGTGGTTTTGCCAGTTTACACTCCCATAAACAATGAAGTGTTTTTCTCCTCACAGCCTCCTCATCATTTGTTATTGGTTGATTCATTGATGACAGCCATTTTTTTCTGGGGTAAGATGGAATCTTAATATCATTTTAATTTGCATTTCTTCCAGAGATATGGAACATTTTTTCATTTAATTTGTCACTCGTATTTATTTACCTGAGAAATATGCACTCATTTCAGATGCCTGTCTTTGAACTGAGTGGTCTAATTATTTTAGTTCTTTTTTATTGGTGCACTTTAGGTACACAGTACAGATACATTCATCATTGGGATCTTGTACCTTTACATGACAGTCTTGGTTCTCATTTTTTCCCCTTATCCCTGCCCTCCCTTCACCCACTCCTCCCCTCCCTATGTGCAAATACTTTGTCTCCATTTTTTTCTTTTCTCTTTTTTCTTTTACTTTCCCCTACCTCTCCCACTTCTGCTACGCTTTTAGACCTTTTCTTCCTATTACGCAATATCAAATACACATTTTGATCCTTATTTACACTTTAGATTTTCCACACCAGAGAAACTATACGGTATTTACACGTGTGTCCTATTTATTTTACTTCAGAATATATCCTCAATGTGCATCTACTTAACTATGAACGTCTCTAGTTACTCTCTCTCTCTCTCTCTCTCTCTCTCTCTCTGTCTTTTTTTTTTTTTTTTTTTTTTTTTTTTGTTCAGGGTGAGTTTTATTGCTGCTGCCGCACTGCTTAGGCCTTGACTGTGAACTTGTGCAGAGGGTAAAGTCATTCCTTCCACTGCTGCTTCTTGGTCTTCAGCTTCTCTTTGTGCTTGTTGAGCTGGTGCGCATGGCTCGCGTCTTCTTGGGTTGCAGGTCCAGGGGCCTGTACTTCTTGCCCTTGTAGAATTTCCTCAGGTTTTCTTTCTGCATCTGGTTAATAACAGTGAGACCGTGGGCCATGGATTTGCAGACAACTCGGATTTTGGAGAGCTTGAACGCCCTACTGCCCCTCACTTTGGCAATGTGCAGCTAGGACAGCACCACCTTCAGGTCGTCCAGCTGTTTCAGCAGCTCCTCTTCCTCTTACTGCGAAAGTCCCAGCTCTTATTAATCTTGGCCACAGCTGCACTAGAAACCGCTGCCTTCTTCTTGAAAGGCAAGAGAAGTTTCTCTTTCTTTATAACTGAGTAGTACCCCATTTTATAAAAACAAACAAAACAAAACAAACATCTTTATCCAGTCTCCAGTTGATGGGCGATTTATTAGCTATTTGTGTGAATAGTTGGCCAATTTTTGCTTTCATTCTGTAAATTGTCTCCTCACATGTTTCATGGTTTCATTTGGCATGCAAGAGCTTTTTAATTTAATGTGGCCCTATTTCTTGATTTTTGATATTATTTCTTGTGCAACTATGGTTTTATTCAGAAAGATTTTCCCCGCACCATTGTTTGCAAGAGCTGTAACTACTTCATCTTCCATCAGATTGCTTCTGTTCTAATGTTTTAATTTTTGATCCATTTTGACTTTAGCTTACTGTACGGTGAGATATATGGGTCTATGTTCAACACCATTTGTTAGTGAGACTGTACTCCAGGGAAGGCATTTGGCCCCTTTGTCAAAAATCACATGACTGAGTGTGTCAGGGGTTCTTTCTCTATTTTCTATTGTGTTCCATTGATCCACAAGTCTGCTTTTACTACTGTAGTGTTGGCAAAATACATGAGATCCAGGTTTGTAATGTGTCATGCCTTGCTCTTACTGCCCGGAACTGCTTTTGTTTTTCTAGGTCTCTTCTGCTTCTATATGAATTTTAGGATTGCTTTCTCTACTTCTGTAAGAAGTGTTATCGGTATTTTTATTGAGATTGCATTAAATATTTTAATAGTTTTGAAATTATGATCATTTGAACTATATTGAGTATCTCTATCAAGGAATAGAGAATATATTTCTATTTTCTGATATACTCTTCGATCTCCTTTTCCAGAGTACTATAATTTTTGTTGTAGAGATCATTCACTTCATTCACTAGGTTAATTCAAAAGTATTTTAGCCGGGCATGGTGGCTCATGGCCTTAATCCCAGCACTCGGGAGGCTGACGCAGGAGGATCACTGTGAGTTAGAGACCAGCCTGGGTTACATAGTAAGTTCCAGGTCAGTCACAACTATGTAGCAAGACCCTGTCTCAAAAAACAACAAACAAACGAACAAAAAAGTATTTAAATTTTCTTGGTGCTATTGTGAAAGGTAATGTTTCCTTAATTTTTCTCTTAGTGAGTTTTTATTGGAACACAGGAGTGCTATTGATTTTTAAGTGTTGAATTTATATCTGGCTGTACTACTGAATTTGGTCAATAGTTCTAGAAATCTTTTGGTGGAGCTTTTGGGGCCTTCTGTGTAGAGAATCATGTCATTTTCAAACAATTTATTTCGTTCTCCTTTCTAATTGCTCTAGTTAATATTTGGAGAACTTTGTTGAAAAAAATGAGAACAGACATCCATGCCTTGTTCTTGATTTAAGAGGGAAAGCTTTCAGATTCTCTCCAGTAAATATAACATTGGTCATTGGTTTGTTATAGATGGTCTCTACCAGATTAAAGTCCCCTATTCTTATTTTCTTCAGGGTTTTTTAAACATGAATTGTTGCAGAATTTTATCAAATGCTTTCTCTGCATCTATTGATATTATTATATGTTTTTTGTCTTTGCTTCTGTTTATGTGGTGAGTTATATTTATTGTTTTGCATATCTTAAACCAACCTTGCATCCTTGGAGGGAACCCTCCTTGGTCACTATGTATGATCATTTTTAAGATTTTTCTACATTCTCTTCACCGGTATCTTATTGAAAATTTTTGCATCTATGTTCCTGAAAGTGAATGGTATGTATTTCTCTCTTTTGTTTGGCTCCTATTCTTATCTTTTTCTCTTTTTTTTGAAGGTAGGGGTACCAGCAATCAAATTTGGGTCCTTGTGCTTGTGATGTAGGCGGTGGAACCCCTGAGCTAAATCCCTGGCCCTGCTTGGCTCCTTTTCTTGATTCAAAATCAGGGTAATGTTTGCTTCCAGGAATCACTGTGGGAGTGTTGCTTCCCTTTGGATTTCAATAAAGATTTTGAGGAGTATTGGTGTTACAACTGTCCTTAGGTTCGTGTAGAATTCAGCAGTGAAGCCATCAAGACCTAGGCTTTCCTTGGTAATTTTTTATTACATCTTCAGTTTCACTGAGCGATATTAGTTTATTTAAATTTTTATATCTTCTTGGTTCAGTTTTGGTAGCTCATACATATCTAGGTTTTATCCATTTTTTTTCAGTTTTCCATTTATTAAAGTATAGGTGTGCAAAGAAGTTAGCAATAATAGTTTAGATTTTGGCAGAATCCTTTAAGATTTTGCTTTTTTCCTTTCTAATTGCATAGATCTGGATATTTTCTTTCCTTTTAAAATAAGATTAGCTAAGCATTTGTGTATTGTATTCAGTCTTTCAAAGAATCAACTCTTTGATTCACTGATTCTTTTTTATTTGTTTTAGTACCATTATAATTAATTTTGTCCTGTTCTTTATAATTTCCTTCCTTATACTAGCTCTAGGTTTGAATTGTCCTTGTTTTTCTAAGACCTTAGAACTGCATGTATTATTTCCCAGGGCGTTCAGTATAAAATACTGGTATTATTGTATTACTGGAGAAACTGTTTAATTTCTTTTTTAATTTTTTCTGTTACCCATTGATTGTTGAAATGGCTACTATTAAATTTTCATGTTTTCATAGTCTCTGTGGTGTCTCTTGCCATTAATTTCTAGTGTCGCTGCAGTATCGTCTGAGAATAGGCATGGGAAAATTTAAATTCTCTTTCATTTACTTAAGTGTGCTTGATGGGCTACTGTGTGGTCAGTTTTGAAGAAAATTCTATGTACTGCTGGGAAGAATGTGTACTCTGTTGTCTTTGGGTGGAATGCTCTGTAAATATTAAATCCATTTGTTTGAAGGCTTGGTTCAGGTGTGATATTTCTTTATTGAGTTTTGGGGGTTAGCTAATCTGTCCCTTTGTGACACTGGAGTGCTGAGGTTTCCCAGTACAATTGTACTGGTGTTAATCTGATTTTCATGTCTATTATTGTTTCATGTATGGAGTTTGGTGTGCCGGTATTTGGTACATAAATATTCAAAATTGTTAACTTCTCTTGTGGAACTGTTTCTTTAGCCAATGTGTAGTTACCTTATCTCCTCTGATCAATCTCGGCTTGAAATCCACTTTGCTTAAAATTAGAATAGCAACACCCATTTTATTCCAAGTTCCTGTTGTATGAAATATTGTTTTCCATACTTGGATTATTATTTTGTGAATATCTTTTCAAATTAAGTTCTTGTACACTGAATATTGTTGGTTTTTGTTTCTTGATACATTCTGCCAATCTATGTCTTTTCATTGGACAATTGAGACCATTCAGACTGAGTGTTATAATGCAGAAGTATAGACTGATTCGTGTTATTGCATTATTTTGCTGTTGATTACTTCTTTTTTTCCAATTTTGCTTAGCTGCTCCTACTTCCAGGTGTATTCATTCTTTTTGACATATTGGCATTTTGGGCTTCACTATGTTTTTCTAGGCTATCCTTAAATTTTGTTTTGTAATTCTGTTGTTGTGGTCATGAGTTTATAGGTGTACTCCTTTGCGTGGAAATACCTATTTTTGGAAAGTTTTGACAGATACATAAGCCATGGAAGAAATTGTTACCGTTTAGGGCTTAGAGTGCTTCTCTCTAAGCACTCCTGGCCTTTGAAGTGTATGTAGAGTAGTCTTAAATGATTTTTGTTGCTTTACCTCTATTGTCTTTCTCTAGAGGTTTTTAAAGTTTTGCGATGAACATCTGGAACTTTGAGAACAATGTGGCACATAGAGGTTCATTTTTAATTACGGCTATATGAGGTCCTATAGGCTTCTGAATTTGAATCATGGTGAAGCTGGTTTGTTGCTGTTTACCACTCTGATATCTTTCCAGATGTTGTTCTTGATCAATATTTTAAACAAATGAAAAGGAAGATACAAGATTGCAAAAGAAATAACCCACAGCCAAAGCAGGTCTTACAAATATACATATAGATAGAGAGATATAATAAAAAGCTGAAATTATTAACTTATGATTTGCTTTTAGAAACTCGTAAAATGGTCAAGAAACAGTGCAAAGAGGGAAGGAAGAAAAAATAAAGATTCCTATAAAAATAAATAAAATAAAGAAGAAAATATTAGGAGAAATAATCAGTATGAGCAAACATTTGTACTGAATTCATCAATAAAATTGGCAAACATGGTAAACACTAATTTAAGGAAAGAAAGTTATTTCACATGATAACATCATTCAATATAATATAACATACTAATAGAATTATGTACAAAAACAGAATTATTTAAGTACACACTGAAAATTTTTTTGTCAACAGCCAATAGCTTTTCATGATAAAATAGTAACAGAAGTGAACCATCCAGCCTATAAAAGTCTATTAAGGAAAATCCATAGCAGCAAGTTAGTACAATAAAAATTCAACACAAGAAAATCAATAGACTTCCTGAACAACAATGAACCCAATGAAAAAAGAATTTAAGAAAAAATTACCCTTCACAATAGCTACAAGAAAAATTTCTCCAGTCTTCAACTGATGGGCAATTGGGCTGCTTCCAAGTTTTAGCTATTACAAATTGTGCTGCTATGAACATGGGTGCACATATATCACTATGGTATCATTCTTTTAATTCTTTGGGGAAGATACCCAGGAGAGGAATAGCTGAGTGAAATGGGACCTCCAATCCTAGTTCTTTGAGGTATCTCCATACTGATGTCCACAGTGGTTGCACCAGTCTACACTCTCACCAGCAGTGGAGCAGGGTTCCTCTTTCCCCACAGCACCTCCAGCATTCGTTATTGGTTGATTTCAGGATAGTATCCATTCCTTCTGAGGTGCGGCAGAATCTCAATGTTTTCATTTGCAAATCTCAAATGTCCCATGATGTTGAACATTTTTTCATATGTTTATTTCCGGTTTCTACTTCTTTTTTCTGATAAATGTCTGTTCACTTCAGATGCCCATTTTTGGTTTGGGTCTTTAAATTTGGGAGGTCTGATTTTTTAAAAGTTCTTTTTATATTCTAGATAGTAGACCTCTGTGATTATTTTATAAAATGGAGTACTGCTCAGCCATAAAGAACGAGAAATTAGAGACATTTATAGCTAAATGAATGCACATTGGGATGATAGTCTTAGGTGAAATAAATAGGACACATGTTTGCAAATACCAAATTGTTTCTCTAGTGTGAGAAACTGAAAGTGTAAATAAGGACTAAAAGGTATAATATATAATGACAAATAGGAAGAAAAGGGACAGAGAAGAAGGGAAAGTGGAATGGGTAGGGGAACAGAAAGAAGAGGATGGAATTAATATGAAAAAATGAAAAATAATGGAAACAAAGTATTTGTAGATAGGGACGGTGGCAGGGGTTGAAGTGAGGGCATTGGAATTGGGAAAACATAAGAACCAAGGTTGATTATGTAAAAATTATGTATAAATTTCTAAAAATGAATATCATTATTTTGTATACCTTAAATGTACCAATAAAATTAATTTATATCTTAAAAAAAAAAGAATTCCATACTTAGAAATTAACCTAAAAACGGATGTCAAAGATATCTCTATGGAAAAGTATAGAACTCTGAAAAAGGAGATCAAAGAGAATGTCAGAAAATGTTAAGATATTCTGTTCCTGGATAGACAGAGACAATATTGTAATAATAGCCATACTACTAAAAATAATATATAGACTTAAAGCAACTGCAAGCAAAATACCAGTGAGATTCCTCATAGAACTAAAAAAAAAAGCAATCCTAAAATTCATAAGATCCATGGAACCACAAGAAACTCAGAAGAGCAAAAATAATCCTCTGCAACAGGAGCAAAACTGAATCACAAACTCAAATTTTAAGTTGTATTGAAAAGTTACAGTGATTTAGAAAAAGTGTGATGCGCACATATGCATACACAAACAGACAAATAACACTGATGGATGAGTGGAACAGGATAGGGCCAAAAAGCATTTGCTCAAGGAAGGTGCACTTAACAAATGGTGCTAAGAAAACTAATTACACACATGCCTAAAATTGAATCTGGACATATGCATTTCACCATGTATTGCAATAAAACAAAAATGAATCAAATACATAAATATTAAACCAAAAAAAATCTGCTGGAAGGCAAAGTGGTTAAAACTTCTGAAAATCTAGGCACAGGTAATGACTTTCTAAACAGAATTAAAATTATATAAGAAATGAAACCAAGAATCAACAAATTGCATTATATTGAATTAAAATTCTGCAGAGCAAAGAAAACAACTGAGAGAGTGAAGAGACAACATATAGAATAGTAAAAGAAAATGTTAACTGTTCTTTAGTGTGAAGACTAATATCTTGAATATATAAAGACCTTCAAAGAAATTAGGCTGTCTAATATAGAAGAACCTATCAAGAAATCTGGGAAAATAAAAGAAACAGATACTTTTCAAAAGTTCAACTAGCCAAAAAAAAAAAAAAAAAGGAAAATTATTTGTTATCTCTGGCCATTAGAGAAATGGAAATTAAAAAAAAAAAAAAGATTTCATTTTACTCCAGAATGAATGGCTATCATCAAAATATCAAACAATAAGAGATGCTGTCAAGACTGCTGGGAATAATGGAACCCTTTACATTGTTAGTAACCACATAAATTAGTACAGCCATTATAGAAATCAGTATGAATATTCTTCAAAAAGCTAAAATAAAAATCGCATTGGACCCAGCCTTTCTAGGTATTTTTCCAAAGCGTAAAGATATGTTACTGTGACACATGTATACCCTTGTTTATTGTAGCACAATCTGGAATAATTAACCCATAGAAGCAGCCTATATGTCGATCAACCACAAATGGGCACAGTTAATGTGGTATTTATACACAATGGAGTATTATTCTGTCATAAAGAAAAAACAAATGTGAGTTGTTTGTATAAAGTGGATGCACCTTGAGACCAAATGGTTAAGTAAAATAAATTAAATGCAAAATATGAAGAATGTAAAGAGCAAAATAAAAGGTAGATAATAGAAAATGAAGTGATATTTTACAACTGGGAAGTGAACAAAAAGAGTTGAAGGGAATTAAGAGGGAACAGAGGGGCAGAGTACGCAAAAAGAATTAAAATCTGTCATGTACACATACCAACTCCCCACAATAAATGCAATCATTGTGTACAGTAAATATGTACTAATAACAAAAAAATTTAAAATATTGTAAAAATATGAATGTTTCTACCATATTAGGAATGAGAATAAGATGACGTTTGCTCCTGTGACATCTATTCAGTACTATGATGAAAGTTCTACCACAATCATTTAAACATGCTGATGAATTAACACACATTAAGAATGGAAAAGGAAAATTAAAACTATGTGTATTTTCAAAAAACACATTCTTTCATATACAAGATAATAGGTAATACACATAAACAATTACACACAGAGAGGTTGTAAGGAAAAACGTCAATTTACAAAATCCAATTTCATCCATATACAATAATGAATGTAAAAATGTAATTAAAAACATTCCATTTGCAATAACATGAAAAAGATGAAATACAAATACACTTAGAAAATATATGAAAAAGAATAAAATTCAAACTCCTGCTTTTATCCACATATTAAAATTCACACTGCTGGACGTGGTGGCGCACGCCTGTAATCCCCACTCGGGAGTCTGCTTTTATCCACATATTAAAATTCACACTGCTGGACGTGGTGGCGCACGCCTGTAATCCCAGCACTCGGGAGGCTGAGGCAGGAGGATCACTGTGAGTTCAAGACCAACCTGGGCTACATAGTGAGTTCCAGTTCAGTCTCAACTGCATAGTGAAACCCTTTCTCAGAAAAACAAAACAAAACAACAACAAAAATTCACTCAAAATATAACTTGGTAAGCAAAACAACATGACACTTATGTAAAAATGAATGCGTAGACTAAAGGAACAAAATAAACCACTCAAAAGTTACCCAATTTATTTGTAGCCAGGATGTCTGACATATACATTGGTCAAAACAAATGGGGCTTGAAAAATTGGATATCCACTTTGGGAACATTGAAACTTTACAGTTGAAGCTGTCACTATGTTCAAAATGGACCAAAGCCCTAATAGAAATATAAAAATACAAGACAAAACATAGGGAAAACACTTTAATGCCTCAGGTGTTTTTTTTATAAGATCCAAGAGTATAATCAAGAGAAGCAAAAGCTGGAAAATAATATTAAACAATTACTTCATCACAGAAGCAACTATCAAGAGAGCAAAGAAACAGATTATAGAATGAAAGAAAACAATTGCCAACTATTGATTTGCCCAAGGATTAGTACACAGAATATATAAGAAATAGACAATGAAAATAATGACATTTAAAAATGAGAAAACTATCTAAATATATGATTTTAGTAAAGAAATAAACACAGATTCAATGATGGTTATCACAATCTGAGGAGAAAAGAGAACAGAGAGCAATGAGTAATAGTTGACTAACATATTGAGCTATAGTTTGATAGGAGAAAAAGGTCTAGTATTCTATTGCTATGTATGACTATTGATAATGATAATGTGTTGCATAACTGTTTAAATGTTAGAAGAAAGAATTTCAAATGTTTCTTCCACGAATTAATGATAAATGTTCAAGGGGACAGGTTTACCATGATTTCAAATGAACAGAAATTACATATGCATTGAAATGTCACATTGCAGCTCATAAATATATACAGTTTTCTTGTATCAGTAAAATTTTTGAAATAAGACTATGAAACTGTTACAAAATGCATATGGAAGTGCTTTAGAACATTGAGATAGAGAAGGATATTTTCAAAAAGACTCCAAAAGAACAGGTAACAAAAACAAATGTTGATGAATGAATGAAATCAAGCTAAAAGCTTCTGCATAGCAAAGAAATAATCATCTGATTAAAGAGGACATAAAAAAATTGAAACTGCGAATTAGACATGTGAGATGTTAATATCCAAAATAAATAAGAAATTTAAGAAAATATACACAAAATATAGACAAAACACAAATAAATAACATGACTAAAATAGAATATAAAAGGGCCGGGGATGTAGCTCAGTGGTTCCACTGCCTGTCGTGCAAACTCAAGGTCCTGAATTCAATTCCTGGTACGAAAAGAAAATAATAATAATAATAATATAAAAAGGATTATATATGACATACAAATGGTCAATAAGTATATGGCTAATCATTACAGAAATTCAATCAAAACCACAGTATCACTTCAAGATGCAACTCAGTTTAAGAATCAAGTGATGTGGTGTTTGGTGTTGGAGTGGAGTGTAAGGTAATGAAAAAAAAATTAAGATGTGTTACATATATGTACAAACTTCCCACAAATAATGTAACCATGGATTCTATAAATATATGAACAAAGTAAAAAATATATGGAGTACAAAAATAAAATTATATATCAATGGACAATTTTTAACAGAATAGCAAAAATCATTAAATGTGAAATGAAAATTTTCTTCAAAAATTGTACTCATAAATATGGATATCCACATGCCAACAATGAATTTAGGTCCCTATGTAATACCATATATGGAAATTAATTCAATCAACTTCCACAGACAAGAAGATATAAGATGACAGAAACAATCCAAAAGCTAGAGTTCCTATAATGATTTCAGACAAGACTGACAAATCATCAGGGATAAAAAACCCACTACAGAATGATAAATGGATTAATTCACTACTAAGACATAGCAATGTATGATTTTTAAGTGGCTAGCAAGAACAGTAAAATACATGGCTAAACTATGAAGAGAAACAGAAAAATATACTTTAGGGCCAGGGATTTAGTTCTTGAAATAGGTGTGTGCTCCAAATCAGTGTCCAATGTATGGTGCCCAGACACTTCTGGAATAAAATATTTGTTCATTTACAAGGAAGAGAACCATCCTCAACTGAGGTGCTTTTTGAAGACAAAAGGGACATCAGATGGAAAGCAAATATATTACAAACAACCAGCTATGAACAAATGACAAGTTACAGAAATGAGGACGGTAGCTTTCCTACAAATTTCATATTTATATTTTTATGAATGTGGTCATGTGTGTGCCCTTGTGCTCATGTATCTTTGGTGAATTTTTATCTTTCATTCCCTCATCATGAAATATAAAATTAATTGACTTTATATCACAATACTTAAGCATTTTCAATTTTACATCATAGGTTTTAAGTTATGGGATATCAAGGGGGAGAGTAACTATCACTAAAACATGTTATCTTTTCATCAAAATAATGATTTAGTGTATTTTTTTGGTAATGGGTTACTGTATTTTTGATATAAACAAGATAGCCATATCTCTTTCACTAGAATTATAATTTTGTTAACTTGTAAAGTCTGAATATCTGTAAACACTCTCAATTTACATTAATATTATTCCTTCAAAGATTATGGTACTAGAGGAGGGAGGTGATTAGCTCATGAGAGGAAAACTTTAATGACTGAGACTAGAGTCTTTGCAAAAGGAAACTTAGAATCACTCTCTCCTCTTCTCTCCTCTCTCCTCTTCTCTTCTCTCCTCTCTCCTTCATTTTCTCTCCTCTCTCTCCTCTCCTCTCCTCTCCCTCTTCTTGATTATCGTCATCTTGCAGTACTTCACACTGAGCTCCATCGTCTGCACTTTTTTTTTTCAGACAGTGTCACTTAATAACTAATTGCCAGGCTGGGCTAGAACTTTCTGTCCTTTTACATCAGCCTCCCAAAATTTTGGCTTTACAGAAAGGCACCATCATATTTTTTCTTCTTCTTTTTTACAGGAGCATACCGAAAGAAATTATCATCTATAAGAAAGTGTGACTTCATCAAACACTAGACCCACCAGTGCCTTGAACTTCCCAGCTGTCAAAAATGTCAGAAGTCAACTTCTGATGTTTAAAAAGATACCCAGCTCATAGTATTTTGTTATAGTATCTTGTAGAGACTAAGACATAATATGTATTTGGAGATTAAGTGCACTTCAAAGGGATGTGTGAGAGTGCTAAATTGACAGCTGCAAATTTGTGATGGATAACTTTGTGATGACATGAGTAGCCATGGTGTAAACAGATTAATCATTATTTATGGATATCTCTATACAATGCTTCTGAAAAAGAATAGAATTTAAATTGGAGGACTCTGCAGATTTTCTTCTTCCATGTGGGTGATATCGTTTCATCTGTTGGAGACATAAATAGAACAGAAGGTTAAAAAAAATCTGTCTCTTTCTTCTTGTTTGGGGCTTGAGCTGAAATAGCTCACATAATCTACTTTGGTCCTTAAATTGTGATACATATCGTCAGCTCCACTTGTTCTCAAACCTTCAAAGACAGAATAAATCATGCTATCAATTTACTGAGCATCCAGTCTCCATATTGTCCTAGTCTCTGATTGGTTTACAACTGGAGTTGCTTTTTCTGGAAATCTGAACACAAATTTGAATCAGAAAAGAAAAAAATTACAAGATATAAGTTATCAATTTCATGAAACATAGCTGATCTCTCTTATTACTATAGTCCTTAAAGAGGAATAATCCAGTCCTATGATTAATAAGGCAATCATAGGTTTTATAAAGCAATCCTATGAATAACTGTATTCACAAGTGATTCTTTACATAAATGAACCTATTCTTTGAGGGCACAAACTGCACAGCCTCATGGAAGGAGCACTGGACTGTTGTACTAATAAAAAATTTTAAGTGTATCCATAAGTTCGCCATTTTCCAAAAATAAAGTATGAGGACAAGATGATTTCACTGGTGATTTGTTCCAGACATTTCAACAAGAAATGGTAGCAATTCTTCACAATACTTTCCAGAAAACAGAAAGGGAGAGCATGAAATTATTTAAGTTTATCATTGACTTAATATTAAAGTCAAGTAAATACATTATGAAGAAGCAACACTATAGCTAATATATGCCATAAAACTGACCTAAAAAACTTCAATACAGTGTTCAGAAATTACATCCATTATTTTAAAAAATATGTGTACAACACCCAAAATTATTTTTTTTAATTTTAGGTATACAAACCTGGTTCAACATCTGAGCACCAAGCAATACAATCTGTTTCAGTAGGTCAAATAAATAATCCCCTATAATATCAAATGACACAAAAATTGTGATAAAATAACATAAAACATTGTGATATACTCATAAATTTAAAAAGCTCATGAAAGTAGGAATAGAGTATGTATTTCCAACTTGATAAATTCATACACAAAAACTATAACTAACATAACAAAAACTTAATGTTTTCTATAACAGCAGAAGCAAGAAAGAGATGTCCTTTATCATTACTCCTAACCAAAATTTTATTGCAAAGTAATAGCTATTGCATTTGACAACAAAAGAAAATCAAAGCTCCCCAGATTAGTAAGGTAGACATGATGTTATTTTTGTTTTCAAATGATATTATTATCTGTTTCTTAATAGATAACCTTATAGAATTGGCAAGCACACACAAAGAATTACATCTAGAATTCATAGGGCATACAACCAAATAGAAATATAATAGATTACTATACAAAATCAATTAATTTGTCATACATACCTAATGAAAATTGGAATTTTGTACATAACAAATCCACTAATAATACCACCATCAAAAAATACTCGTATAAAAATAATAAAAATATTCATAAGATCTAAATGCTGAAAACACAACTCCATTGAAAGAAATAAAATCTCTAATGATTACAGAGAAATACTGTTTTTCTGAACTTGAATACTGTATTATTTAAATGTTACAGTTTTACAAATTGGCCTTGAACACAGTTTCAATCAAAATGAAGAACTTATTGTGTAGATGTCTATGAAATGATTGTCCAATCATTATTTTGAAAGCCAAAGTGCTTAGGATAGTTTACAAAATAATGAAGAAATACAAAGTTGGATAAATAAAACTACTCAATTTCAATATTCATCATTAGCTGCAATAATGAAGACAATGTGGTATTGTTGAAAGACTATTCACATAGATTATTGGAATGGAACAGAATAGAAATTACAGAAATGAACCCACAAAAATGCAGCTAATGGAGTCTGAGAGTTTCTTGTACAGATAAATAAATTTTACATGACCCAACAATTATCCTTTATGTATTTAGCATAATAGTAATAATAATAATAATAATAATAATAATAATAATTTGGAAATTTATGTCTAATGAAAAAGCTGTAAGGTGAACACATTTACAGCAACTTTATTTAGAGCATTCAACAGCTAAAAGCTGCCAAGATACATTTAGCAAGTCAATGGGCGGATACCACGGGCATATATATAAAATGAAGGTGGGTCTGCCGCCTCCCCCAACTGCGTGCCACTAGCTCCAGCAAGGAACGCCACCCAGAGATCTCTCCAGCCACCTGCTCAGGCCCATCCAGTGGGTCCGTGACCTCCCCTGTCTGCCCACCACCAGCTCCAGCAAGGAAGATAGCTGCATGGACACCCTTGAAACATCCCACAACCTGCCCCTTCTCCGCTCTCAAACCTCCTGATTGGGCCAGTCCTTGGACCCACTCTGCAGAAGCATAGGTGGTCATAAAGGATATTTTTCTGAGCTCCCAACTTTGAACATCTTTAAAGAAAGGGCGGGGGAAACCTGTAATAGAACTGAGTGGAGTTCAACCCTGCAGGTTGGGAAACTCAATTTAGGCCTTGTGGCTTGAGGTCAGTCTGCCATTGGCTAGCTGAGATCAGGGGACTTGGTTCTGCACATGGCTGTGCACGTGGTATATTATAACAGCAGAGACACAGTCTGAAAGAGGCCCTTTAAATTCTTTTTTTTCCTTTCCTCATTCCACCTTGCAATTTATTTCTTTTTTCTGTCCTATTTCTCCAACTCAGTCTCTTGCTCCATCATATTATCCCTCATCTCCCTTTCTATTCCTGCTCCTGCCCTAACTCAGACTTCTTTTATCATCTTTTCTTTTTTCTTTATGTTCTTTTCTCCTGTGATTTTATCTTACTCATGGCTCAGGAGCTTCAAGGGAAAGTGAGCCCTGTTATTGTTAAGGGGATATATTCTCTTCATTGTTCCTGCACTCTGTCTATCCCCTTTGAAGTTAATAGTTTTGTAAAGATTGTATGGTCATTCTACATCCTCTGGCATCACTTGAAACCTTCTCCAGTTCTTTCAATTATCTACTCCTCTCTTCCTAGCTCAGTTTAAACCCTCATCCTAAATAGTAAATATGCTATATTGAAAAGAGTATTCACTGCAAACATATTTTGGGCTGCTTCTTGATATTAATTTAATTCACATGATTTAAAGATGATAGATTAATAACTACAGCAAGTGGTCAATTTGCAAGCTGTGCTTGATCCTATTGGGCTGCTGAATGTATCAATTGGGATAAAGGATTGTGATTGATTTATTGAGTTGTTTTCTCTGATATCATGAAAATGAGGATGTCTATGACTCATTAGAGACTCAAAATCTAAAGCGCAACTATATCAGGAAGATTTAAGTAATAACCCAAAAAAAGGAGGACAACCCAACAACAAAAATAAAAATAAGAAAAAACTTAAACAAGACACAAAGAGAGACTTCCAGTACACCAATGGCAAACAGTAGGGCAAATGAGGGTGAAAAGTCTGATGGTGAACTAGCAGGATACCCTGAACCCATAGCAAAGGAAGTAACAAAACAGATCAATCAGGCTCTAGAAAAATTCAAAAGAAAAATAATTTCTCAGATAACCATAGAGATGGTGAGCAAAATGGAAGTCATGATTCGATACCCTAGAACAGAAACTGACAAAAAAATAGATGAGCTCAGGACCATGATAGAAGCCATGAATGCCTAGCATAAGAAAGAAATGGAAACAATGAATGTTCAACAGAGGAAAGAAATGGAATCCATAAAACAGATTCAAACAGATATCCAGGAGATTAAAAACTCTATTGAAAGTGTATGCAACAGAATAATAGATTGCGAAGATAGAATTTCAGATATAGAAAATAGGATTGCAGGCAGTGACTGTGAAAAGCGAGTTCTTTTAAAAACACCAAGGTATCAT
Source organism: Fukomys damarensis (assembly GCF_012274545.1). Taxonomy (NCBI): domain Eukaryota; kingdom Metazoa; phylum Chordata; class Mammalia; order Rodentia; family Bathyergidae; genus Fukomys; species Fukomys damarensis. The sequence goes on from NW_022900951.1 coordinate 104,421,596, forward strand.
GAGAAATCAATCCAACAACTTCTAGATGATGCAAAGAAGAATAACATAAGACTCATTGGAATCCATGAAATAGCAGTAGAAAACACAAATGACTTAAAAAGCTGTTCACAGAATTAATGACAGAAAACTTCCCAAACAGAAGGAAAGAGTTAAACATACACATAAGTGAGTCATATAGAACTCCAACTAGCCACGATAAAAAAAAAATCTACACCTAGACATATAATAATCAAGATCCCGGAAATCCAACAGAAGAACAAAATACTACAAGCAGTAAGAGAAAAGAAACAAATTGCATGCAAAGGAAAGCCCATCAGAATCACAGCACACTTTTCAACACAAAGCCTCAGGTCAAGGAGAGCCTGGAGTGAGGTATTTCAAGTCCTAAAAGAAAACAACCTCCAACCTAGACTGATGTATCCTGCAAAACTCTCTTTCAAAATGGAGGGGAAATAGGATACTTCTGCGACAAAGAACACCTGAGAAAATTAATGAACACCAAACCAGCACTATAAGAAATTCTAAACAATATCCTAGAAAAGGACAATGAAGGTCACAACAGCATGAGGCCCAACAAACCAAATCAAATAGGCAAGGCAAGAAACTAAAACGGGGGTAGTAAAAACAGTCAACAAAAGGACAATAACATGACAATAATACATCAGGTCATATCAATTATAACCATCAATGTCAATGACCTCAATTCACCAATCAAGAGAAACAGAATAGCAGAATGGATTAAGAAGCAAAATCCAACAATATATTGTATACAAGAAACACACCTAGGAAAAAAATAAGCCCATAGACTGAAAGTGAAAGGATGGAAAACAATTCTCCACATATCAGGAGCCCAGAGAAAAGCAGGGGTAGCAATCTTATTTATTCACAGACAAAATAAATTTTAAACCAAAACTCATTAAGAGAGACAAACAAGGCCACTACATCCTTGTAAAGGGAACAATTCAAGAAGAAGAGATGACAATCATAAACATGCATGCACCAAATATAAATGCCCCAACTATATAAAACAAATATTAAGTAACATGAAAAACCAAATAAGCACTACTACAATTGTAGTGGGGGATTTAAATACCCCACTAACACAAATTGACAGATCATCTAGGCAGAAAATCAACAAAGAAATACTAGAACTAAAAGAAGATTTGGAACACGTGGACTTAATAGAGTATTCCACCCTACAAAATCAGAATACACTCTTTTTAGTTGCACATGGGTCATTCTCTGAGATAGACCACATATTGGCTAACAGAACAGGTCTGAATAAATTCAAAAGAATTGAAGTTATCCCCTGTTATTATCAGATCATAGTGCAATCAAACTGGAGATCAATAGTACAAGAAACTGTAGGAACTTCACAAGCATATGGAAATTGAAAAACACTCTCCTGAACAATCAATGGATCACAGAGGAAATTAAAGAAGAAATTACACAGCTTTTACTAATAAATGAAAATGCCAGTACAAAATACAAGAATCTATGGGACACAATGAAAGCAGTTCTATGGGGAAAATTCATAGCACTGAATGCCCACATTAGGAAAGCAGAGTGAGCTCAAATAAACAACCTAATGATGAATCTTACACTCCTAGAAAAACAAGAGGAAGAAAATCACAAAGCTCGAACAAGAGAGGAATAAAGATTAGAGCAGAAATCAAGGCAATGGAAACTAAGAAAATGATACAAAAATAAATGAAAAAAAGAATTGGTTTTTTGAAAGAATAGATAAAATTGACAAAACCTTAGCTACTCTTATCAAAAGAAGGAAAGAAAAGGCTCAGATCCATGCAATCAGGAATGAAAAAAGTGAAATCACAACAGATCCAACAGAAATACAGAGGATCATTAATACCTACTTTGAGAAGCTATACTCCAATAAAATGGAAAACATAGAAGAAATGGATAGATTTTTAGACACTTACAAATTACCAAAGTTGATCAAAGAAGATAAAAACATTTTAAACACCCCAATTACAGGCAGTGAAATTGAAAATGTAATTAAAAATTTGCCAACAAAGTAAAGTTTAGGACCTGATGGATTCACTGCTGAATTTTACAAGACATTTAGAGAAGAACTATTGCCTTTACTCTTCAAACTTTTCAATGAAATTGAAAGGGAATCTATACTTCCAAATTCATTCCTGGAAGCAAGTATCACTTTGATTCCCAAACCAGGGAAAGACACAACTAAAAAAGAGAACTACAGGCCAATCTCCTTAATGAATATAAATGCAAAAATCCTTAACAACATACTAGCAAATAGAATACAAAGGACTATCAAGGAGATCATAATCCTGACCAAGTTGGATTTATTCCAGGGATGCAAGGATGGTTCAACATACATAAGTCAATAAACGTATGACACTATATTAACTAAGTCAAGGACAAAAACCATATGATCCTCTCAATAGATGCAGAAAAAGCATTTGACAAAATTCAACACTCATTCATGATAAAAACCCTGCAAAAAATTGGAATAGATGGTGTACATCTCAACTTAATAAAGGCTATCTATGAAAAACCAACAGCCAATATCATATTAAATGGCCAAAAACTGAATACCTTCATGTTAAAATCAGGAACAAGACAAGGATGCCAACTATCACCACTTCTCTTTGATACAGTTCTGGAAACATTAGCCACAGCAATTAGACAAGAGAAAGAAATTAAAGCAATAAAGACAGGAAAGGAAGAAGTTAAACTGTCATTATTTGCTGATTATAGGATACTCTAAATTAAAGACCCAAAAAACTCCACCAAAAGACTTCTCGACTTAATTGACACTTTTAGAAGAGTAGCTGGATACAAGGTGAACACCCAAAAATCAATAGCCTTCTTATACAGAAATAACAGACTCACTGAGAGAGAAATAAGGGAAAAATTCCTTTTACAATAGCACCCAAAAAAGAAGTATCCAGGAATCAATCTAACAAAAGAAGCAAAACATCTCTACACTGAAATTTATAGCACTCTGAAAAAAGAAATTGAAGAGGATATAAAATATGGAAAGATATCCCCTGCTCCTGGGTAGGAAGAATCAACATAGTGAAAATGGCCATACTACCAAAACTGCTGTACAGATTCAATGCAATGCCAATTGAAATTCTGATGTGATATTTCACAGAAATAGAAAAAAGAATCCAAAAATTCATTGGGAACCATAAGAGACCTAGGAAAGAGACACGTGGTAGTGGGTATAACAATTCCCAATTTGAAACTATACTACAAAGCCACTGTGATAGAAACAGCATTGTACTAGCAAAGAAACAGATCTGTGGATCAGTGGAACAGACTGGAAAACACAAAAACAAATCCAGATGTACTCAGCTACCTCACCTTGACAAAGGAGCTGACCATCCTCAGTGGAGGAAAGATAGCCTCTTTAATAAATGGTGTTAGAAAAACTGGATCTCAAATTGCCAAAGATTAAAACTAGACCCTTATCTTTCACCATGCACTTAATTAAAATCCAAGTGTATTAAAGATCTAAATATTAAAACAGAAACACTAAACTTGCTGGACAATAAGTTAGGCAGAACTCTGGAAGATACTGACATAGGAAAAAACTTTATGAACAAATCCTCAGTAGCATGGGAACTAGCAGAAAGAATCTATAACTGGGATCTCATCTTATTAAAAAGCTTTGCACTGCAAAAGAAACCATCAACAGAACTAAGAGACAATCTACAATGTGGGCAAAAAATTTACCAGCTGCTCCTCAGACAAAGGACTATTATCTAGAATATATAAATAACTCAAAACAATCACGCCCCCATATATAAAGACCCAATCCAAAAATGGAAATGAACAGACATTTTTAAGACAAGGAAGTAAAAGCAGCAAGCAAATATATGAAAAAATGTTCCACATCACTGGTCATTCGAGAGATGCAGATGAAAACAACACAGATTCCACCTCACCCCACAAATAATGGCTGCTATCAAGAAATCAAACAATAACAAATATTGGCAGGGATGTGGGGAGAAAGGAAGCCTCCTCCATTGTATGTAGGAGTGCAGACTAGTGCAACCACTATGGAAATCAATATGGAGATACCTCAAAGAGCTTGGACTAGAGGTTCCATTTGACCCAGCCATACCTCTGCTGGGTATCTTTCCAAAAGAATTAAAAGAATTATATCACAGTGATATATGCACACCTATGTTAATAGTGGCACAGTTTGTAACAGCTAAAATTTGGAAACAGTCCATTTGCCCATCATTTGGAAACTGGATAAATAACATGTTTTTTTTTTTTATAAAATGGTATATTACTCAGCCATAAAGAGTGAGAAAATAGATTCATTCTTAGCAAAATGGATACATATTGAGGATATACTCGTAAGTGAAATAAATACGTCACACGTGTGTAAATACCAAATAGTTCCTCTGGTGTGAATAAACTGTAATGGTACATAAGATCCTAATGAGATTACTGACATTGTGAAATGGAAAGGAAGGGTCTAAAGGTGTATGGAAGTTGGGATTGGTAGGGGAAGGGTAATAAGGGAAAAGAAAATAATATATAATAATGAAAAGATGGAAATAAAGTGTTTGTAAAGGGGGAGGGGAGGAGGGGTTGAAGGGAGGGCAGGGACAATGGGAAAAAATGAGAACCAAGACCTGTCTTGTAGCGGAACAAGATCTCAACAATGAATGCAACTGTACTGTATCCCTAAAATGTAACAATAAACTCAATTAAAGTTTAAAAATATGAAATGTTATTCCTTTATTAAAATTATATGATTTCCATTAGAAAAAGAGACATGAAACAATCTTATATGCACATTTTAAGTGAAAGATGTTATTATGCATGGGCTCCGTATTTTGTGATTTCCTTTATATAAGATTCTGAAAATTGTAAACCATAGCAACCTTAAAAAAAATCTGACTTCGAAGGCTTGAGGAAAAATGGAAATAAGCTGAGTAGATGAAGTGCATGGAAAATTATGAGGTATGAATGTAGTCTGTATGATGCTATAATTGAATATACATGACAGTATGATCTTCTGAATACTCATAGAAATTTATAACAAAATGAAATAACTTATCTGGAAGCAATTTTAAAATGTCTTTAGGAGACAAGAGGGTGCTGATCCAAGTAACTGTGAATCAGTGACATCTGTAAGACTAAAGGCAAAAAGTACTGTACCACAGTCAATGAAGTTATTTCCTATAGGGAAACAAATAAACAATTCTGATACCACTATATATGCATTCTGGAATTTAATCAGTCAATCAAATAATTAATTAAAGCTGGTGGGAATCAACTTCTTCACTGTTGGAATGACAATTTATACATAAACAAGGCCAAGATTTATGTGATTAGTAGCATTTCAGACACGGAAAATGAACTCATACTTATCTTAATATAGATGGCAGATATTTTACATAGAGAAACTTAACAGTGTACATAGATTAACAGACATACAATATTTCTTTACCTCATCCACTAAGAGGGAGTACAAGTAAGGACACCTCAGGAGGATAGGACATTTCTAACTCCTGAAACTTGAATTTCAATATCATTCTTTTAATAAAAGTGAAACAAATTAAGCCATGTGTGGTAATACATACCTACAATCACAGCTACTCTGGATGCTAAAACGGGAGAATATCAAGTTCAAGGCCAGCCTGAGCAATGTAAATGAGACGTTTGTTTCAAAACAAAATGAAAAAGCACTGGAAATATGGCTCACTTGTAGAGTGTTTGTGAGCATTTGTAAAGCTTTAGGTTCCATCACCAGCAGCATGGATAGACAGATGATAGATGAATGATAGACAGACAGACAGACAGATAGATAGATAGACAGATTCAGGGTACAATGGAGAAAAATCAGTTTATTAGGTCTGGGGAAGAAAGTGTAAAAAACTTTCTTTAGAGCCAGAAATTTTAAATTCTAATATATAACTCAAAATGAAGAAGTTAAATATGTAACTGAAAAGGTGAGCACTTACTGAATTAGCAAAGCTGTAAAGTTTAAGCAACACAATAAAGCAGGATGTAATTGTGATCTGATATAAAAAATAAATACTCTCAAGCCCATGATAGTATGAATAAAATGGTCAAAGCAAATAAATAATTTACACCTGTAGTATTCTTCCCAAGAAAGTAAAAGAAAAACATTTCTATATTTTCTAAAATATAAACATTGTAGATATTCTACAAAATAAAACTAATTACTGTGTCCATCACCTCACACCATGACAATTTCTATGTAGTGAGAACCATTGACATCTACTCTTAGAAATTTAAGTATTCAATTCAGTAAATTTAATTTTACTTAACATTAGTACCCAGAGTATTAATTATATTAATTTCCATTCAAGGCTCAACTTTATTATTTTTATTCATTTCAATTCCATATATATAGAGGACAGTGCCATATTTGCTTTTTTCTCTAGGTACATTTACCTATTACAGCACAACTATTGTCTAGGTTAATCCATGTTGCAACAAATAATATGCATTTTTTTAAGGGGGGATACGATTCCACTGCATTCATGTAATAGATGTCTAGTAAGATCGTCCACTGATGAACACATACATTTATTTCACACCTTGGCTATTCTAAATAATAATCACACTGGAGATTCCTCCAGAAACTAGGATTACAGGTCCCATTTGACCCAGCTATTCCCCTTCAGGGTATCTTCCCAGAAGAAATAAAAGCATCATGCCACAGTGATACATTCACACCCATGTTTATATTGGCAGTTAGCAATAGCTAAATCTTGGAAACAGCCTAAGTGCCCATTAATTAATGAATGGATAAAAAAGCTGTTTTTAAAAAATATAATGGAGTACTATTCAGCCATAAAGAGGGATAAATGAGAAATTTCTAGGTAAATGGAAGAACCTTGATAACATACTTTTAAGTGAAATAAATAGGACATAAGTATGCAAATATCACATCTCCTGGTGTGATCAACTGAAAGTGAAAGTGAGGAACAAAAAGAATGAAAAACATGGCAAAATAGGAAGAAATTGTTTAAAATTATATAGAATGTAAGATACTTTGGGAATATTTAAAATGTTTTAAGCAAAATAAAAAGGCATATATAGTATTATTAGTAAATGCCTGAGAGATTAGCAAATGAAATTATATTCATTTTAGATCATGATACACAATATCATTTTTGTTATAAAATTAATTTTTCATACGATGGCTTTTACATTTTCTTTATTAATATGTACTGGTACGATATTAATTTTTTTTAAAAATTGAAAAACATAATGGCCCAATGGAGAACAATTTTGCCATAAAGAAGGATAAACTTGAATCATCTGTAGAAAAATGGGTGCACCTCGAGACCATAATGTTAGGTGAAATAAATGAGGCACATGAGTTTATATATCACATGGCTTCTCTTATATGAGATATCCAAAGCATAAATAAAATGCAAAATAATATAGAGATTATAAAAACTAGGGAGACAGATTGCTCTCAAATGGGAAAGGGATCAAGGAATGGAGGGAGGGTAGAGGGAGACAGAAAAAAATGTTAAGCTCTGTTGTGTACATGTACCAACTTCGCACAAGGAATGGACACATTATATACTGCAAACATAAACTAATAAAAAATTAATGAAAAATACAAATAAATAGTGCTATGAGGAACATAGGAGTACAGGTATCTATTCAATAATTATATTTCATTTCCTTAGAATATATATATCCAGAAGTGAATTTGCAGTATTAAATGACAGGTCTTTTTTTTTTTTTTTTTGTACCAGGGATCGAACTCTGGTCCTTATACTTGTGAAGGAGGCAGCAGCACCATTGAGCTAAATTCCTGGCCCTCTATTTTTAATTTGTAAGGAAAATATATAATGTTTTGGATAACAACTACAACAATTTGCATTCATACTATCACTGTAAAACCTTTCAATTTTCTTCTTATCACACAAACATTTATCTTTTATTTGGTTTTTCATTATATCCATTCTAAGGAATGTGGTGAGTACTAATGTTATTATACACTTTAATATACCACATGGTTTTAAGTACTCAGATGAATAAAGTTATGCATTTATATATCTTATTTTGAGAAATACCTACTAACACATTGTGTCCATTTTTCTAATTTGGGTTATTTATTTTCTTGCATTTGAGTTCCTTGCATAGTTATCATATTTCAGATAATAACTGTTTATCAGATGAATGATTTACAAATGTTTTTATTCTGTAAGTTGTCTTTCCACTGTGTTGATTTTTTTTGCTGTTCAGCACCCTTTATTTGAGGACAGTCACTGTTTGTTTATTTGTTTGTTTTCTTTTTTTCTTTTGTTATATGTGCTTGTAGAATTTTGCCTGCAGTTTTCTCAAACCAATACGATGAATTATTTTCCTTATGTTTTCCTCCAACAGTTCTACAGTTTCAGATTTTAATTTATTTGGAGAGGTTAATTTTTATTTTATTAAGTTTTGGTTTATGTTAGTACATGTTTTTAGTACATAATAATTACAGTCCTTGTGGGGAGAGGACCCATATACACAACATTTTAATTCCTTTTTTCCCATTAAATTTATTAGTACATCTAAAGCAAACAATGCAGATATTTTATCATTGGGATCTTGTACCTTTACATGATATGTCTTGGTTCTTATTTTTTCTCCATACCCCTGCCCTTCCTTCACCCACTTCACCCTTCCCTATTTACAAAGACTTTGTTTCCATTTTTTCCTTTTTTCACATTTCTTCTCTTCCCCTATTTCCTTTCTTCTCCCTTTCCCACTTCCCCTTTGGCCATTTTTTATAAAATGGGGTACTACTCAGGAAAAAGAATGAGAAACTAGAGACATTTATAGCTAAGTGGGTGCACATTGAGGCCATACTCTTAAGTGAAATAAATGAGACACACAAGTAATACCAAATAATTTCTATGGTGTGAAAAATTAAAAGTGCAAATAAGGCTCAAATAGCAAAATTGATAGTGTGAAATAGGAAGTAAATCACATTTTAATTCTTTATATCTTCTTCTCCTGTGAGCCCACCCCATCCAGTTCTTTCTCTTCCCTTTTTCAAAGATCTTTCTCACTATATCCTATTATCAGTTATTTTTTCTTCAATTATATCTTGGTTTTCTCATATTTAAACTTGTGGGTCTATTTCACTGAATATTGTGGTGTAAATGTGCATTCATTTTATTATTGGGGAAGGAATTGCTGAGTGACATGCACATAGAGATGAGCTGAATGGAAGTAAAATATATAGTTGATTTTGTCAGAAAAGGGTCGATTGAAATGGCAGTGATCGACGACCTATTGAGTTACAGCCTCTTCTTTTATAGGTTTTTACAGCCATGATTTCATTCAGGTGGTTACATTTTATTCCTCAGTTTATATCATGGTCACAGGATAGTTAACTTTACCCCGGACATAACAGTTCCTTGGGGAGTTTATCTAAAGATTTCTCTAGCTATCCATTCTTTTATTTACTTAAATTTTCTCTCACTGGGTTTATTGGTACATTTTAGGTATCCAGTACAGTTACATTCATCATTGGGATCTTGTACCTTTACATGACAGGTCTTGGATCTCATTTTTTCCCCTTGTCCCTGCCCTCCCTTCACCCCCTGCTACCCTCCTCTTTTACAAACACTGTTTCCATTTTTTTATTTTCTCTTATTTTTTATTTTCCTTTATTACCTTCCCCCTACCCTTCCTACTTTCCCTACACCTTTAGCCCTTTTCTTCCTATTTCACATTGTCAATTATATCATTAGGATTTTATGTACTATTATAGTTTTTCACACCAGAGAAACTATTCGGTATTTACACATGCGTGACTTATTTATCTCACTTAGGTGTGTATCCTTGATATGTATCCATTTTCCTATGAATGAATCTAATTTCTTAATCTTTATGGATGAGTAGTATTCCATTTTATAGAAAAATCACATCTATCTATTCTAGTGCACAGGAAGGGGGTGTTCAAGGTTAAGGAAGAGGCCAGATATCCCATTTCATGGTCAATGTCTCCAGCGTCTGTTAATTTTGAACTAAACAAAGCAGACTGCTGTTAGAGACAGCAAAAGTCATTTTATTTTCCTGACATTTTGTAGGTTTTTAGATTATTTACAAAAGTTCTCTCTGTCATTATGAAAGTAACTCATGTTTATTCTTTTTATGATAGAATAGTAAACCACTTGTTTATAAATACCAAACATTATCCAGTTATCTTTTGATGGATGTATAAGTTGCTACAAAGATTTAACTATTAGAAATTGTGCTGCTACATAAATGGTTTATCACCCAGTGCTTACTTGTGACAGAGATTTATTGCATGATATACAGATATAGAAAAATTTACAAGATTGGCTTGCAACAGCCCACAGGGTCAGATGTGAAAGTGAAAAAGGTCTGTCTGAGCACTGGAGAACCAAAGGATTTAGTGGAAGTCCTGGAATTCCCTGCAGTGTCCCGGGGAACTTCATATCAGAAGGCCAAAGGGTCTGCCCTAGAGGCTGAAGAGTCTGCACTGGAAGCCAGGAGATGATGTCCAATATGAAGGTGAAAACAAGCTCTTCTGAAGAAACAGAAGCAATCCTTCTTCTTCATTTCCCCTTTTATACTACCCAGGTGACAAGCGGCCCAAGGGTGGGTCTTCTGTCTTCAGGAAACTCCTTCAGCCACACTCAGAACTATGCTGATCCAATTTAGTTGGGCATTTGTTACTCAAATGGACACAATCAGTAAACTATCACACACGATTATGTATGTATCTCTGCAATACGATATTCTTAATTCTTAATTTTTTGCAGGGGGGACTGGGGATGGAACTTGGGACCTTACACTTGTGAAGCAGGCAGCAGAACCACCTACTAAATCCTCGGCCCAGTTTTTAATTCTTTTAGGAAAGGACTTAGAAGCGGAAAAACTGGATCAAAAGGAATTTCTATGCTTCACATTCTGAGACGCCTCCATACTGATTACCATAATGGTTGTATTATTTTACCTTGCCATCATCAATGTAGAAGAGTTCCTTTTCCCCCAGCCACACAAGAATTTGTCATTATTTAATATTTTACCCAATTTGATTCCAATTGTAACCTTGGGAAAAATATGGGTCTAGATTGAATCTTCGGAATGTGGATAGCATGTTTTCCCAGTAACGTGTTAAAGGGAATACTTTTCTTCCAGGGTATGTTTTTGCCTTCTTTGTAAAAGATCAGATAGCTAAATATGCCTGGAGTTGTTTTACAGTTTCAGATTCCAAATGTTTAAATCTTTAATCTTCTGTCAGAGACCAAATCTTGAACAGACAAAAAGTAACATAGTATACAGGGAGAAGTTTAAATTTTAAATTTTAAATTGGGACAATTTTTTACTGATTGGCATCAGAAAAAAATGAAGGAAGGATGATTATTGTATGATGAAATTGCTTGGTCAAAATTTTATAATAATTGAAGGAAATACTGAGAATATTTTTGGTAAACAAAATTCATTTAATGTATTACCAGGCTATCTACAACATAATAAATGTGACAGAAAATTTCTGAAGTGATGAACAATCTCAGATCTTTAAAAATGAAATAAATAACTCAGTAATGAATGTAACTGTATTGTATACCTAAAATGTACCAATAAACTCAATGAGAAAACAGAATGAAATACAGCCATAAAATGGACATGTGTATTGAAATTTAAAAGATTTATTTTTCTTGTTTTACTATCTACAAAATAACCTAACTTTTAAAACAAAAGCTTTTCAGCACAAACTATTACATACTGTGTTAAAAATATTTTAGAACCAAACTGTATCAAAACAAAATCAAAAGCATAAATGAAAGAATATTTTAAAAGAGTTCTTGCATTTTATATAAAAGGATAAAATGTTAATTTTGTAAAGATATTCAACAACATAAACATCAAGATATTTGAAATTATAACAGCAAGAGGACACCACTGGATATACATTAGATAAGCTAAAATCCAATACTAAATACCGGCAAATATGTGAAACTGTAGGAATCTCTTTTATTTCTTATAAAAATATAAAATAATACAGCCAATTTGGAAGACAGTTTGGCCATGTTCTACAAAGCCAAATATAATCATACTGCATGATCCAGCAATATAACTCCTTCTATTATTATGAATGATTTGAACATATATGTGGAAAAAAAGGCAAGCTATGAAAAATTATGTATGACAGATATAATTACAAAACTATAGAGGTCACCACAATGTGCTTCAGTAAGTTAAAAAATAAAAATGTGTTGCCTATATGTTCAATGACATATTTGTGAATCATAAAGATTATAAATATAATTCATGGGTTGTGGGTTTAGCTCAGTAGTGCTGCCGCTTGCCTCACAAGTGCAAAAACCCGAGTTCAATCCCCAGTACCAAAATAATAGTAGTAAAAATAATAATAATACTTAATATAAATATAAATAAAAATAAATATAATCCAATGACAATAAATAAACCACAGAAAGACAAAGTGAATTTAATTGTACTTTTCTAAGCAAAGAAATCCAATCTGACTGATGACATACTGTATGATTCCAACTATATGGTATTGTGGGACAAAAATGACAATGAAAATTATAATGGTTAGTTTAATAGTTGCCAGCTTTTTGAGGTTGGAAGGAAAAGACTGGTGGGAGAGAATATGATATTTAAATTTAGGGAAGAGTCTCCATTTAATAATGCAGCAGTCGCTATGTGTCATATGCTTGCAACACCCCCCCCCCGAATGAACAGAAAGACTGAATCTTAAACTAAATATGAACCAGGGTTTTAAATAATATATAGCCAAAATATCAAGGCACTGAGAGAGGTGAAGGTATGTAAGGAAAAAACAATTTTTGCTTTCTCAAATTTTCAGTATTCTAAACTTTGCTAAAATTTACATTTTTTAATGTTATAAATAGTTTAAATTGCATGTCAATACTCTCAATATTTTTAAAAACAAATCTTTGTAAAGATATCCAGTATAGGGATAGCTGGGTCATATGGAAACTCTATTCCTAGTTCTTTGAGGTATCTCCATATTTATTTCCACAGTGGTTGCACCAGTCTGCACTCCCACTAACAATGAAGAAGGGTTCCTTTCTCCCCACAGCCCTGCCAGCATTTGTTATTGCTTAATTTCTTGATAGCAGCCCTTCTTTCTGGGGTGAGATCTAATCTCAGTGTTGTTTTCATCTGCATCTCTCGGATGACTACTGATGTTAAATTTTTTTTCATATATTTATTTGCAACTTTTACTCATTTGTCTGAGAAATGTCTTTTCATTTCAGATGCCCATTTTTTAATCTGGTCTTTATATTTGGGGGGGGCTGATTGTTTTGATTTCTTTATATATCCTAGCTAATAGACCTTTGTCTGAGGAGCAGCTGGTTAAAAAAAAAAATCCCACATTGTGCATTGTTTCTTAGCTCTATTGATAGTTTCTTTGTTTATAGCAACAAACTTTGTAACAGCTCAAACTTGAAAACAGCCCAATTGCCCATCAGTTGGAGACTGGATAAAGAAGATGTGGTTTTTCTATAAAACGGACTACTACTTAGCCATAAAGAATGAGAAGCTAGAGTCGTTGATAGGAAAAGGGATTCATATTGAGGCCATACTCTTAAGTGAAATAAATAAGAAACAAGTGTAAATACCAAATATTTTCTCTACTATTTACAATTAAAAGCGTAAATAAGATCCAAATTGTATAATTGACAATGTGAAATAGGAATAAAAGGGCTAAAGGTGTAGGAGCAGTGGGAATTGTAGGGGAAAGGAAAGAAGGGAAAAGTGAAAATAGGAGGAAACAAAGCCTTTATAAATAGGGGAGGGTGAACGGGGTGAAGGGAGGACAGTGCTGTGGGGAAAAACTGAGAACCAAGGCCTGTCATGTAAAGGCACAAGATCCCAATGATGAATGTAACTGTATTGTATAATTAAAAATTACCAATAAACTCAATTAAAAAAACACAAAAGAAAAAAATCTATGATAAAATTTTGAGACTCAAAATAAGAGGTTAAGATAAAGTGATAAAAATACTATGTTAATGAACTTGCTGGAGGAGGGAAAGCAAAGGAACCAAACTGATTAAAAGGAAAAAATGACAATAAGTTAATAATGTGATGGAATGTGGTAGGGCATGTGCCCAGCATGTGCAGAGCTGTAAATTCATTAGCAATATCACAAAAAAGAAAATAAGATGTGTCAAATATTAATTATAAAGGAAAGTGAATGGAAATGAATGTTATAAAGTATGATAGCAGCTAAAAATGCAATAATAAAATAATTTGTTTTATAAAATGTATTACCATTAATCTAACTGGGCTGGGGACTTTGATCAGTGGCACCATGCCTGCCTTCCAAACACAGGGTCCTGAGTTCAATCCAGTAACAAAAAAACAAAAAATATCTTAACAGCTTAGTTGAATGACAAACTCCTTTCACAGCAACAATTCTCAAACTTGACCCAAAATATAAAATATAAGTGCATTTATTAAAATAATTTAAATTGATATTTATGGCAGTTCCATAAAAGGGCCACTTCAGATTGGTTGCATTATGGAATTATATCAAGCAATTTAAAATGGAGTAATAATAGCTTTTGCTTCCTGATACTTTTTATAAGCACAGAGGAAATGGGAGAATATATCTCAACTTAAGACAAGTGTATCTCCAACATCAAAAACAGAAAAATGCAATGTAAGAAATGAATATAACAACCTGATATTATCGTGGAAATAAGAGCAGAATTCTCTGATAAAACACTAGAAAATCAAGTTCACAGTATATAAAATTATCATATATTATGACCAAGTGACATTTATAGCCATGGTGTAAAGTTTACATTTAAAAATCATTGAATGTAATTCACTACATTAAAATAATAAAAAATATTGTGAAAATATCATTGGTTGCATATAATATTCTGTACATTATTCATAAACTCTTCATGAAGAAAACTCTCAGAAAACCAACAACTGAATATCATATTAGCAATTTGATTGCCAATATTTATAATGTATTGATATGACAGGAGTAATACATGCTCCCAACTTTATTATTTCTGCTTCAGGCACTTATGGAGTACAAGAGAGAAAATATATTACTGTGCTTTTCTGATAAAGTAGAACACTATATAATATGAAAATGAAATTTAAATATTCACACACTAATCAAGTGGATCACATGTCACTATTTCCTGTGAAAACCAAAACAAAATGAATGCTATTACTGCTCATAATTACTTTCTAGAGTTTCCAGGCCCTAGGTCAGGGAAAGGGGAACCCAAACAAAACACAATATTTTTCATGATTTGTTAAACATATGTTGGAAACTTAGCAAAAATTGTCTTACTGAGAAGTGTGTGTTCACAGGATCTGGAAAATTACTAAGTTCTCAAGAAGCGTGCAACACTCTGGATGAGTAATGACTTTGACATATATGTGGGGTGAGTATAAAAAATGGCAAATAAATGTTAGAAAATGTTTAGGAAAATTTTCTTCAGAGTTTGTACAATGTTAAAAATGGCTTGCATTCTCAAACAGCCAGATGTGAAAATGTCAAAATACATGGCAGCTCATATTTAATACTAAAAAGACTCTTAAATGAAAAACAATGGAAACAAAGTCTTTATAGATAGGGAGGGAGGGAGCGGTTGAAGGGAGGGGAAATAATAAGAACCAATATGAATTATGAATGTCATTATATTGTATACCATAAATGTACCAATGAAATGAATTTTTGAAAAAGGACTCATATTGAAATACACAGTCCAATATCCTAGATGGAATATTATTATGGACTCACTTTTCAAAGCTTAAAAAGCAATGATTGAAAAAAATAATTTTATTTAAGGCAATTTAATATCTTTTCTGTTGAAAAAATTATTTGAAAGAATATATGAAGTCCTGGGTAGAATATGTGACATTCCATAAGTTTGACTCCAAAAAATGACAATATCTGAAAAAAAATAGAACAAAATTGTCACATGCATAGGAAAAAATGAATAACACCATACCAAAATCAAGTTAAAAGTTAAATTACATTTGATCTTTGAGAAAAATGATAAATTTAAAACCCTAATAAATAGCAAACCAAGAGATATGAAACACTCAATTTGAAACTCTAGGGTAGAAAAATGCAACATTTAACTTAAATGCTATAACT
Organism: Fukomys damarensis; assembly: GCF_012274545.1. Classification (NCBI taxonomy): domain Eukaryota; kingdom Metazoa; phylum Chordata; class Mammalia; order Rodentia; family Bathyergidae; genus Fukomys; species Fukomys damarensis. Next base: position 104,437,746 of record NW_022900951.1, read on the forward strand.
AAATTTATTGATTTTCTAAATTCCAGAAGAAATAGCTAAGAGAACTTAAAATCATTGCTGAATATCTCCAAAATGAAAAACTAGGAAGAAAAATGTGGGAAAATAAATCAGCATTGCTAAAATGACCGATATATTTAAAAATATGTGTGTAATGAATGTTAAGAAATCTTCATTCTCCTGGGTTTTTTTTGTTTCTTTGTTTATCTTGATTCTTCTTTTTCCTGTTGTTTTCAGTGTCTGTTCTCTATCACAATTAATTTCTTTTTACTGAATAGGACCCCCATCTTAATTTTTTTCTCATCCTTCTTGTATGACATTGATTAATTTTTATTCTGTGGTTTCTCTCCCTCTACATTTACTAGTATAAACAATTAAATTTATGATGTTTCTGTTGAATCCTATGCTATTGTTTGTAGAGGTAAAGTTGTTTCATTTAGTAGATATATACTGTAGGTCAATATGTGGTTTGTCTTAGTGTTCATACTATAATTCTTAATCTCTTTTCCATTCAGAAGGGTATAACTCTATTAGGCCTTATGTTTTGCCAATTTTGTTTGTATTGAATACTATCATTGATGCTGATATTATTACTATATTCAAAGTGACAGGCTGTTGCTATTAATTGGTTTTCTTGAGAGATATGTATCTAGACTGCCTTGGAATCATTAACAATACAATGCCTCATTCCAGGAAAATTGGGTGCTGGAGAAAATAGGCCACAACCTCATGCCTCAAGTAAATGGAATCGTGTGGCTCCTGGGTCAAAAGTAAAAGCCAGTAGTTAGCCATACCCAGAGGATATCAGTAATTTAGACATTAATTAAAGAGGTCTCCAGATTAGAAGCAACTTTCTACTGCAATAAACCCCTAAACCACAGCAAAACACAAATGATCCAAAGCAGAAACATGAAAAAAACAAGAAAAAAAAAACCCAATGCCTGAAAACTCCCAACTCCCCTCAAACTGATCCATGAATATAAAAAATAGATAAGGACTCAAAAGCTCCATATGTGAGTTATTTTAGGTGGTATCAGGATTGATAATAAAACCAATAAGTCATTTGGCAAGCTCATAAAAGATATAATTAACAAAACAGTGAGCCAATTGAATGAAATCCTCACTGAGTCTAAAGAAGACACTTTAATAAGAGAGAGAAAACCTAAACAAAATGATACAAACTGTGCGTGGCCAGTATAGAAAATAATTAGAGCACATAAAAGGGTTCCAAATAGAAATTTAAGATTAAAAATGCTACCATACAGGAGAAAGCAGATGTGACCACTGTGAGGACAGAGTCACAAAACTAGAAGAAAAGGCTGTGTTGGTGACCAATTAATGAGAGATACCTTAAAAACCATAAGGGAATTTTTTTAAATGTCCAAAAGCTCCTAAATGATGCAAAGAAAAATAGTCTAAGATTAATCACAATTAGTGAAAAATCAGAAGATAGGACAAATGGCATGAAAAACCATTTACTGATCTTATAGCCAAAAATTTTCCAAATAAGATAAAAGAATGGAACATATCTATAAATGAGGCATATAGAATTCCCAATTGCCGAGATCAGAAAATAACCTCTGTATGATACATTATAGTCAAAATCTCTGTAGTCCAATGCAAGAAGAGAATCTTAAAAGTCGCTATAGAAAAGCAATGTAGCACTGCTAAAGGAAAATGCATTCGATTTACAGAAGACTTCACAACTCAAAGTTTAAAGTCTAGGACAGTTTGGAGTGAAGTGTTTCAAGTCCTAAAAGAAATCAATTTCCAACCCAGGCTAACATATCCTGAAAAACTCTCTTTGAAAATCAATGGAGAAATAAGCTCCTTTCATGATAGAGAGCACTCAAAGAAAGTCATGACCATGAAAGCAGCAGTCCTAAAAATTCTCCAGGATGCCACAGATAAGAGACAACAAAGGTGAAAATGACCAAAGGTCTAATAGAGTGAATACAATGAGTAAAGGGAGCAGTTAAGTAGAAGGGAAAGATAGGGAATCGATAACAGGAAAGTATGGCAATCACAGGAATAAGTCGACACTTAACAGCTATAGCTCTCAACATAAATGGTGTCAGTTCCACAAGACAAAGACTGGGAGGAGGCCCTCCATCTCCTCTTTCCCATCTTTTTTCTTTTGGTACATGTTTGCAATATATAATGTTTTTATTCCATTTGTGGAGTTGGTACAAGTACATAACACATCTTCCTGCCACTTACTACCCCTTTTCCTCCCTTCTTTCATCTCTCGATCTCCTTTATCATTGTTTGGAATATGTTTGTAGTATATAATGTTTACATTCCTTGTGTGGACTTGGTTTATGTATGTAACACACATCTTCACTGAATTTTCCTTTTGCTGTCCCTCCCCTCCTTCCATCTCTTGATTCCCTTTCTCTTTGAGAAAGTTCTATCTCACTATTGCTTATTATCCATTTTCTTCCACTTAACATTGCAGAAGCACAAGCAACTTTCCAGGGAGCTCCCTGGCCTTTGGAAGAATGTTGCTTCATCCTTTATCATATATACATATATATGATGTATATATAGCTATATGTATTATTGTATATGTATATTAATTATATATATTGTTTCCTTAGAGAACCCTAGCCAATAAAGCCAAAACTTATAGCAAATTATTAGAAATTGACATCCAGTCATATATACAAAAAATATGTAAAAAACTGTGAAATTTAAGGGTACCTCTTCTTACCACAGCTATTAGGTCTTGCAAATTTGACCAGTCAGTTCCTGTCCAGGCACGGTTGTGCACAACTGTAATCCTAGCACTCAGGAGCCTGAGTAGGAGGAATGCTGAAGGTTTGAGCTCAGGCTGGGGTACATAGTGAGTCCAAAGCCAACCTCAATTATAGAATGAGACTTTTCAAACAAAATGAAACGACAAATATCCAGTTCCTAACATCATGGAAAAATGAATAAGAAGCATAAAGTTGGAAAATGCATAAATATAATTTCACTTTCATGATTGTCTACCTAAGAAATTCCAAGGTACTTATCTTGCCTAAAAAACTAAACTGGCAAAAACATTCAACCACAAAGTGATGCTACTTAGTAACCACTATTATGGTTTTAATAAGAAAGAAATATGATAATAAATGTTGATAATACCCTTTTTAAAAACCAGAGTCCATACCTATATTGCTAATGGGAATGTTTATTGGTCAGTTTTTCTGTAGCTGAAATACAGTATGCAATGCCTACAGCTTAAAGTTGGAGAGTATTAATTTGGTTCTTGGTTTCAGGGGATTCAAACCATGATTTGCTGGCTTCCAAGCAGAGACCGTAGGATGGAATAGTCTGCAGAGCAAAGGGAGACCAGATCCAGAACAGCAGAAGAGTACCACAAAAGAGCAAAAGACCAGATATACATAGCAAAGTTGTACCTTTATGACCCAGCCAGACAACCTAACAAATGTGCCTTACTAATCTCCTTGGTGACACACAAAATAGACAAGCTGACAAGCTGAACTATCACAGAACATAAAACCTTTCAGTTACTTTGAAAACAGTTAAACTAGTTTGTATTAGGCTCAGAAATTCTACTCCCAGCTATGTAATCAAGGATAATTAAAATTTGTTCTTCAGTATTATTCATAAAATAAGTGGAATAAACACAGTTAACCAACAACTGCTGAAGTGATGAACAAAATATGGTGTATAATATACAATAAACTACTCAGCCATAAAAAGGAAATACGTGCTAATGAATGCTCCGCATGGATGAAACTTGAAAACATTTACTAAAAATTCAAAGACAGCTGGGGATTTAGCTCAGTGGTTCCGGCGCCTGCCTTGCAAGTGCAAGGGCCTGGGTTTGACACCCAGTACAAAAAAAAAAAAGAATTTCAAGGACAAAATATCCCAAATATATAAATCTATAGACATCAAAAGTAGGGTAAGGTTTCAAGAGAGTTTAGAGTAGAAGAACAACCTCTAATATGTATGGTCTTTCATAGTGTGATAAAAAAATTCTGAAATTAGATGGTAGTGTCAGTGTCAGCTCAATTTATATATTCTCAATGATACCTCGGGTGTGGAGTGGCCCCAAGCTCAAACTTTGCACTACTTGAACAGGAAAGTTAAAAAAATATCTGCTTGGTGCTCACAATTTTGCTTTAGAGCCAAACTGAAAATCCACTTTGGAAAAACCTGTATGGGCCAAGACTGAGTCATGCATCGCACCTCTCTATGGACACAAAGAGGGGAAACTTTAGTCTAAGCACTTTCTCACCCAAGCAACGTATAGGTTTTTTAGCACTATATTTACTTAAAATATGGTCACCATAGCACCAAAGAAAGTTAGTGATACCACCAATAAAGACAAGAGGAAGACTGAGAATTATGACAGATTTAAAGAAAGAAATCTTTAGAAAATTTGTTAAAGTCCCAGAAAAACGAATTTATAAGTGTAACGTTTGAGCCTCAGAACCAATTATTTGGTTTCCTTTTAATTCTTATGAGAAAAAATATGTTCCATTTTTAAACTTTTTGTTCAAATATGAAATGGGAGTAAATTCATTTCAACAACTGAGATATATGTATCTAATGTATATATTCTATATAGAATATAGAAAATAACTATATTATTTAGTATAATATAGTTATATATGTAATATATATTATGTATTCATATATGATATTATGCGTAATATGTTTATATAGATGATGTACATACCAGACATATCGAATATATAATGAATTATATCCTCCAAGAATTAAAACTAAAAATTCATCTAAGCCATTGTATACAAAATCAATATATAAAATCATGCTGTATCTTTCAAGATAATTGATTGAAATTTAAATCCTATCATAATCTATAATAAAGTTGAATACATATTTAGAAAAATTTGCTGTACAGTGTACAAGATATCTATACTCAAATGGATAAAATTCTATTGAAAGAAAACAAAGATGAGCTAAATTAGGAGAACTTGCTCATTAATTGAAATTCGATGTTGCTAATATGTCAAACCTTCCCAAATTAACTACACATAAAATGAAAGCAATCCCAATTAAACTCAAGAGACAGTGCTTTGTAGAAAATTACAAATGTATAAAAAGTGTATGGAAGTGCAAGGGTCCTAGAACAAGCAGTGAACTGAGCAAAGAATAAAGTTTCAGTGCTCACAATATTTGCCATTTTTACTATAAACTTACAAAAGTTAAGAATATAGTATTGTGTAAAATGAACATATAGGTAAATGAAATAAAACAGGAGGCTCAGAAATAAATGCAAATATACCTCAAATTTATTTTACAAAATATTGATTCAAGTAATGTTGAAATTATTGCCTTTTTAACAAATTGTGCTACAATTAGATATTCACATGAAACTCTAACTTTTCCTCATAGCACATGGAAAAATTAAGTTCCAAATAAATAGCCATAAATTTACCAGATAAAAATATGAAACTACGTTAGTCCCACAACACACATTAGAATGAATAAAACTTACCTTGTTAGTTATAACTGTCTCTAATTTCTCATTCTTTATGGCTGAGTAGTACTCCATTTTATTGTTTTATTTAAAAATCACATTTCCTTTATCCAGTCTCCAGTTGATTGGCCTCTTTCCATAAAAAGTCAGACTATTCCAATGTGGCTGAAGGTGTAGTGATGAGGAATCTTAGAGATTCTGTTAGTTATTTTTCACTCATTGCTTAGAAAAATACCCGACCCCCAAAGTTAAAAAGGTAAAGTTTATTCAGCTCATAATTTGCAAAGATTTCAGTCCATAATCAGCTTACTCCAAGGCAGGGGGGCAGAGGAGCAACAGTTCATGGCAGTGGAAGACAGCAAAAGCAACAAGGGCCCTTAGCAGCATCTTTCTGCCCCATTTATCTTATTCAGACTTCTTCTTGTGGGCAGCACTCACACCCTGAATCCTAGTGCCCTTGGGCAAGCCCCACCAGCTAATCAATCACATACTCTAGATTCAGCCACCTCTGAAAAAGCATGAGGTTTTTTAGGGACACCTAAACACAAGCCATAACACATACTGATGTTGGAGTAATAAATGTACACTAGTAAAAACTCAACAGAGTTTCATAGTAAACATTTTAACATGGATGTGTAAACATAGCCATTTCAGTTTAAGAAATAACCCAAGATAAATTTATATACACATATATTTGCTATTTCAATATATTGATATAAATGTATAAGTAAAACAATGAATTTTCCATAATATTCACATGTGTGGTGTTGTGTCTTAGGAACAAAAACTTTATTAATATATATAGGTTTTTTCAATCTAGTTTCTGTTTCTGTAATAGGCAAATATCAAATACTTTAAACATATGGTGGCAATTTTTGTTTTGTTGGGACTATTTAATATATACATTCACTTTGAATATTATTTTTATATAGTTGAATTCATTCCTGATATTTTACTTTTTATTTTATGTATATACAGAGCTCTCTGTAAGGTGCTATGTGTTCACACATTTTAGTGAAGTAATTTATATCTATTTGAGGTTAAGTGGACAGAGACCTTTTCCTTTGCCACAGACTTGGAGCTCCTATCAAGGTGATATGCAGAAGGCAAAGGGTTAAGCTAGCTGGTCATAGCTCTAAAGCTATGGACTTTTCCTATTTTTACAAAGAATTTGGGGATTTCATACAAACATTTTTACTCTATGTTGTTAAAATAACTTTCAAAAATTTTAAATGCCATTTTTATAGTTTTCAGAGCGGTTTTATTTAATGGGGAGTAGATGTACATAGCTCATACTTCCATAACAAAAAAATCTTCCTGATTTTAATCTCTTAAACCATAATTTTAAATCAAGTTAAATTTTGTTCAAATGCCACATATATAATTGAGGTAACATTAAAAGTTCAAAATAATGTGATAAGAAAGATATATGCCTCAGGTATTAACAAATTAAATTTTAAAACATGAATGGAAGAAAACAATATAACTAAAAACCTGGGATAAAGAAGACTGAAATTTAATTAATACCATTATTAAAAATCCTCACTCATATTAATTATTAACCATATGTACTTGAAAACAATGGAAAAGTAGAAAAATATTAATACGATGTATTGTTTGTAGAAGAGGAGAGGTAGTCTGATAAAACACAGTAGAAATTCCATAAGTAAATCTATGTATCTAAATAGAAAATTTCTCTTATGACAAGTGGCAGTAAAAGCAGGGAGAAATGGATAGACTATTTATTCAGTGGTGCTGTGACAATGAATTATCCATGGAAAGACAATATAAACAGTACATATCTTTCAAAAATATGTATAAAAGTTTCCAAAAGATTAATGACTCTCTACTAAAGGTGACAAATTTGGGCTATCTTATAAAGACAGGGTTATATTAACAAAACTGAATGAGAAATTACTATAAACAATGTCAGGGATGCTAATGTTCCTGCTTATGTGTTGATTCCAAACTATAAAAAGCAAGTAGACTCAAATAAATTGTATATAATACTTATTTAAGAATGAATTTCAAGATTTTAAATAAAAAATTCTGTGTCACCAAATATATCCATCCATTAATACTGTTTGCCTAGAAAAATAAATATTGACTAGGTACTAGTATTGAATCTATTTAATTGTCACATTTTGTATTACTGTGTGTGTGTAAGTCTCTGGATTTAATCCCCAACACAGGAATGAAAGTAAATAAATATTTAAAAATAGAGTATCTTAATTTGTTAATAGTTTCTCTCAGGGACCTCTTTTATGCATCATGATGAGTTGTGAGACACAGGATTTTTCTCAATATCAATATATGTATACATCATGATTAAATATAAATACTTATAATTTTTTCTTATGGCACTAAATTATAAAAATAAATGATATGTAAGTACTGGAAAGATCAAGCAAACACTTTGTCATTTTAAAGTTGCAATTACTCACTTTTGTAATTCAACAGAATCAATAGAAAATACTTTCCAATAATAAAATAAGTAATTTTTTTAAACACGATACGTACTGTAGTTTGGGTATCATATCTTTTGTTCAATTTGAGTGCTCCTCAAGTTTCTATTATGCTTAAAACAGGTTCCAGTGCCTGATGCTGTTGAAGGGTGGTGGAACTTTTAGAGGGGGAGGAGGCCTAGTGGAAGATACTGGGGTCACTGGTGCCATGTCACAGAAAGGGATTGTGGGACCCCACTCATTCTTATGATAAAGTTAGCATGTATAAGTAATTACATTAAATATATTGCATTCTAATGCATTTTACGATAAATTTTGTCAAAAATGAGAGAGGTTTTAAAATAGATTTATTTAGTTTCTTGGTACATTTTAGGTGTACTTTATGCTCACATTTACCATTGGGCATTTGTACCTATACATGCTATATCTTGGTTCTTATTTTTTCCCGTTCCCTTCCCCTCCCTTCAGTCCCTCCACTCCTCCCTATATACATAAGCTTTGTTTGTTTTTCTTTCCTTGTTTTTTCAATTCTTTTCTTCCCATTTCCCTGCCCCACTCCCTAGTTCCCTTTCCCCTTTGAAATTTGTCTTCCTATTTCACAATATTTATTATACATTTTGGTCCTCATTTATACTTTCAGTTTCTCAAAACAGAGAGGCAATTAATTATTTACATGTGTGTCCCATTATTTCACTTAAGTGTATGGCCTCAAGATGCATCCACTTAGCTGTAAATTTCTTGTTTATCTTTCTTTCCGGCTGAATAGTACTCTAATACACACACACACACACACACACACACACACACACACACACATCTTCTTTATCCAATCACTAGTTGGTGGGCATTTGGGCAGTTTCCAAGTTTTAGCTATTACAAACTGTGCTGCCATAAACATGGGTGTACATATTTCGCTGTGGGGTGATGCTTTCAATTCTTTGGGGAAGACATCCAGCAGGGGAATAACTGTGTCCAATGTTCAATAGCTTCATAATTACAAATATTTCAAGTACAAATGGAGGGAAAGTAACTCTTAATAATAAAGGTCATATAAAAACACATAGCTACTAGGTTCATAATGAATAATGAAAGACTGAAATATTTACTTCTAAGGTCAAGCCGCAAGCAAGGATGTTGTCTTCTACTACTCTTATTCATCATAATACTGAAAAGCTCTAACTAAAATAATAAAACAAGAATGTTCACAATCAGACATGCTGGGGCTTTAAAACATGACTAGATATATAACACCATGAGAGCTCACTAATTTGTGAACGTTCACGTACGCAGGTAAGGATTCAAATGAGGAATCAGAAATCAAATGGGAAATTGTGAAACCTTCTTGAGACAAGAAAAAAGTAAAGCAAAACACAACACTGAGGATTCAGAAATAATACTGTTCAGAAGTAAATGTATAACTGTAAACATTATTAAGACGTGCTCGACCAACAATTAAATTGTAAGTATTAAGGAATTGAAGAAAATCAATCTTATTTCAGCAAATGATTAAGGTAACAGTAAAATATAAAATAGTAAATACAGATTAAAAAATCATGTAGGCAAAACTTGGTTTAATAAATACACCTACAAAATTTACAAACTTTAATCTACATTGACTAAACCAAAAAAAGGGAAAATTAGATATTAAAAATAGTATAAAATGAGGAATCTAGGAGAAAGCTATAAGTAACTATATGCCAAAAACATGGATGATTTACCAAAAATCAGCTACATCCTATGGCATAAAAAGTAATGATACTGTATTAAAATGCAATAGAAAAATCTACCTTTACTTATAATCACTAAGGTAATCCTAATTCCTGATTAAAAACCTCTCACTAAAGCAAAACAAAGGACTAGACAGCTTCACTGGTTAATTTTAATAAACCTTTCAAAAATCATTTTTTTATACTTTCCAAAGTATACTGAAGAAGATAAGACACTATTTAACTCATTTGTAGGGCCAAATATACCATAAGACTAAGTCCAGAAAAAAAGACATTACAAGAAAAGAAAACTATAAATCAATATTCCTTATGAATTTTTTATACAAATATTCAACAAAATAGCAGAAAACTTAACTCAGCTCTACAGCAAAACAATTATTAAATCTGACCAAGTAGGATTTATTTACATAATGCAAGGGCAGTTTATCATATACAAATCAGTAAACATGACATCAACAGAATGAAAAAAAAACAACATAAAAAATGACATATACAATGATATCATCTGAAATGATGCAGAAAAAGCATTTAATAAAAACTAACAGCTTTTTATGAGGTAAACACTTAATAAGCTAGAAATAGAAAGAAAATTGCTGAATATGATAAATCCCATATGTCCTATTATCAACCCACAGATAACATGATACATCGTAGTTAGAAACTAAAATATTTCCTCCTAATTTTGGAAAAAAATACAATGTCTGTTTTTCCCCTTGTGTCCAATCTAGGGCTGGAAATTTTACACAGAAAAATCTGACATAGTAACATCATAAAAGCTTTCAAACTGTAAAGGAAGAGGCAAAATTATCTCTATTTACAGGCCACGTGATCTTACATGTGGAAAACACTCAAACACATATGCACACATGCACACACACACATTAAAATTATTCATTTTATCAAGATTGGAGCATATGAAATCAACATGCAAATATTGGCTTATTCATATGCATTATTAAAGATGAACCTGAAAATGAAATTGAAAAGGAATTAAATTTAGAATATCACCAAAAAGAAAAAATAATCAAGAATAAATTTAAACAAGGAGAAATAAGATTTATACCTAGAAAAATGTAAAATAGTACAAAATAAACTAAAGAACTACTTAAAGAAAAACCATAATCAATATGTGTGATGTGAAACATGGATTATTGTGATGACAATACTACACAACATGATTGGTATAAAAATTCAATACATTGCTTATTAAAATATGTATGATATTTATAAGTGAAATGGATAAATCTATGTTGAAATTCATATAGAATTTCAAAGAACATTAAATAATACAACCAATTTTATAAAAGCAAAACAAAGTCGGAGGATTAACACTGCCCACTGCAAAGTTTACAAAGCTACTGTGATCAAAATTTTGTGGTAATATCACAAAGATATGCATAAAGATCGACAAAATTGAATGGAGTCTACAAACATATCTATATGTACAATTCATTTTTAACAAGGGTATCAAGATTCCACATTAGGCAAAGAAATTCCTACAGAAAATGTTGTCAGGAAAACTGGTTATCCACATGCAAAGAAAAGGAAGATGGAGGTTTCATTATTATACCTTGTATAAAAAAGATCTTAAAATGGTTCAAACATCTAAACTAAGGAGCTAATATCATATCACTTTTGGAATAAAACAGGCAAATCTTCATAACTTCAAATTTGCTAATAATTGCTTAAATATGATATCAAATGCCCCAAATTGAAAAGATAAACCTCATTAAAATTAAATGTTATTGACATAAACAATTACTAGACTAAAAATGTAATTAACAAAAGGAAAAGAACTCACAAGTGTGATAGCAGTTTAATTTCCAGTCTGAAGTCCAAAAAAACCAACAGCTAAAGAACTAATGACCCAATAAAATAATGAGCCAATCAATGACCAGACATCTCTCCAAGTAGAACTGAAACAGCAAACAAGCGTAGAAATGATGTAGAACATCACCAATTAGCAGAGAAGTGCAAATCTAAATCACAATGAGATACCATTTCATGCACATTAAAATGTCCATTATTCAAAAAACCAAAATAATAATGGTGCCTAAGGAAAAAAAATAAAATGGACTCATTTTTGGTAATGAGAATATAAAATGGATAAGCTCCTCGGAAAGCAATTTGGTGGTCCTAAAAAGTTTAAAATAATTAGTATATGACCCAGAAATTCTGTTCCTAGGTACATACCCACAAGAACTGAGCAGCAACGTGAATAAGTACTCATACAACAATATTGCAGACACAGCCAACTAAAACAAATTGAAATCTGAATTAGGACAGCTCTTTTATTGACCATACGACCGAAGTAGGAGGGATGTTATGTCTTGCTGCTAAGCCTGTAATAAGCATTCGAGATGTCCTCCAACGGCCATGTTCATTATTATTTAGAAGCACTTTCTCTGGACCACGAATTTCCCATACTCTTTGAAATCCGCAGAGGTGACCCACAGCTGCTTGAAACTGCTCATACAAGCCATGATGGATGCACCAATCCATGCAGAGAAACATCTATTAGGAGAAGCTGTGATCTTGATTGGGGTTCCTCCAGAAGCTAGCTGTTCCAGTTCTTCCATGAGCCTTTCCTCCAGCCCAGGAAAGTGTGTGGAGCCCCCGGAGAGCACAACATCGGCAAAAAGGCTCTTCTGGATGTCCATGTCACACTTCATGATGCTTCTGCAGACCATTTTTGAGAGTCCTGGGGCATGGATGCCAAGCTGGTCTGGAGAAAAAAGCACCTCAGGTACCTGGCACAGATGATCCCGAATGTCGACTATATTCCCATCTGGCAGTTTGTACTCTGTCAATACCTCCTGCCGCTTCTTGTGTAGCTCTTTCTCTGGTTCCAAGGAGACGTAGCACATCCTCTCTTTGATGTCATCCACCACGGCCTTGTTGAGGATGCAAGGATAGGTATATCCTTGGGCCAGGAGGAGCCTGATGAGATGCTCTGTGATGTCCCTCCCTGCCACATAGAGCTTAGTGACTGCGTGAGACAGGGAGTAACCCTCAAAGATGGGGACAGTGCAAGTGACCCCATCTCCACTGTCCACCACCAGGCCAGTGACAGAGGCATAGGAATAGAGTGCTGCTACAGCATGGTTACACAGATAGAAGGCAGGCACATTGAATTTCTCAAACATGATTTCGGCGGTCTTCTCTCGAGCCTCAATCGGGTTCAAGGAGGGTTCAGTCATCAGAACTGGCTGTTCACTTGGTTTAACTCCCAGCTCCCACTTGAAAAGATGTTTCCAGAGTTTCTCCATGTCATCCCATCTCGTAACTATCCCACGTTCAATAGGGTAGTGTACATACAAGGCATCATATATGCATTGGGCTTCCTCACTTACAAAGTATTTCTTTCCACCGGCCCTTGCTGAGGGTATACTGAATTTAGGGTGACCCACAACAGAGTTGATAACATGGATGGGTCCATCAAAGCCAGACATTCCCACTTTACACAGTCCTGAACCGTTGTCAAAAATCACTGATGGATTTTCCATTTCATGTGGAGTAAACATGTCTGCACTTGATCTCCTTTGCTTCACCAAAATAAAGAAAGATTACCTGGGCCACTTTCTGTGTCAACAGGTCTCTCTGGAAGTATTAAAGCCACAGGATTCTGAAGTTCTTAAGCTGTCAACTTGGTGAAGCTAGCAGGGTGCCCCCGATCCACTGGAGCACCGGTGTCCTCAGCCTATGGATGCTGTCTCCTTTCTGGAGGCCCAGGGACTTGCTCAGGCCATTTCATGACTGGTTGCCTGGGATGTCACAATGTAACCATGGAGCCAATTGTCTTCAGTGAGTGTCAGAGGGGTGGGGTCCCTGAGCCAGCCATACTCCTTACTTAGTGAGATATGAAACAGAGGAGAGCACACTAGCCCTGCACACTCCTCTGACTGGCCCTAGAAATCAAGCAGAGATGCACTTTTAGAGGAAACGGAAGCTACTTGTCCCACAACACAGTCTTTTTTTCTGGTTTTATTGGAGAATTTTAGTGAGCAACAGAAAAAGAAATAATGCCTGTTTTGCATATAAATGTATATAGATGAGAAAAGTTTCTTGATTTAGTTTGGGAAAAAATAACTGTGTCACTATGCATTGAGAAAGGAATTATGAAAAAATGTGTATTAAAACATATATTCCACAATCACAACATCATAACAACCTTAATATAATAACAAACGTATTTAATGAAAAGGTAATGTGCAATTCGTCTGTGGCCACAGCTTTAGTATTTCTCAGTGTGATGAAGTAACAAAGATAAGACAAATATTGTTCCTCTGAAGACAATTAGAATAATGAAAATACATAAACAACAAATTTTAAGGCACTCATCAATTGATGCCAGTTCCTATGAAAACAGGAACACAGTCCTATGATTGTCAGATGTTACTAAGAAGAGTGGATTTTTAGGCCAAAAAACAGAAAGGTAATGTTTAATTACAACCCAATAGTGTTGATGACTTAAGAACCAAGAGTTTGGATTTGAGAGAGCACAGAGTATCTTGAATTCTTGGAGAAAACACTGAAATAATTATAAAAGCTGGATAAATAGAAAGCTCTGAAAAGTTCACAAAATTCTCTATGAGTACTGAACTGGACACGTGTGAGGTGAATGCAAAGGACTAAAAGAACCATTGTAAGATTTTGGGAACATAATATTCAGGTTTATATCAGTAAATGAAAGATCTAAATGACATGATGACTTCCACATATTGTAGGTACTTGATGACATTCATTGAATAAGTGTACACAAGACACAGAATGATTTTTTTTAAAGTGGAAAATTTAACTTGCTGACTCATTGTAGACTTAGTATATTGTGTTGCTTTAGTATTCAAAATAAGAATATATTTCATATTTCTTTATCTCTTTAAACTCTTATTAAGTAGGCATTAATGATGATTTTGAATAGCTGGGAGGGAAAATCTGAAAATTTCTTTTATCTCATTAAAACGTAAAAAATATAAATAAACACATCTATTTTTATTCACAGAATTCTATTTTATCCACAGAAGTAACAATAGCAACAAAAACAGTGTATTTGATAATTAGTATTAAAGGAATGGTCCTCCAAGGTAGCCAATATCTGCACTATGAAGTTTTGAAAAGGTCAACTATATCTCTACCACAGCTTCCTCAACTTTTGGGGCCTGAAATAAAATCTAGTTACACTGGAGATGATCACAGCAGTCCTGAGAAAGTGTTATACGAAGAGAAATTATTTTTCAACAAATTCTTCTTCAGAATATGGAGTTTAGAATTAAGGATCATTTTCATGTTACATCATTGCCTTTTTTACTTTCCTTTTTAGTTTTAGTTTAGGATTCCCTATTTTTAATGTTCATACAGAGATTTCATTAACTGAAGTACAGAATAGTTTCTCTGGTGTGAAAAACTAATAGTCCACAGGATCCCAATGAGATAATTAATAATGTGAAATAGGAAGTAAAGGGCTAAAGGTGTAGGGAAAGTGGGAAGGGTGGGGGAAAGGTAATAAGGGAGAGGGAAAAATATGAGAAACTGAAAAAAATGGAAATAAAGTGTTTGTAAATGGGGAGGGAAAGAGGGGGTGAAGGGAGGGCAGGGACAAGAGGAAAAATGAGAACCAAGACCTGTCATTTAAAGGTACAGGATCCCAATGATGAATGTAGCTGTATTGTATACCTAGATTGTACCAATAAACTCCCCCCCAAAAAAAGAATATGGAGTTTAAAAAGTCATAGAAATTAAAGAGATAACCAATTTTTAAAAGATATCAAAAAGCGTCCATAACTTTCTCTCAATATAGAAAGTTTTCAGATAGCAAAAAAGACAAAAAATGGAAAAAAATACGTTGTAGTCCTAGCTCTACTTTTTAAATTTTTACGTGTTCACACATAGAGCAGTCATTTAGTGAAAATTTAGTATTGCATTTTTTTCAAAAATTGTTAATATGCCCTAAAATTATAAGATAAATTGGACCATTATCAAGCATCATTTCATCTTTGACTTCACCTGGCTTTCATGAGAAATTACTATTTTCCTCTGAATTACCTTTTTATTTTATTATTTCCTCATTGAGTTTATTGGTACATTTTAGGTAGACAGTACAGTTACATTCATCACTGGGACCTTGTACCTTTACATGACAGGTCTTGGTTCTCATTTTTCCCCCTTGTCCCTGCCCTCCCTTCACCCCCTCCATGCTCCCTTACTTACAAAGACCTTGTTTCCGTTTTTTGTTGTCTCATATTTTTTCTTTTCCCTTATTTCCTTTCCCTACCCTTCCCACTTCCCCTACACCTTTAGACATTTTCTCCTCTGAATTACATTTTTATTGATTTTTTTCACATAGTTTTACTTAAAAGCCTTTTACAAAAGAGAATGAATAAACAATTAGGATAACATTTGTAACTGGTCACCTATTCTATGGCATTCTCTTCAGCTGAGTTCAACCATTAGTAATGATTTATATTAATATATTCATCTGAGTCTCATATCCAAAACATTGTAACTTTGTACAGTTTTATTTGTGGCAAAAAAATTAATGCACTTTCTTGCTCTCCTAAACAAAATAATAATGAATCAAATAAAATACAATACAAATAAAAGAAGAAAATAATTTTTGAAAAATTGTATTTTATTTACTTTAAAAGAATTTCTAGAAATATAATGAATATTTTATACTATAAATCTGTAATCACAAGGTACTTACAGCTCAATGAGTGCTATTTTTACCTATAATTCAATAGTATATTCCATAGAATTTAAAGAGTTTATATTTAACTCTGATTTTAAATTCAAACCATATGAAGCACATAACATCCAAAAACATGACTAGAAATTAAATTTGTATCATATAGAAGCCTTCTTTGGAGATAAGCATAATTTTATTATGCTTTTGATTAAATGTTGCTACAGTGGCAACATATGATAGATCACAATTTTGAAACAACCATAAAGATGAAAGCATAAAATAATAAATTGCCATAGGGATCCGATGGAAATAAAATTTAAATACTCTACAGAGCCATAAAAAAATCTACCTTTACCACTTTCTAAGGTCATATATCTTTAGACCCATTGAATATGAGGTTAGTGATATTTCTCTTTGTATCCTTAAGTCCTGTTTCATATCACACAGCCCTCTAGAATTTGGACCAAAAAATGATGCTCTAATAAGAATAACCTGAAATAGCATGCCTCGCAGGCACAAGGACCCAAGT
>NW_022900951.1:104454628-104513829 GCF_012274545.1 Fukomys damarensis
AAAAAAAAAAAAAAAAAGAGGATAACCTGAAACAGTCTCCACCACTGCTATTTTTCTGCTTCTAACTATTAAGAAAATATATCTTAAAGCCTTCTGTTATATTTTTAATTTCTCAAAAATTATTATTCATGTTATTATACATTATATTTTTCAAATTGAAGGAAGAGGTTCTGGTTTTGTATAAAGATGGGTTCTTTTGCATATTGATTTTTCTTAACCAGAAATATTACTAAACTCATATTAATAATCATTTGTCTATAGATTATTTTATGTAATCCCAGCACTTGGGAGGCTGAGACAGGAGGATCTCTGTGAGTTTGAGACCAGCCTGGGCTACATAGTGAGTTCCAGGTCAGCCTCAACTACACAGTGAGACCCTGTCTCAAAAAACAAAACAAAACAAAAAAATTAACATCATCTGTGGTTAACAAAATTATGAGCTTAATTTTTGTTTCTATTGCCTTTTCTTTTCTATTCTTAAGGCACAGTGATGAATAGGAATAATAATAAGTAAGACTTTTGTATATTTTCTGAAAATAATATGAATGCTTTCATTTTCATTCCATTTACATATGTTATATTCCTTGGGAAATGTTTAAACTATTCATTGCTGAGATAAAGAAATCATCTTCCACTCATCTTTTGCTAAACATTTTTATGATGCATAAATCTCAAAAATTATCAAAATCTACTTGAGTGGGGTTGAAACT
Organism: Fukomys damarensis; assembly: GCF_012274545.1. Taxonomy (NCBI): domain Eukaryota; kingdom Metazoa; phylum Chordata; class Mammalia; order Rodentia; family Bathyergidae; genus Fukomys; species Fukomys damarensis. Next base: position 104,455,339 of record NW_022900951.1, read on the forward strand.
CTGAAATTTAATGTGATAAAAATTTTTAATATTCTTTCATTTTAATAAAACCCATTAATTTAAGTCCTATTAAAAAAAAGTTCTACACTTCTGGAACAACCTGATGAGAACATAAGATGTTATACCTTTAACATATTTTTACTTTGAATTTTAAAATATTTTATAGCTGAGCATGGTGGTACATGACTGTAATTTCAGCACTCTGAAGGTTGAGGCAGGAAGATTGCCCTGAGTTCGAGGCCAGCCTTGGCTATATAGTGAGTTCAAGGAAAGCCTGAAATACATAGCAAGACACTGTCTCAGAAAGTCAAAAAAGATAAATATAATTTTATAAAGCATTTTTACATTAGTGTTTATAAGAGAGAAATACCTGCTTTCATTGTTTTAACTTGAACTACACTTGTCAAGATTTAACAAGTTTACACACAAATCTTATAAAATTCTGGTTTGCTTTGGCTTCCTAAATTCTAGCATAGATTTGTAAGATTGCACATAATCATTTCTTAAACTTTAAAAAAATTTTTTAGTAAAACTTCTTTGGCCAAATATATATAATATTTCCTTCATTCCTCCCTTTTGGAATGGGAATGTTTACCCTGTGCTATATGTATGTTGGAAATATTTAACTTTCTTTTTCATTTATAGAAGAGCTCACACCTAAGAAGTCTGCCTTAAGTTTCAGAAGAGATTTTGGAATTGGACTTTTCAGAAATGATGCTACTGTTAAGACTTTGGCAACTCTTAGCGATGGTTTAATTGCCTTTTGTACAAAGAGACAGGTATGGATCTTTTGGAGAGTAGTGAAAAAATGCTATTTTATGGTTTAGAAATGATACACTTCGAAGTGAGGCTTTGGTGAGGTGATTGAATTATGGGGTTGCTAACTGACTTGCTGTTAGGAGGCAGGGCCTACTTGGGGGCTAATTATTTTGGGTGTGACCCAGAACACTATAGACTTCTTTTGTCCTTCCCTCCCTTCTCTCTGCCTTCTGCCAACTGTGATGTAAATAGTCATCCTCTTCCAAAAATCTACCATCCCTTGGAGTCAGCTGACTATGGCCTCAACTGTCTAAAAAGTATGAATTAAAATCAACTTCTCATTCCTTGGGTATCCAGTATCTTGTCCCAGGCAGAAGGGGAGTGAGTAAGCTAGTGTTTCCAAAATTTTGTCCCACTTTGGTTTTCTAATGAAATTTTAAAATTATCTTGAAGGATAAGGCTTATTTTACAGAACACCGTCATTCAAGAGAATTGTTATTAACAATACCTATTCTTCCCATTGTCTTTAAATTCTCTCCGGAAATAATTCACAGATTTTAATGTACAACTCTTGTACATCTTTTGTATGATTCATTCTACAATATTTTACATTGTTCTATGCTGTTGATTTGCCATTTTTAACAGCTTTATTGAATAATAATTTCTATAACCAGATGTTTATTCATTTTTACTATATAATTCAATTATTTTAATAAATTTACAAAAATGTGCGATGATTACCAAAATGTAATTATTGAATATGTACTTCATCCTCAAGAGAAACCATACACTGCATTGCAGATGTACCTCTTTTCAGTAATCTTCACACAGGTATCCAAAATTACTTTGTTTCATTTTGCATTTTGTACAAATGATCTTTTACTTTTGATTTCTTTTACTAACCACACAGTTTCTGTTTCTGAGGTCCTTTCATGTTATAGCAAGAACAATAACTTGTCCATTTATGTTTTTACATATTAAAACATTGAGTGAATGTATTATATTTTATATCCTTTTTGACGATTTTATGAGTATTGCATTGCCTACAGCTTTGGGTTGTATGAATAATGTGGATATGAACATTAATGTACAAATATTTCTGTGAAAATAACTGGTTCCTTCAGGCAGATTCCTAAGAGATGAATTGCTGAGAAATATGGTAATTTGATGTTTAAAATTTTACAATAATATCAAAGTGTTTTTCAAAGTGGCTAAATGGTATTAACTTGCCACAAGCAATATATGAGTGTTCAAATTTTTCCATATCCTTGCCCCTTCTCAGCAGCTGTTTTTATATTTAAAAAAAAAAAATATATATATACTATATTCTTTGGAATGTGTATGTAGTGTTAATTCATTATCCATGTAATTTCTCTTTCTCTAGTGACTAATGATGTTCAATAGCTCCTTTGCATATTTGTCATTCATACGTTTTTTAAGTCTATTCATAGTTTACCCAGGTTTAACTGAAGTTTACATTTATTGAGTTGAATAGATTTTTCATAAATACTTTACAAAATTATTTGGTTTCTGTTTTACACATATTATTTAAGAGTCTGTAGTTTTTCTCTTTTATATTCTTAATGGTATCCTTTAAAACATAAATGCTTCAATTTTGATTAATTCTAATTTACCACTTTAATCATTGCTTTCTGAATTGGGATTATTGTGTGTTTCCAAATACCAATTGTTTAATCAAAAATAATGAGTGTGTTTCTTATATTTTTTCTAAAAATGTTATCATTTTGACTCAGATTTGTAACTGATTTATTTTATATTCATTTTTATGTATGACAAGAGACACATTTTTAAATTAAATTTTATTACATTGTGCATATTCAGTTGTTAACCACTTGCTGAAAAGACTACATTACCTCTATTTAATTGTCTTACCAACTTTCTGTAATATCAACTGACCAAAAATACTAAGGTTTATATGTGTACTCTCAATTTTATTCTATTGACCTAGTAACACAACACTGCAGACTTTAGTTGCCTTTGAATTTGAATAGGGAAACTCTTCCAAATATGAGTAATAACTCAAAGCTATTTTGGGAAATGAGTCTGTTCTTTCAACAAATTTTAGTAATAGCTTGGTAAATTATGTCAATATATAAATAAAATATAATAGGGCATCATGATGTACACCTGTAATCTCAGCACTTTGGAGGCTGAAGCAGGAGGATCACTACAATTTCAAGGCCAGTCTGAACTACATAGTAAGTTTAAGGCCAGCCTGAACGACAGGTAACCTGTATCAAAACAACAACCAATAAAAAAGTACAGATACTAAAAGCAAAAATAGACAAGGAAGAATACATCAAACTAAAATGTTTCTGCACAGTGCAGAAAATAATCCATATAATGAGACAAGTTAATGGAAGAGGAGACTGTATTTACAAAGTATGTATCTGACAAGGGGGGTCAGCATACTGAGGGGAAGTCAAACAATTAGATATGAAAAAGTTCATTCAGAATGGGCAAAGGATCTGACTAGACATTTTATCAAAGAAAATACACAAATGGCCAAGGGATGATATATGAAAAACTGCTGAACACCGTTAATATCTAAGGAATTGCAGATCTCAAAACTAAAGTTTAAAAATATTATCACTTTATTGCTGTTGGAATGCATATTATCAAGGAAAATGCAGACAAAAAATTCTGGTAATAATGTAGAGGAGGAAAAACTCTATTATTGTTGATGGGAATGTAAATTACTACGATAGAGTCATTGTAAGATATAGTATGGAAGTTACCTAAAAAATTAAAAATAGGGCCAGGGATTTAGCTCAGTGGTTCCACTGCCTGCCTCTCAAACACAAGAATCCAAATTCAATCCCTGATAAAAAGAACAACAATACTTAAAAAATAAAAATAGATTTACTATGTAACCCAGCATACTCGCTCTTATGAATCTTTTCCAAAGAAGGAAATCATTATATTGAAGACACATCTGTATTCCCATGATTTTGGCAGCACTATTCACAACAGTCAAGAAATGGAAACAGCTTGAGTGTCCATAAACCAACAAGTGGATAAGGAATATATGATAAATACATGCTATGTTATACTATTCACCATATAAATCAGGAATTCCTGTTTTCTGCAATAACATTGTTGCACATGGAAGAGGACATGCTAAATGCAATAAACAAGACACACACAAAACAATTCCTCATTGTCTCACTCATATGTGGAGTCTGAAAATTTTGATTTTACAGAAGTTTAGAGAGTGGTGGGTACCTGAGGCTGAAGTTCGGATGAGGAGAGGTTGGTCAATGGGTAACAATTAGCTTTTAGTGGTATGTCCCGCAAAGGTCCGTATTAAAAGAGCTTGCTCCTCAGGTTGGTGCTTCTACGAGGTTATGGAAACAGGAAGAGGTGGTTATGAGGAGCGAATATCATTGGAGTTACACTCTGGTCCTTTTCTGGCTCTGAATTATGCAGTTTCTTGCACTACGAGCCTGCACCATGACGAGCTCCCTCTACACAGACACAAAAGCATTGTAAACAATGGGCCATAGACTGAAACCTCCAAAATTGTAATTACAAATAAGTCTTTTAAATAAGCTATTTGGTTATCTCAAATATTGTCAGAGTGATAGGAAGTTGAAAAGCACAATTTGAATTAATAAGATCCAGTGTTGAATTTTAGAGTAGGGTGATAATACTTAAAATTATATATCATGTTTTTCAATATATCTAGAAGAGACAATTTAAAATGTTCTCACTACTAATAAATGGCAAATTTTGAGGTGATGCATATGCTATTTACCATGAACTGATCATTATGCAATATACAATTATATTGAAATATCACAGAGTACCTTTTAAGTTTTATAATTATTTGTTAACTAATAACAATATAAAAAATAAAATATCAACTAAAAAGTTGGGGTTAAAAAATGGAAAATTAATTTGAGAATTACTTACTTGTTAATAATGGGTATTAAATGTGAGATAATGAAAAGATGGAAATAAAATTTCTCTTAGTTTATATTTTAATATTTTTCAATAATGCAATTTTTACTAGACTTCACTTGATATCATTGTTATATTATTCCTCAGCATTTCATTTCACAGTATTTGCTATGGATAGAAATGCATTATAAATTTCATTTTGAATTGTTTATTTCTATCACATAGAAATACAGTTCATTATTGGTATATTAATATTAAATTGAGTAACTGATGAACTCATTTTAATTCCTTGCTTTTTTATAATTTAGGGTTCCATTCATAAAGATTGTTGTGGTCTGGAAATAAAAACAGTTTCATTTAAATGACTACTCAGCCATAAAGAATGAGAAACTAGAGTTATTCATAGGAAAATGGATACATTTTGAGGATATACTCCTAAGGGAAATAAATAAGTCACACATGTGTAAATACCCAATAGTTTCTCTGGTGTGAAAATCTATAATAGTACTAAAGATCCAAATGGGATATTTAACAATGTGAAATAGGGACAAAAGGGCTAAAGGTGTAGGGAAAGTGGGAAGTGTTAGGGAAGGGGAACAAGGGAAAAGAAAAAAATGTGAGAAAATGAAAACATGGAGTTAAAGTGTTTGTACATGGGGTGGGGGTGAAGGGAGGGCAGGGACAAGGGGAAAGAATGAGAACCAAGACCTGTCATGTAAAGGTACAAGATCCCAGTAATGAATGTAACTTTACTATATACCTAGAATGTACCAATAAACTCAATAAAAAATAAATGTGAATTTTAAAAATTTCTTTTGCAGGCCTTGGTGACCTTGTGTAAGATTTGTTTTATTAAGGTATTGATATTCCATTCTTTTCTTAGGTAGTTGGCAGCTTTTATCACGACTATACAATATTATCAATTTTTCTCCTTCAAATGAGCTATGTTTCTCATACTTTGTTCTATCGATATGAAAATGGACACTGATTTTGAATGTTAGTTTTTTCTTCTGAGGAAAATTGAACTTAATCAGAGTGCATTATCCTTTATATATGTTAATTTATATTTGATCATTTGATGATTTTTGAATAGGAGCATTATTGATAAAAAATTCACATACGAAGAATCTCCACATTTTAAATGGCACAAGTTTAATGGCCTTGAGTGCATTCAAAATTGTGTAATACCAATATCTTGTTTACAACAGTTGAAGTGCACTAGAAGAGAGACTATAAGCCCATTAACACTCATGATCTTTTGCCGCTTTTCCAAGCCCTACAATTTGGCCTACTCTGGATATTTCATTTAAATAGAATCACAAATTGGGAATATTTTGTTACTAGATTTTTTAATGTAACATTAGTATGTTTCATGTTTTTGAATCATGTGTCAATACTGTACAGATTTTAGGTTAATAATATATTGTATGGTTTATTGATATTGTATTTATTAATTCACCACTTACTGGATCCTTTATTTCCATATATGACTGTTATGAATAATGCTCTTACAAACATTTACCTACTAGTTTTTATACAGATGTATGCTTTAGTCTTCTGGATGCATATATAGAAGTGAAATTAATAGTTCATATAGAAACCATATTTCTAATAATTAAGACATTGATAAAGAGTGCTATAATCCCTCAAAATGGTGTAAATGTTCTAATATCTCCAAATTTCCCCCCAAAGATAGTTTCTGTATGATTTTTAAATTATTTCACACTATGTTATTTACTTTGTTAAAATATAGAATTTGTACATATTGATGTTTTAGTTTGATGCTTTCATTCATAGGCACACTGTAAAATGATCAATTCATGTTAATTCCCATACCCATCTCCTAACACCTTTATCATATTTTATAGTGAGTCCATTCAAATTCCTCTGTTAATTATTGAGATACATGAAAAATACTTAATTAAATTCACTCTTCTATGCCATAAAATACTAGAACTTATTCCTCCTATGAAACAGTAACAGTGTACCTGTTGACTGTTGTGTCTGTCTCCCTTTTTCCATATTTTCCCCAGTCACTTGAGTAACTGCTATTCTACCCTCAACTTCCACAAGAACAACTTTTTGAGATTCCACTCATGAGTGAGATCATGCACTGTTTATTTTCCTATGCCTGACAAATTATTACTTAACAACATGTCCTCAAGTTCCATTCAAGTTATGCAATGACAGGATGTTGTGCTCTTTTATAACTGAATAGTCTTTTATTGTGTACATATAGCATTTTCTTTATTTATCTGTGAGGTGATGTTTATATTGATTCCATATCCTATCCACTGTGAATAATGCTGCAATAAACTCAGGAGTGCATTTTTTTTTTATTATAGCTATCCTAATAGGGCTAAAGTTGCATCTCATTATTGTCGTGAATTGGATTTCTCTACTGATGAAATATATTCAACATCTTTTCATATATTTTTGATTCATGTGTCTTTGGATAAATATCTGCACATATCCTCTCCTTATTTGTAAGTGGATTATTTGTCTTTCTTTGGTTCATTTTTAGCTTTATATATACTATTTAAATTTTTGATATCAAGATCTTAATTTGCAAGTATTTTTTTCTTTTTTTAATTGTCTTTGAACTTCTTACTGTTACTGTTTGAAGCACCACATTTTTATCTTGCTCTATATTTTTTAAGCTTTCTGTTTCATTTTAAAGAAAATTTTGTCTATTCAAAGGTGATGAAAATCAATCTTCTGATTTCTTCTAGAATTTTTATAATTTTAACTCTTACATTTGAGTCTTTCATCTGTTTTGAGTTAGCCTTTTATACTAAAAGAAGTAGGAATCCAAATTCTCTCTTTTTATGTGGATATATGAAACATTACCTGTAATTGTGAATCTTTATACTTCCCCTTATAGATTTTAACATTTTTATTGTGATCCCATTTAATAGGCAAATATAAAATTAAATTTATAAAATTTTAATTCAGTATTCTTAATTTTATTGACCATTTATAAACTGCTTTTTTTCATAATGTGTTTGTGTTTATATTTTTGTTTTGTTTCTCTTTGCTTTCAGTTATATGTCTTTACAATTTTCTGTCTTGTATTTGATTTTGATCTTTTCTATTTGGAACTTGTTCTGCATGTTCTTAGCAGCATTTGTAAAATGTATGTAGCAGAAATTATTTATAAAAATATTTACAATTAATTGAAACATCCAATTTCCACTTACTATTATATTCCCTTAATTTATCCTTCAACTTGGTTCAATGTTTCTTTTTGTCCTCTTAAATTATTTGGCCTTGTTGGGTTTTCTTCTATTTTGTTTATTTTTCCATTACTATGTTGCATTTAACATATTATTTTAATAATTATGCAAACATTTTAATGAGGACATATAACACTGAATTATGAAATTATTCATTGCATCTGCATTTTCTTATCTATTGATATCACTTTAGTTCCTTTTAAAAATAAACATGCACATTTTATAGAAAAACCACATCTTCTTTATCCAGTCTCCAACTGAGGGGCAAATGGGCTGTTTCCAAGTTTTAGCTATTACAAACTGAGTGGTTTTTCTATAAAATCGAATACTACTCAGCCATAAAGAATGAGAAATTAGACTCATTCATAGGAAAATGGATACATATTGAGGATATACTCCTAAGTGAAATAAATAAGTCACACATGTGTAAATATTGAATAGTTTATCTGGTGTGAATAAACTGTAATAGTATATAAGATCCTAATGAGAAAACTGACATTGTGAAATTGGAAGAAAAGGGCTAAAGGTGTAGGGAAAGTGGGAAGGGTAGGGGAAAAGTAATTTGTGATTTGCTTATTTTCTATAGCATAATGTCCTCAGGGTTCATCTATGTTGTATCATATGACAGCATTTCATTCCTCTGTATGACCACAGTATGCCATTATATTTATATACATTTTTTAATCACGCACTTGTCAATGGACATTTAAGTTACTTCTACTTGAGCTATTGAGAATACTGCTGCCATTCACATAAATGAGCAAATAATTGTATGAGAACTTGCTTCCAATTATTTTGGATATATGGTATACCCAGTATTGAGTATTCTGGGTCGCATAGTAGCTCTTTCTTTAGTATTTTGGGGAGAAATTGCTATATCTTTCATGGAAAATGAAGCATTAAACAATGTCACCAATAGTGTCCAGGAATCCTGACTTCTCTACATCCCTGTCAGCACTTATTATTTCCTATATTTTTAAACTGGAGCCCCAAAGGGACTCGAATGATATAGCATTGTGCTTTTGATTTGTATGTCTGATTATTAGTGATGTTGAGCATATATTCCTGCGCACATCAGCCATTTTGTACATCAGTATAGGATAACGGCCTGTTCAATTTTGGTGGCATTTTTACTTGTTTTTTTGATTTGCTGTTGAAAGATTTATGTAGTATGGATAGTAACTCCTTAACAGATGTTTAATATGTAGATTTTTTTCCTATTCCACACATTGTCTTCTTAGTCAATTGATTGTGTAATTGATAAATAAGTATTTAAGCTTGATTTAGTTTCTTTTCTGTATTAGTTAATTTTTTGCCTATGTTTTCGGAGCTACAACAAGAAAATTATTGTCCAGTCCCATGAGATTAATGTAGTTTTCCCCTATGTTTACTTTTGAGAGTCTTAGGTGTTTGGTCTTACATTCAGGTATGTAAATCCTCTTTAGGTTATCACAGCACAAATACATGTAGCCTTGCTTCATTTCTGAACTTACAGTAAAATTTGGGAACTTTGAATACTGAATATGAATTTAGATGTGAGATTTTCATATATGGGGTTTTAATATTATTTTAATGTCTCCCTACTACACATTTTATGAATTTTTATCACAATTTTTTTGCCTTTGTCAAGTGTCTTTTCTGCATCACTTCAACCTGAGATGGTGATGTGGTTCACTCTGTTCTGGGTGTATTACACAGTTTGATTTTCATACATTTTTTTACTCCTGTAATTTAGGAATAATTCCAAGTAATTCATAAACAGTATCTTTTAGTGGGCTGCTCAATTTGGTTTTCTAGAGTTCTTATGAGGACGTTTGCATCAGTATTTATCAGGGATATAAGTTAGCAGTTATTTTCGGGTGTTTATTTTACTTTAGTGTACTATTGGATTCATAAAATAATTTTTGAAACATACTGTGCCCCAACATATCGGATGACTTTTAGGAATATTGGCATCAATTAAACTTCAAATACAGTAATATCTAAGTTCATGGACACTTCTCTTTGCAAACAATTCACTTTGCAAAAATTAAAGCATTGTTTGCAAACCCCACATTGAATGACAAACATGACCACGTACGCCTTCCCAACACAAACACAAACACAGCTAGGTTTTCCAAAATCATAAAATAAGGTTTTAAACTGAGGCACCACTGCATATGTTAGAATTCTCTTTATGTAGCTATAGGTTCTAAGGCTTTTCTTTATTGACAGGTTTTTTTGCTTATTGTTTCCATCTGTTTGTTAGCAATTCATGGATGAATTTTGCGTTTCTTCAAGAATTTCTCTTAATAGACTGTGTTTAAAATAATCTTTTCATTTATTCTAAATTCCCTAATTTATTAAGCATAGGATTGCTCCTAATATTCACTTATGATCACTTTTATTTCTGTATTAGTTGCAAGAGCCCTTAATTAATTTCTGATTTTAGTTACTTGGGGCTTATTTTATCAACCTAGCTAACACTTTGTAATTTTTGAGGATTTTTGAAAAACACAACGTTTATCCTTATTGATTTTGATTATTTTTCTTTTTCTCTATTTTATTAATTTTGTTTCTGATCTTTACTATACTCTTCCCTCTGCTAGCATGAGATTTCACTTGTTCTTTATTTAGTTCCTTCAGGATTTTTTAATTTGTTAAGTTTATTGGCATCTTTTACGCATAAAATATGATGACATTCATCTTTGGGAATTTGTACCTTTACATCATAAATCTTGTTTCCTCTAGTTTTCCCCATTCCCCTTCCCACCTTTCAACAATTTCACCCCTCCCTATTTACAAAGACTTTGTTTCCATTTTTTTCCTTTTCTCATATTTTTTCCTTTCCCTTCTTTCCTTCCCCGCCCCTCCCCCTTCTTCTCCTTCCCCTTCCCCCTTTGGACCTTCCTGTTTTACATTATCTATGATACACTTGTATCCTCATTTACACTTTAAGTTTCTCACACCAGAGTAACTATGTGGTATTTACACGAGTGTCCTCTTTATTTCACTTAAGAGTAGGGCTTCAATGTACTTCCATTTAACTATAAATGTCTGTAGTTTATTATGCTTTGTAGCTGAGTAGTACTCTGTTTTATAAAAAGAAAAGAAAAGAAACACATTTTCTTTATACAATTGCCATTTGACAGGCATTTGGGATGTTTTCAAGATTTAGTTATTACAGGCTGTGCTGCTAAAAACAAAGGTGAGCATATATCACTCTGGTATGATGCTTTTAATTCTTTTGGGAAGATACCCAGCAGGGGAATAGATGGGTCTAGTTACTACAGTTATAAAGGTATAACTTTTAGAGCTATGGTACTCATGTATGCAAATATGTGTATAGATACAGGCCATATGTGAATGTGTGTGTATAAAATCTTCCCTCTTTAGAATTCTTTCACTACATCCCATTAGTTTGAGTATATTGTTGCTTAAGTTTTCATATCAAAATTTGTTTTCTTATTTCTTGTGACTGTGTTTACTCACTACATATGTAAATTCCAGTTTCCATTTGTTATTAAATTCTACTTTCATCCTATAGTACTTTAAAAAGATGATTACTACACTTTAAATCATCTAAATTTTTTAAAACTTTCTTTGAATCCTAATGTTTGGTACATTTTAAAGAATTTTGTCTGTACACTGGAAGATAGTGTACATTCTGTGGTTGGATAAAGTATGCTGTGTGTTTTAGGTCATACAGGTCTACATGATTTTTTGCTTTTAGAATTAACTTTATGTGTACAGTTTTAATATACATAATGATCACATTCATCATAGGGAATTTGTAACTGTACATGATGTATTTTTTTCCCTTAAGTTTATTGGTAGGTTTTAGACATGCAGCACAGTTACAATAATCATTAGGATCTTGAACCTTTACATGTTGTATATTGGTGCTTATTTTCTCCCCTTTCCCCTGCCCTCCCTTCACACCCTCCACCCTTCCCTATTTACAAAGACTCTGTTTTAATGTTTTTTTTTTTCCATTTCTCATATTTTTTCCTTTCCCTACTTTTCTTTCTCCTACCCCTCCCACTTCTCCTACTCCTTCAGACATTTTCTTCCTAATTCACAATACCAATTATACATATTGGTCCTTATTGACATTTTTAGTTTTTCACACCAAACTATTCAGTATTTACAGACATGCTTCCTATTTATTTCACTTAAAAGTATGTTTTCAATGTGCATCCATTTAGATACAAATGTCTCTAGTTTCTTCTCTTTATGGCTAAGTAGTGCTACATTTTATAGAAAAAAAAAAACACATCCAGTCTCCAGTTGATGGACAATTGGGCTGTTTCCAAATTTTAGCTATTGCAAACTACACCGCTATAATCATGGGTGCACATACATCACATTGGTATGATTCTTTTAATTCTTTCTGAAGAAATCCAGCAGAGGAATATCTGGGTCAAATGAGACATCTAATCCTAGTTGTCTGAAGTATCTCCATACTGATATCAAGAGATATAACCAACCGAGCTAAAAGACAACCTACAATGTGGGAAAAAATATTTACCAGATACTTCACAGACAAAGGACTACCAACTAGAATATATGAAGAACTCAAAAAATCTGCGCTCCCAACTAAAATAAAGAAGGGTTTCTTTCTCCCCACATGCCACCAGCATTAGTTATTGGTTAATTTCATAAAGGCAGCCATTCTTTTTGGGTGAGGTGCAATGTTAGCATTATTTTCACCTGTATCTCTCTAAAGACCAGTGATATTTGGTATTTTTCATATGTTTATTTGCTTCTTTTACTTCTTTATCTGAGAAATGTCTGTTCATTTCAGATGCCCATTTTTAATTTTATCTTTATATTTGGAGGGTCTGATTATTTTATTTCTTTATATATTCTAGATAGTAGATCTTTCTCTGAGGAACAGTTGGTAAAAATTTTATCCCACATTGTAGGTTGTCTCTTCACTCTGTTGGTGGTTTCTCTTGTAGTGCAGAAACTTTTTAATACAATGAGATTCCAGTTGGTTCTTTGTGCTAGTTCCTGTGCTACTGAGGATTTCTTCAAAAAGATTTTTTCTTATGCCAATGTCTTCCAGAATTCTACAAAATCATATTCCAGCAAGTTTAGTGTTTCTCTTTTAATATTTAGATCTTTAATCGACTTCAACTGTAGTTTAATGCATGGTGAAAGACAGGGCTGTAGTTTTAAACTTTGGCAAGTTGAAATCCACATTTTCGAGGACCATTGTTTTCATTAAGTTTATTGATACATTGGAAGCAAACAATACAGTTACATTTAGCATTGAGATCTTGTACCCTTACATGATATATCTTGGCTCTTCTTTTTTCCCAACAACCCTGTCCTCCCTTCACCCCCTTCAGCATTGCCTATTTACCAAGACAATGCTTTCATTTTTTTGTTTTTTCACATTTTTTCTATTCCCTCATTTCCTTTCCCCTCCGCTCCCCACTTCTCCTTTAGACACTTCCACACTTACAATTATGCCAGTTGAACCTTGTTTACACTTTTAATTTTTCACACCAGAGAAATTATTTGGTATTTACTCAAGTGTGTCCTATTTATTTCACTTAAGAGTATAGTCTAAATGTGCATCCATTCAGCTACAAGTGTTTCTAGGTTGTCATTCTTTATCACTGAGCAGTATTCCATTTTACAGAAAAAACACATCTTCTTTATCCATTCTGCGTTGATGGGCATTTGGATTGTTTCCAAGTTTTAGCTATTACAAACAGTCCTGCTATAAACATGGGTGTACATATGTAACCGTGGTTCTTTTAGAAAGATACCCAGCAGAGGGATATCTGGGTTAAGTGGAACCACTAATCCTAGTTCTTTGAGGTATGTCTGTATTGATTTCTACAGTAGTTTCACCAGTCTGCACTCCCTCCGACAATGGAAAAGGTTTCCTTTCTTCCTGCAGCCCTACCAGCATTTGTTATGGGTTGATTTCTTGATAGCAGCCACTCTTTCTTGGGTAAGGTCGAATCTTAGTGTTGTTTTCATCTTCATCTCTTGAATGACAAGTGATGTTGAGCATTTTTTCTTATACTTATTCGCAGTTTTTTCTTCTTTGAGAAATGTCTGTTCATTTCAGATGCCCATTTTTGAATCAGGTCTTTGCATTTTTGGAGGGTATGACTTTTTCAGTTCTTCATATATTCTAGATAGTAGTCCTTTGTCTCAGGAGTATCTGGTAATGAATTTTTCCTACATTGTAGGTTGTCTCTTAGCTCTGTTGGTGATATATCTTGCACTGCAATAACTTTTTAATACAATGAGATCCCAGTTGTTTATTTTTTGTACAAATTCTCCTGCTGCTGAGGATTTGTTCATGAAGTCTTTTCCTATTCCAGTGTATTGCAGAGTTATATCTAACTGGATTTCCATTAAAGTTAGTGTTTCTGTTTTGATATTTAGATCTTTAATACACTTGGATTTTATTTTAGTACATGGTGAAAGATATGGATCTAGTTTTAATCTTTGGCGAGATGAAAGAGACTTTTTCCAATGCCATTTATTAAAGAGGCTATCTTGCCTCCAGTGAGCATAGTGGGAACCTTTGTCAAGGATGAGGTAGTTGAGTATGTCTGGAGTTGTTTCTACAACTTCTAATCTATTCCATTGGTCCTCAGATATGTTTCTTTGTCAGTGTCATGCTGTTTTTATCACAGTGGCTTTGTAGTACACTTTCAAATTGATACCCCCTGCCATGTCTTTTTTGCCTGGAATGATTTTTGCTATTCTAGGTCTCTCCTGGTTCCAAATGTATTTTAGAATTCCTTTCTCAAATTCTGTGAAATATGCTGTTGGAATTTCAATGGGGATTGCATTGAATCTGTATAGCAGTTTTGGAACTATGGTCATTTTCACTATGTTTATTCTTCCTACCCAGGAGCTAGGGATGTCTTTCCATTTTCTTATATCCTCTTTGATCTCTTTTTTCAGAGTGATGTAATTTTCATTGTAGAGGTCTTTTGCTTCTTTCATTAGAATGATTCCTAGATACCTCATTTTTTGGATGCTATTGTGAAAGGAATTGTTTCCCTATTTTCTCTCTCAGTGAGTCTGTTATTTGTGTACAAGAAGGCTATTGATTTTGGGGTGTTGACTTTGTATCCTGCTACTCTACTGAATCTGTCAATTAAATCTAGCATTCTTTTTGCAGAGTTTATTGGGTTTTCTATGTAGAGTATCATATCATCAGAAAATAGTAACAGTTTAACTTCTCCCTTTCTTATCTTTATTCCTTTTATTTCTTTCTTTTGTCTAATTAATATGGCCAATATTTCTAGAACTATATTGAACAGGAGTGATAATAGTGGACATCCTTGTCTTCTTCCTGATTTTAGCATGAAGGTTTTTAGTTTTTGACAAAGTAGAATGACATTGACTGCTGGTTTTTCATAGATAGACTTTATCAGGTAGAGATAAAGACCATCTATTTCCATCTTCTGTAGGGTTTTTATCATGTATATGTGTTGAATTTTTTCAAAAGCTTTTTCTGCATCAAATGAGATGGTTATATGTTTTTGTCCTTAATTTTGTTGATATAGTGCATTACATTTATTGATTTGTGTATGTTGAAACATCCCTGCATCCCTGGAATAAATCTGACTTGGTCAGGATGTATATATAATCTTCTTTATGATCTTCTGTGTTCTTTTTCTCGGTATCTTATTGAGGATTTTTGCATCTATGTTCATTAGGGAGATTGGCTTGTAGTTCTCTTTTTTGTTTGGGTTTTTCCCCAGGTTGGGAATCAAAGTAATACTTCCTTCCAGGAAGAAATTTGGAATTATTGCTGCCCTGCCAATTTCATTGAGGAGTTTAAACAGTAGTGTTGATAGTTCTTCTCTAATTGTCCTGTAGAATTCAACAGTGAAGCCTTTAGGAAAGCGCTTTTCTTTTTTGTAATGTTTTAATTACATTTTCAATTTAACTGAATAGTAGGGGTGTTTAGACTTTTTATATCTTCTTCGTTCAACTTTGGAAGTTCATATGTGTCTAGGGATCTGTCTATTTCTTCTGTATTTTTCATCTTATTAAAGTATAGGTTTTCAAAGTAGGTATTGATGATCTTCTGTATTTTTGGTGGATCTATTCTGACTTCTCCTTTTTCATTCCTAATTGCATGAATTTTTGCCTTTTCTTTCCTTTTTTTTATAAGACTGACTAAGGGTTTATTGATTTTACTTATTCTTTAAAAAAACAACTCTTACGTACATTGCTTTTTTTGTATTGCTCTCTTAGTTTTCATTGCATTGTTTTCTGCTCTGATCTTTATAATTTCCTGTCTTGTTGGAGCTTTTCATTTGTCTTGCTCTTCCTTTTCTAGGATCTTAATGTTAAGCATTATGTTCTTTATTTGAGCTCACTCTGTTTTCCTAGTATGGTCATTTATTGCTATGAATTTTCCTCATAGGGCTGCTTTCATTGTGTCCCACAAATTCCTGTTTGTTGTATTGGCATTATCATTTAATTGTAGAAACTGCTTAATTTCTTCTTTAATTTCCTCTGTGACCCAATGGTTGTTCAGCAGAGTGTTATTTGATTTCCATGTGTTTGTGAATTTCCTGAAGTTTCTTAGGCTATTGATCTCCAGTTTAATTGCAGTATGATCTGATAATACACAGCGGATAACTTCAATTCCTTTGCATTTACTTAAACACGTTCTATGAGCTAGCACATGGTCTATTTGGGAGAATGACCCATGTGCAGCCAAAACAAATATACATTCTGCTTCTCTGGGGTGGAAGACTCTGTAGACATCTACTCTATCCATTTGTTATAAGACTTGGTTCAGTTCTGTTATTACACTGTTGAATTTTTGTCTAGATTATGTATCAATTTGTGTCAGTGGGATATTGAGCTCCCCCACTACAATTATATTAGTGAGGATTTTGTTTTTCATATCCATTAATATTTGTTTTCTGGATTGGAGGCATTAGTATTCAGTGCATATATATTTATGATGGCCATTTCCTCCTCTAGTACTGCTTGCTTTATGAGGATGTAGTGGCCTTCTTTGTCTCTCTTAATTTATTTTGGTTTGAAATTTACTCTCTCTGCAAATTAGATAGCTACCCCTGCATTTTTCTGAGTTCCTGTCACATGGAGAACTTTTTTCCATCCTTTTACTCTAAGTCTATGAATTTCCTTGTGGATTAAGTGGGTTTTTTATATACAGCATATTGTTGGATTTTGCTTCTTAATCAATTCTGCCAGCCTGTTTCTTTTTTTTTTTGATGAATTGAAGCCATTAACATTGATGGTTATAACTCTTTTGTATTGACTTTTCATTGTCATGTTATTTTCTTCTTTGTGGTTCTTTTATATTTTATTTTTCCCTCTCTCCCTTTAATTTATTCATTTGCCTGTTATATTTGCTCTGTTGGCCCTTATGGAGTTTTGAACTTCATTTTCTTTTTCTAGAATATTCTTTATAAGTGTTTGGAGTGCCGGTTTGATGTCCATGAAATTCATCAGGTGTTATTTGTCATGGAAATATCATATTTCCCCATCAATTTTGAAAGATAGTTTTTCAGGATACAACAGGCTAGGTTGGAGGATATTTTCTTTTAGGACTTGAAATACGTCACTGCAGGCTTTCCTTGACTTAAGTGTTTTTATTCAAAACTCTTCTGCTTTCCTTTGCATGCGATTTGTTTCTTTTCTCTAAGTGCTTGTAGTATTTTGTGCTTCTGTTGAGTTTCTGGGATCTTGATTATTATATGACTAGGTGTAGATTTCTCTTCTTCTTCTTCTTCTTTTTTTTTTTTTTTTTTTTTTTTTTTTTTTTTTTTTTTTTGTCATGGCGAGTTGGAGTCCTATATGTCTCAATTATCTGTATATAAAATTTTTCCCATCTGTTTGGAAAGTTTTCTGTCATTAATTTTGTGAAAAGTATTTTTATGCTATTTGTGATTTCTCCTGCTACTTCGTGAATTCCTGTCAGTCTTATATTATTCTTCTTTGCATCATTTAAAAGCTGTTGGATTGATTTCTCATGATCCTTTACTGTTTTAAACAGATCTCTCTTTTTATGGTCACCCACCACAATCCTATCTTCTACATCTGAAATTCTATCTTCACATTTAGGCATAGTGCTGCAAATGTTTTCTGTAGAGTTTTTAATCTCCTGGGTATGGTTTGTTTATTTATTTATTTATTTATTTATTTATTCTCCTTGAGTTTATTGGTAGACTATTCATAAAGTTATTTGAATCTTTTTATTGTTGCTAATTTAGTCTCTTTGTAGACACATACACTTCCTAGTCTACCTCATGTTGATTTCATGCTCATCTACCCTCCCTCTCATTGCACTCGCACCCCCATACTGGGGATATAACTCAGGAACTTTTGTTTGTGAGGCAGGGATGGAGCCACTGAGCTAAATCCCTGGCCCCTAAGCTAGCCTTTGTTTCTAAACCAAATTCAGTATGTTATTACATTTAAATTTATGTTGTAAGGTATTAAATTAGCAAAAATTTCTACTTTAACCATTTCATGTATTATATTCATCCTAAGAGAGAATTTAGGCTTAAAATAATGTTGATATAAAATCCATTAAATTACTAAAGATTAACCAAATAACTCTAAACAAAATTGTGATAATTAGAGTTATAAATTTATAAAGAATATGTAAAAAATAAGGTCACAGAAGTTCATAATCAGAAAGCAAAAATAACAGCAATTAAGACAAATACCAACTTGAAATATTAGCTGTGTCCTTTAAAATCCAGTAATTTCAGTATATTTACTATGTACACACAATAGGTATGTTTCAATGCATCTGACTTCTTAATTATAAGTGAAATCCTAGTTCAAAATAAAATGCAGTAATTTGTGTTTGCTATTCTTTTTTTTAATTTACCTTTGCAACAGGTGATTTGTTTTTTTTAATTTAGTTTATTGGTACATTCTAGATAGACAGTACAGTTACATTCATTACTGGGAACTTGTACTTTTACATGCCAGGTCTTGGTTCTTCAAACACTTTAATTCCATTTTTACATTTTCTCATATTTTTTTTCTTTTCCCTTATTCCCCCTTCCCTATCATTCTCACTGTCCCTACACCTTTGGTCCTTTTCTTCCTATTTGCTAAGTGTTCCATTATGATCTTGAGTACTATTATAGTTTTTCACACCAGAGATACTATTCAATATTTGCATATGTGTGCCTTATTTATTTCACTTAGAAGTATATCCTCAAAGTGTACCCATTTAACTATGAATGAATCTACTTTCTCATTCTTTATGGCTGAGTAATATTCCATCTTGTAGAAAAACCACATCTTCTTTATCCAGTTTCCATTTGATGGACAGATGGGCTGTGTGTTTGCTAGTCTTAATACTTTGCAGTCATTAACTTGCCATTATTATTAGTAACATGGTTTTTGTCACATAAAATGACATTCTAGTATTCCACTTCATTTTGTGTGTGGGAAATTAAGGATGCACTGTTCTTCTTCCAAGTCAGATCATGGAGAACTTCACATTAAATTTTGGGTAAAGTAATGCCACGCTGTCTTTGCCTCTTAAAGAAACTCTCTATGTTAAGTACTATTACTCAGCCCCATTGGGGAAATTTTTGGAGACTGAATGCCAAACTGCAAATCAAAACTCCCTTGTTTTTCTCCAAGTGCCAACACTGCAATTAAAGCTTAATACTCGAGTATGAGTTTAGAAAAAATAACCCATACATTAACATCTTTTGCTTAAAAGGAAAACAAATAACATGTGTACCATAGGTTTGACACCACTTATTAGCTTTTGATCAATATCCAGTTACAAACTTATCTTTTCTTGAAATTATTGATTTATCAATTACTTACATGACATATACCACCCAACAGTAACTGCTTTCTAATTACTAACTGGTTTTCTCACATATTTCTATATTAGCATGCTAAGGCTGTCATAGAAAAATATCACAGACTTAGTCGCTTGAATAAACAAATTTATTTTTAACATTTCATTAAGCTAAAAATTCAGAAGCAAGATATAAGCAGGTACTTTTTTATGAAGTCTCTCATTTCTCAGATGTCTCCTTCTTCACTTATTATTTGCAAGGTCTTTCTTCTGTGCATATGCACCACTGTAGTCTCTCTGTACATCACCATTTCATCTAATTCTATAGATATACCTCATGTTGGATTATGGCCTACCGTACAACCTTATCTAACCTTAATTGCCTCCGTAAAAGGGTTCTTTTCAAATACATTCATACTGTGAAGAGATTAGGCCTTCACTATATGAATGTTGGGACACAAGTCAACATGGAATATTTAATTGATATTGCTAAATGAAACAAAAGGTTGTAGGTACAAAATAAGAAAACTTGATTTATACAAAAAATCTATACGTGTTAACCAAATGCATTTCCTAATTCACAATTATTATTATTGTTCTTTCTATAGTAGGAATAACACCATATTACTTAAAAATTTAATTTTTCTGTTTGTCCTAAATCATAATTCTAGTAGAAATTCTATTTTCTCATATGACATTTGATTTCCTACAAAGTATAAGAATCACTGAATATTTAAAAACAAATTAATTGTGCCATTTAAATGTATGTAGAGAATATTCTGTGATGTTATTGATCTATTACATGCTAATTACTTTTTAAAAACTTTAATGAATATAAGTATTATTAGCTCATTTATATCAATAATAGAAGACACTATAGAAGCACTTGATCATTAGCTCTCCAAATCTCAGAGGGGAAGCTAACTCTTGAACATACGTATATATATTGGATTTATTAGCTTAAGCAATAATTAACTTTGTATTATATTTGCTTTCTGCAGGCTTTGTGGATCTTTGTACAGAAAAACTGGCTAGTATAACATGGATATAAAAAGAGAATGAAATATTCCATGAACATTTTTTCACCTTTGAGTATTTCCAAGCAAGTAGGTCATTTTAAAATGATAATTCTTTCTTCCCATAAAATGGATAACTTAAATCGTGAATACTTTTTGATGGCAATATTTTACTTTCATAGCTTTAAAATTAGAAATGAAAAAGTATTCTCTCTTACAATTTTTTAAGAGAGTGGGCCAATCAAACTAACAATCAGAGAGTTTTAGAATATGGACTATGATCACATTTTATCCATTTTTTAGATTTCATGGTGCAGTTCAATATCAATTATTTATTGGTTTTTACTATGTTGGAAGTCTTGGAAGATAAAATATTCAATGACATCTCTAGGCTTATTTTACTAATCTAAATGATTTCACATAGGTTTATATTGAGTAATTCCATCCTATAATTAGCTCTCGTCAGATATTTATGTAATTAGTACCATAAGTCCTTTTGTGATTGGATATGGCTGAAGAAGCATTGTATGTATAAATGGGTGATAATCCAGTTAGAAGGGAACTATGTAAGAAATAAAATATGATGAGGGGGTAAAATGCACAGCATAAATAGTGAAGAAAAGTGTTGAGAAGACTGTGACTAATATAAACAGTAAAATGAGGGGTGTAAACTCTCTTTGAAGAGGTAATACTCAAAAGTTTGAAATAGAGACTGGGAAAAGTCATAAATTTAAGTCAGAAGGGAGAACTAGGGCATTTTAGCATGTGCACAGTTTTAGAATAAACTTTAAATCTTGAAATTAGAAATACATTAACAGGTTAAAAGGATTGTCTTGGCTACAGTAGCTGGAAATTATATATTATGGGTGTGAAGATAAAGTTGGTGGCCTCTAACTGATTAGCCAATAAACTCTTGTGTAAAATATATTAAAAATAAGTCACAGCCACATAACATAGGGGAATTGTAAATTTGGAGAAATGTAAAAAAATCATGAAGCAATTGCACTTATTATTGTAAGAAATTAGTATAGAAATTCCAAACTACCATTAATCATAGTCCATGGATTCATTCACACATTACATTCTTTATGTTTTTGCTCCAAAGAGATTCAGTGCAAAGAAATTATCAACCTGTAAAATTCAGTGTGCTGGTGATATATATATATATATATATAGTCAAAGGACTGGTTCAAATAAATGTTGACTCTTCACATTGCAAGCACTGCATTGGTACTAAAATGCTTAAAATGTGGACATGGGTTTCACCGATTTTATTATTTTTCATTAGTACATGTTTGTAGTCTATGATATTTTCATTAATCTTAGGGAAAGGGCAGATGTACATAATTCATCTTGCTTTTTTTGTAGTCCCTTTTCCATTCTCACATGCCTCCATCTCTCCACCTCTAAATCCCCTTTTCCTATTTTCGTTCTTGGTGGTGTTAGTATTCTTAACTCATGCTTATGACATAAAATATTTACATTCATTGAAATTATTAGGTATGTATACATGGCATATCTTACTTCTACTTACTTCCCATTTCCCTCTCCCTTTCTCATCACTCTTAGTCTCTCATATCCCTTCCTATTTGCAAGAGATCTATTCCCTTGTTTCCTTCTGTCAATCCTTTATCATTTTCTTTGTTTATGCTTTGCCTTACTCAAATGAGAGATACCATAAGGTATTTAAGCTTGCTTTACTGGTTCAATTCACTCAACATTATATTTTCCAGATTAATTTATTTTTCTACAAGAGTTTTAAATTTAGCCTTCTTCATAGCTGAGGGGTATTCCATTATGTACAGATACCACATTTTCTTTTTACATTCATCTGTTAATAGGTATATCTGCTGCTTCTAGGATTTGGCTATTATGAATTTTGGGGCATGTATCACCGTAGTATGCTATTGTTAGCTCTTTAGGGAAGATATCTAGAAGATGAATAGCTGGGTCACACTGAATTTCTAAATTTAGTTCTTTCAGAAATCTCTATATCAATTCCTACAATGGTTGCATTACTAACAGCAATATAGTAGGGTTTATTTTTCAACACAGCCAAGCCAGCATTTATTATTTGACTTCTTGATAATTTCCACTCTTTTTGTTAAATGTAATCTTAATGATCTTTTAAGTTGCATTGCTCTGACAGCCAGAGAGGTTGTATATATATATATATGTTGGCCATTTGTATTTCATCTGCTGAGCAGTGTCTGTTTCCTTCACTTGTCCATTTCTTGATTGAGTATTTTAATTTAGGTAGTCTAATTTAAATAATTATTTAGTCTATATATTAGTCTCTTTACTATTTGATTTCTTTGCTCTTCAGAATATTTTTACTTTGATGTAATCGCATTTGTTGATTCTTGTTACTAATATGTTGGCCATTTGTATTTCATCTGCTGAGCAGTGTCTGTTTCCTTCACTTGTCCATTTCTTGATTGAGTATTTTAATTTAGGTAGTCTAATTTAAATAATTATTTAGTCTATATATTAGTCTCTTTACTATTTGATTTCTTTGCTCTTCAGAATATTTTTACTTTGATGTAATCGCATTTGTTGATTCTTGTTACTATTTCTTGTACCACTGAAATCTGTTTAAAAAAAATCCTTTCCTATATCTATGACTTCAAGTGTTTTACCCATTTTGTGTTCCAGCCGGTTCACTTGTTCTGTTTTAATGCATTAATGTTTGAACTGTTTTTATTTTAGTTTACTAGATGTTGATAGATAAAGGTCTATTTTCAATCTTCTGCAAACCATATCCAGTTTGCCCAGGATGGTTTGCTGAATAGGCTATGCTTCTTCCATCTTATCCCTTTGGAGCATTTGTCAAAGATCAAACAGCTGAATATGTCTGAGGATGTTTTTGGACAGTTTATTTTGTATCATTGATCAACATGTCTGTCTTTGTGCCTAAATCATGCAATTTTTATCACTGTTGCTTCACAGCATAATTTTCAGTCTGGTATTGAGGCCTCCAGTGTTGCTCTTGTTTTCCAAGATTATTTTGCTAGTCTAGGTCTCTTCTGGTTCCATGTAAATTTTAGGATTGCTTTCTTTAGATCTATTAAGGATGCTGTTGTTATTTTTATTGTAATTGCATTGGATCTATATACCAGCTTTGAAAGTATCCCCATTTTGTTAATATTAGTTCTTTCTATTGACGAGTAATGCACATATTTGTATTTTGTGATATCATCTTCAATTGCCTTTTCAAAATACTGTAGCTTTCTTTGTAGAATCCTTTTATGTCCTTAGTTATGGTAATTCCTAGGTATTTGTTTCTGTGGATGCTACAATGCATGGTATTGTTTTCATAATTTCTTTCTGAGCTTTTTATTTTTGTTAGTTGATTTTGTATCTTGCTATATTACTGAAGTTGGTTATTGATTATAAGTGTGTTTTTGTGGAGTTTGTTAGGTCTTCTATGTAGGGTATTATGCAATTTGGAAATAATAATCTGACTTCTCCTTTTCCTATATGCATGTCTTTTATTTCATTATCTTGCCTCATTGCCCTGTCTAATGTTATATACTATGTTTAATAAAAGTGATAAGAGTGGGCATCCTTGTCTTGTTCCTACTTGAGAGGGAAAATTTTTATTTTTTCCATTTGATATGATTTTAGCCATTATTT
Organism: Fukomys damarensis; assembly: GCF_012274545.1. Taxonomy (NCBI): domain Eukaryota; kingdom Metazoa; phylum Chordata; class Mammalia; order Rodentia; family Bathyergidae; genus Fukomys; species Fukomys damarensis. The sequence continues at coordinate 104,479,698 of NW_022900951.1, forward strand.
TGACATAAATAGCTTTTATCAAATTCATGTTTGGTCATTCTATACCTATTTTCTTCACAGTTATTATGAAGGGATGTTGGACTCTGTCAAAAGCCTTTTGTGCATCTATTGATATATTCATATGTCTTTTGTCCTTGTTTCTCCTTAGGTGGTACATTACATTTATTGATATGCATATGCTGAACCATCCTGGGACCTCTGGGATTGAAGGTATTGAATCATTATGCATGTTCTCTTAGATGATTTTCTTCATTCTGTATCCCAGTATTTTATTGAGGATTTTGCATCTGTGTTTTTTAAGGAGATTGGCCTGTAGGTTTTTTTCTTTAGTTGGGCCTTTATCTGGTTTTGGGGATCAGAATGATGATGACTTCCATAAATCAGTTTGAGAGCACTCTGTTCCTTTCAGATTCTTTGAAGAGCCCAAGAAGTGCTGGTAATAAAAACACTTATTTTTTTTGTAGAATTTAGTATGGAATTCATAAGGTTCTTGGCTTTTTTACTTGGTACTTTTTTATTACTATCTCTATTTCATTCCTTATTATTAAGTTGCCCAGCTTTTTTATGTCTTTTGGGGTCAGCTTTAGTAATTTGTAAACATCTAGGAATCCTTTTCTTTTTCAATTTTTGGAGTACAATTTTTCATAGTTGTTAATAACTCTTCTGAATTTCTTACATTTTTTTTTGTACTGGGGATTAAACTTGGATCCCTGCACTTGCAAAGCAGGAGTCAGAACCACTGAGCTAAATCCTTGGCCCAACTCTTCTGTATTTCATTGGCAAATGTTGAGATTTAGCTTCTTTGATTTCTAGTTGCATTGATGTGAATCTTTTCTTTCTCATTTAATATTTAGGAACACAAAAGTATTATCTATTCAGTATGAAATCAAAGGTGATAATCATTCTGTTAATATGATGCATGCGGATATAACAATTGGGTATTTCAGATGCCAAAAACTAGGGCAGCTTTTTAAATCAAATTTGTCTTTTTTGGTTCCATACAATATTAACTAGAAAAACATTTTTAATATAAATTTTATTAATGTGAAATATGTCTTACTGATCCTAGGTACCTACTTTCAAATTTTAATAAAGCAATAAAATTGTTTTGAGATAGAAGAAAAAACAATGGTCTCTGATGAAAATGCAGATTCTGCCACAGCATTATTCCTCATGATTGGTGTAATTCTCTTATTCAGCATATTTATTTCTTTCAACAAAATGTCCTGAATTTTTGTTAATTTTAAAAATACATTTGGGTTTTGCAAATAATTTCATAAAAATATCAGAAATATATACAATTCACCTTGGTAATGAAAACCCAGACATAATTTTTCAAGAGTTTAAGATAGAACATTTTTATGTTTCACAATTTAATTTCAAATGGTTTCATGATGTCATCTTTTTATAAAAATAACCATTTGATACTTAACTATAATTCCAACATCTATCATATTTTGCTTTGCTTTTAATAAAATGTTACATGACTAATTTTAAAAAGGAATGATCATATTGATATATTTTGCCTGAATTGCTCAGGCTTTTCTAAATGACAATTAATTAAAATGATTGCCTTTGTTAGTATTTGTTAGAATATAACAGACCTTTTCAAATATGTCCAAATAACACATATTAAGATTACATGTAGAAAATATTCGTTAAGTCACAAAATATATCATATAGAAAATTTATAAAAAATCATAATATACTGGGAAGTTTTTATGAATAATTCTTGAAATACTCATAGCAACTTTATGAGATTCTACTGTTATGAGAATCCTCATCTTACAAATAATAAAAATACATATTTGATTATTGATTGAAAATTCAAAACAATCAATTTTGTTATTTCAATGTATTGATTCATTCAGAGATAGATAAAATACTCAGTAAATAAACTGGAACATGAGAAGGTAAAAGAAACTAAGGCATACACAATACCAAAGAAAAAATACTACTCAGGACGCCATAAATGGTGTCATTTTCAGTGTATAATTACTGCCATTATTTCCTCTACTCCTTGGGGAATCTAGACAATGTGCCTCTAGACCCTCCAACCACTGCCAACATGGTTGATTTCTAGTTAGCCCTCCATATTTTTATTAAAAACCCATTTTTCTGTATATTTCACAAGTCTTCTGTTGAATACACAATATTTATTGCCATCTTCCATCTTCCTTTAGAGGCTTATGCTATAAAAATGAAGCCAAGGAGGATTAGAGCAGAACAAACCATCCCTCTGGAAAATCTAAAGAGAAAGTGGGTTTAGAGGATGGACAGATGGGAGAAGGAGACAAAGAAATTGAAGCAAGCATACTAAAATTACACACATAGATATGCATATGCACACCCAACTTCATTCATCCCTCTCTTATCCAACAAGGAAAAGAGAATGAGTGTATTGGAATGCTACAATAATAAATGAAATCATTATGTGTATGGGAGGAACACAGCACAAGTCTTTCTAACATCCCCTGAATTAAAAGCTATTCAGAATCTTATAACATACTTTTGAGCTACCATCCACTGCAAAGAAACATCTGAATTTAATAGATACTCAATTTTATTGAGGGGCTTAAATCATAAAAGGGGTGCATTGTAATTATTTTATTATTATACTTTTCCAAATAAAATTATAGGACGATTTACATTCTTCCAAAAAAACTAGTAAAATAAAAGTTTCCAAATATTATATATCTTTACCTATATGCAGGTGTGTCCAATCCATGGCCCATAGGCCATACATAGGAGGCCCTGGACAGCTACAAATGAAGTAAAAAAATATCACACACACTATTATTATGTGAATGTTAGCAATAATTTTTGTCATGTGAGTAAATGCTCAAATGTGTACATCACAGGAGTCAATGAAACCCTGTTTAGGGAGGGCACAATGCAGAGCTAACTCTGTCACTTGAACCTGCCATATAAAGTCAGATGAATCAAAACTTACTTATTTTAGACAATACATGCACTTGTGAGACTTGGAAAGGAAACATAGCTATTACAGAGAAAATTTCAACTTACCCACATATGTGTGTATACATATGAAGACAGGTGTTTATTGCTTTTCATTGTATATGTAAATATTCCTAATTATAAAACTCATGCTCATTTTAGTTCATAAAATAATTTAGTAAGTTAAATAGTTTTGAACTTGTATGGGAAGTACAAAATATATCAAATGCTATTTTACACAAGTTATTGTTATAATTTCACATGCAATATGACTAATATCTAATGTATATGGTTGCTTATTTATTAATTTTTCCATTCTAGCATGGCTTCAGTGTCATTTCAAGAAGAGGAAAGGGAAACAGAAGAGTGTTCACTAAAACATGGACATATGAGTATTATTTTTGCCCAGACAAATAATAAGGTACTATGCATAATTTGTAGGAAAATCATGTCAGTTTTTTTAAATAATGCTATGACAACACATTGCATACAAAATTATGCTTCTAAACTCCATGCATGTCAAATAATATTTTCTAAATACAAAGTAATGGAAATAAAAATATCTGTCATTTCAGCAAAATTGTTTTTAAGAATTTATAACTCAAACTCCATTGTAAGTGGTATTTATGTGTTGCAAAGTAATCAGTATCATTTACAGATGGTTTCTTTATTAAGCAATGTGTGGAAAGAATGTCAGATTTATAAAATAATGGACATTTCAAACGTACCTTGTCTCATCAGATTATAGCCAGGTAAATCCAATAATTGGAAAATCTATCAAAGGTAATTGGAGAGTAAAGTTCTCAATTTTTAAATTTATGCTTTGGTGATGCATAAAAGTACAGACACAGTTCAATTTGTTAATTTGTTAGAGGTATTGCTAATGGCTATAATGTCATTGTAAAAAGTTGCTTTCATTAAAAGAGAAAAATTGAGTTAAATGAAATTTCTACTTTTAGTTTTTTGAGGCATTTTCATATGGATTTTTATAGTGCTTGTAACTATTTAAAGTTTCACTACATGGGTTTGTTTTTCCCCACAATCTCACCAGCACCAGCATTGTTTTGTCCTTAACAGTTGCTAGTCTTACTGAAGGAAGAAAAAAAATCTCAACATTATTTTTATTTGCATTTTTCTAATAGCCAAAATGCTAAACGTCTTTTCATCCACTCGTTGCCTATTAATTTTAATTACTCATTTGTGACTGGGTTTTTCATTTGGGGGAATCTAATATTTTAAAATTCTTTATATATTTTGTGTTAATTAGTTCTCTCTTCCAAGAGTAGTGTGTGTGTGTGTGTGTGTGTGTGTACACACACACAAATTTGACTCTTTTGTAGAAAAATGGGTGGGTCTTGAGAACAAATTCCAAGTGAAATAAATCAGACAGAGAAGGATAAATATCACACTTTCACTTTTATTTTTTATATTTTTGTGTGTGTGTGTGAGTGTGTGTGTGGTTTTGGTTTTTGTGTTTTTTTGGTACTAGGAATCAAACTTGGGACCTTGTACTTGCGAGGCAGGTGGTGGAACCACTGATAGTAAAAACAGAAACGACTCAGTCTCTTGATTTGTCTGAATCACTAAACATTGCACTAGAGAAATTTTCTTTAACTTTGTTATCTCATATGATGTATCTACATCTGGTCCTCTGATAATGGCTGGTAAAATAGAGGAACCTATAAAATTAATGGAAGATGATAGAATTGTCATCAGCAACTCACTTTTACTGAACTATCACTGCATAGAACATAAAGAAAATTTAAGAGTGAAAACTCCTCCTCTTCTTCTTCAATTTGTCGTCTTCTTCTTCTTCTTCTTCTTCTTCCTCCTTCTTTTTTTGGTACTAGGGATCAAACTCAGGACCTTGCACTTTTGAGGCAGGCAGCACCACTGAACTAAATCCCTGGCCCCCAGAGTGAAAACTCAAAAAAATGGGTAATGTCATGTAAATCACCATCAAAGATCTTATTTCATAGAGACAAAAGATTTAATTCTAGGAGTTCCTTAAAAATATGCATGTTAATAAGATTACTGACATTGTAAAATGGGAAGAAAGGGGCTAAAGGTGTAGGGAAGGTGGGATGGATAGGGGAAGGGTAATAAGGGAAAAGAAAAAAAATGTGAGATAATGAAAAGATGGAAAGAAAGTGCTTGTAGATGGGGAGGGAAGGAGGGGGTGAAGGGAGGGCAGGGACAAGGGGAAAAAATGAGAACCAAGACCTGTCATGTAGAGGTACAATATCCCAATAATGAATGTAACTGTACTGTATCCCTAAAATGTACCAATAAACTCAATTAAAGCTGAAAAATATGCATGTTGATTATGTTGATATTGTTTACTTTTCTAAAGTAACATTATGAAGTTAGAGTAAACTGATGAAAAGATTTTGATTTGTGAAATGAGATCACGTTACATAGGGATTCAAAAATAAATTTTTGCCAGAACTGGAAAATGAAAAATGCCTCACAGATTTTGTATTTTTGTTAGATTTGACCATGTATCTAAATAAGTTAAACATGCATTTTCATGTGAAAAATCAAATTATCTATTCTATGTTTTAAATGATATATGAATTAAAAATAAAATTGTACTTATAGCAATGTTAAATTCTTGAAAATAATTTTATGGATTATGGAAATCACAATATATGCAGGCTTGCTTCAAATTTTCATATAGAAATAGGAGATGATATTCCAAGATTTCTAAAACAAAATCACCAATTTTTGACTCATTTTTCTCCATTTTCAGTTGTCATAAATATATTATCTAAGAATTTTCAAGTGAAATCTATAAAGCTGCAATTAGTCTTTCAACACAAATAAATATTTGTTCATTTATATCTACTAACTAGACTTTCATATAAGTTCTTCACTTTCTATATCTGAGATGATATTGTGAAGAATTCTGTACATCAAAGCAGAGAAATGAGCAAATCTGGTGAAAACTCAAGGATAACAGAAGCATTTAAAATCTCTGGAAATTGTTCTAAAGTCATACAGCAAACACATACGTATTTATTCCTTAAAGCCTCCTAAAACGTCATGAGACTATGTAGACTATTATGATATTTAAACAATGATCAACATTTCCCTTCTGCTCTCCCCAGTTCAGCTTAATGGAAGCTCCATTCTTGTGGAAAACAAAATATTCTCAGTGCCTAATTAGGGTGCCACTAGCACTTAAGTTGTCTTATATTTCTCAGTAGGGTAACATAATAAATTCCCAGTGAATATAGCCAAATATCAAGGGCTCACTTCCTCTACTCTTAAACTAAGCTTCTAGCCAGGGATTTAGCTCAGTGGTGCCACTTCCTGCCTCACAAATCTATGGTGCTGAGATTGATGCCTGGTACCACCCATCCCCAGTAAGGCTCTACCCCATGCACAGGAGTCTAAGAATGTGGTTTTCCCAGTCATACCCTTCCTAGTTCCTTTGTAGGACACAGATTACACACTAGAAGTATCAAGCCACAGAAACTAGAGATAAAATTATGACTAGTACTTGTGTAGTAGATCAAGAATTTTCTCACGTGCAGAGGAAATATAAAAGGAAAGACAGATCCAAAAAATTTTTCAAAGGTTTAAACAGATTAAGAGGAATAATGTCTAAAAATATATATAAAACAATTACACCTTGAGACCATACTCTTAAGTGAGATATATTAGCCACACTTGTGTAAATATCACATTACCTGTCTGGTGTGAGAAACTGATAGGGTAAATAAAGAACAAAATGTATAAATAGGAAATAAAAAGAAGTTGTTCAAAAGTAGAGGGGAAGTGGGAAGGGAGGAGGGAGAAAAGAAGGAAAGGAAAAAAATGAGAAAGGAGGGGAAAAGTGGATATAAAGCTTTTGTAAGTAAGGTGGGGAATGGGGGTTGAAGGGAGGGAAGAGGATTAGTAGAAGAGTAATCAAGATATAACATGTACAAGTTCAAATTCCCTACAACGAATGTGATCATTATGTATATTTAAATTATACCAATAAAATTAATAAGAAATAATTAATTCCATTAATTTTGAGTCATTTAGTTAGGCACAACAGCCCAACTAGGAAAGTCTTAGAGCAAACCTAACAGACTGGCTTCAAAGCTACTCCTCTTTTGAAAAATATCAAAACATTGTATGATACCCATGAATATACAAAACTTTTGTTCGTCAATTAAAAATAAAGTTTAAAGAAATGACAAAAACACTTGAGCCAATATAAAAATGGACAATAAGTTTATATGGGATTTGTTTATGTATATGTATATATCTATATCTATATTTAATTAGCCTATGCCCACATTTAATTAAATTAAGTTTTAAAGCAATTTATTACCTGGCGAATTTTTGAAACATATGCAATTAGTGAAACCTAACAGCTGGATTTGATACAAATCATGACTGATAGATTAACTTTGGACTTCCCCTGATAGAGCAATCAGAGAAAAATAGAGAGCCTTCATCAGCCACAGTAATTATAGGGTGACTCGGAGTGTATGCTCACTGCTCTGCCTCCCGAGGGCAATCCACTCCAAATATATTCAAAGAAATTAATAATGTCACTATTAAAAGATGAAGGTCGCTGTAATCCCAGGACGTCTTGAAATGAAACATATTGTTAAAGATACGGAAAATTTTCAGAGTGGACAACTGAGACCCTGTTTCAAAATAAAAATCAAAATGGTGCTAGGAAGGAATGTAGCTTAGTGCCAACGTCCTGAATTCAATCCCTAGTACTAAAATAAGTTAAGAAATAAACAAAAAATATAAATGAAAACAAATTGAAATGATAGATTGTAAAAATGTACTAGAGGGATTATATAGTTGATCTGATCTTGAAAAATAAAGTCAATGAATATTATGATAGATCAATAAAGATTATTCAGTATAAAAATGGAGAAAATTCCTTGAAGTCTCAGAGAACTATGGCTAAACTTACATAAATAATTGTGATACCAGAATAAGAGATAATGAAAAATGGAGTAAAATATAATATCCACTGTAACAATGGCTAAACACTTCCCAATTTCTCTGGAATATATTAACTTAAATGTCTCAAAAAATACAAGTCCCCACAAAGGATAAGTGCAATGAGATAAAGATCTGTTATTAGGTATATCATGGATAAATTTCTAGAGACCAAAAAAGAAAATCTTAAATACAAAAAAGTAAAATGATTCTTTATATAAAATGGATCACTAATATTAATTAATTCATTGAGATTCAAAAAGTTGGATGAAAGAAAATGAACTATTGACTATTTATGTTTTATCTATCAAGCAAAGATAATCAAAATCAGAATTTTTTACTAGTATATGCTCCTTAAAACAAATAGTAAAGAAGTTCTTTGCAGAGTAGTTTCATATCAAATCACCATAATAAGAAAAGTGCAATGAAAAGGTAATTATGTAATTATAAAATATGCTATAAATGCATATTTATTATATTTTCTTCTCTACACTGGATCAATTATACATAGTAATAAGGATATAATTAAGTTACTCTTACCATAGCCAGTAGAAATGCTTATATTTAATAACATCAACATAAGGGCAGTAAGTAAAAGCAAAGTTGTATTGGAAAAAGAAAGTGACCCCACATATTGACTTGGAACTATAGAAATAGATAAAGAGAAATTGAAATGGTTAATATACAAGCTCTCTAATTATTAATTTGTTTTCATTTCTTCTTTTAACTTCATTACTACATGTAGAAATCTACACCGTACTTATAAGGATGCAAGAGTTGGTTTTATAAATTTAATATGTATAATAATTCAAAAGAATTGATTAAGGATTACAGGAATACTATTACTATAATTCACTGAAATTTTGAGAATCTGATATAGATTTTGACACATTAAGATATGTATATAGTAAATCATGGAGCAGAAAATGAGAAATTAGCTCCAAAAATATAATAGTCATAGAAGAAATAAAAATATTACACAATAAACATTGTCTAGATACAAAAGGACAATAAACACAGCAAAATTAATTGAGATATATAGAAATCTAAAATTAAATTATAGACATGCATCCAATTTATCAGTAAGATTTAATGAGAATGAATTTAAAATTGCAATGCAAATACACTGATTAAGAAATTTCGCATTGACAGAACCATGCTGTTTTTGTCGCAGTGGCTTTGTAGTAGTTTCAAGTTGGGTACTGTAATATCCCCTATCACATCTAAGAAAATAGATTTTCCCAAAAAATTACAAATAAAATTAAAAGGATAGAAAAAATATACAATGGCGCAAGATAATGTCTATGCTAATATCAAGCAAAAAGTACACTACAACATGATACTACCGATAAATAATTATATTTTAATCTAGCAAAAATACTTTAGAAAAATATAATAACTATAAACAGAACTAGGGGTGTAGCTCAGTGATAGCTCATCTAGAATGCACAAGGCCTCAAATTATATCTTATATAAAGAGACCCCCCCAAAATCCGTGAAATAATAACCTACCTAAATAAAGTGAGAAATAAAACATTCAATAATGAGATATATTTGAATATTTATTTTAATAACAAAAAGGAAAAATAAGAAGATGGGCAAAACTGATGACTTATACAAAACTGTATCCCAAATAGATCCGATGAACATATACTGACTTCTCAACTTATCATGAGGAAAATACAAATTCTTCTCATATGCACATTAAACATTACAGAGCAGAGGTCATATATTAGACAATAAATAATTTTCAATATATGCAAAATTATCAAAATCAAACACAGTAAATTGTCCAAAGAAAAAGGATTAAAATTGGAAAATGACATAAAATTGAAAAATTCAAAATCATATAGAAATTAAGCAGCACACTCTTAAGTGATTAGCAAGAGAAAGAAGAAAGAAAATACAATAATGGAGATGAATGAAAATGAACACAAAGCATAACCAAGCTGACAGGATGCAACAAAAGTAGTTCTTAGGAGGAAATTAAAATTGTAATTGACTACATTAAAAAAGCCCAAATTAAAAGCCTAACCTTATGACATTAGAGAAAAGATGGAAATGAAACTCAAAGGAATTGGGAAAATTTAATGAGATTAGAGTGGACGTTAATAGAAAAGTAAAAATGCAATGCAATGAAAAGCTGGTTCTTCAAAAAAGATCAACAAAATAGATAAGTTTTCAGTTAGTTTTGCAGAAAGAGCAGGTGGAGAGAGAGAGAGAGAGAGAGAGAGAGAGAGAGAGAGAGAGAGAGAGAGATTCAAAATACCAAAATCACAGATGAACGAGGTTATAGTACGAATGACCTCCACAGAGAAATCAAAATCATTATAAACACTGTGAGTGATCATATCCTACAAAATTAGTTAACTTAGTTGAAATGGAGAAATTTCTCAAATGACATAAACTACCCACACTCAACTCAGGATGAATTTTAAAAATCTAAACAGACTTGTAGCAATTAAACAGATTGGGATAGCTAATCTCAATTATTAGCATATGCTTGATAGATATCTAAGGAATTAGTAATGCAAATATCTGTGTGTATCTGCATTGGTCAAGAGGGTATAATCTTAGGAAATATATTTGTCCCCTAGATCCGCTTTTCCTGCTATCTTTTCTCTTTTTTTTTTTTTTCTTGATGAAATTAGTTGAGGGTCCTTCCTCTGCCACACTTTTATGCCATGTTCTTTCTGCCTTGGAGCCAGTTGACTATGACTACAACCTCTGAAACTGTGAACCAAAATAAGCATTTTCTTTTAGTTGACTTACTTCCATACTTGATTATAGAGACAAAGATACGACTAACACAGGAACTAAATTACTAACTTTTAAAGACTATTTTAAAAGACACATGACAGTAAGCACATACCATTATGCCTTATATGTTAATGATTTGGATTGTTCTTGTCATTCTAGGATCTTGAGACACAAAACTACATTATATATTTGGGCTCAAACTGTTTTTCTGATGTGTACATTCAGAGCTGTAAACTTCCTTCTTAGGAATGCTTTTATTTTGTCCCATATATTCTGGTTTCTTGTAGTGGTATTATCATTAAATTCAACTTGCTATCTTATTTCTTCCTTGATTTATTCTGTGATACATTGATTATTATATTATACAGTATCATGCTTAATTTCCTTCATTTACATATATTCTGTTGTTTCTTTTACCATTGATTTCTAGTTTCATTGCATAATACTCCAATAATATAAATAATTTTGCACTTACTTAAGCATGCTTTTTTGACTGCTATGTGGTCCATTCTGTAGAAAGTTACACATGATGCCCCCCAAAATGCATACTATGTTGTTGGGTAGCACACTGTGTATATAAGTTAAATCCAATCTTGGAAAGTTTTGTTTAATTCCAATATTCCTTTTTGATTATTTGATCTGTTTATTCGTGATATTGGGGTACTGTGTTCCCCTAATATAATGTATTGATGTTTATCTAATTTTTTATGTCCACTAGTGTTTTATGAAATTGGGTCAATGTTTGGTGTGTAGACATCTATAAATGTTATCTCTTTTTTTATAAAGAGTTCCTGAAACTAATATGTAATATCATCTTTTGCCTCTTCTGATTAACTTTGGCTCAAAGATCTTTTTTTCTAAAACCAGGAAAGCTACTTCTGTTTGTTTGTGGGTCCAGTTGCATGGAATGTTGTACTTCTTCCTTTGATTTTTAAGTTATGAATTTCTTTTTGGGTTAAATGTGTTTTAATATGCAACGTATTTTAGGATTTTGTTTCTTGAACCTCTCTATTAATCTGTGTCTTTTGATTAGTGAATTAAAGCCATTCACATCGATAGTTATAACTGGTAAATATTGAATTATTCCTTTGATTACATTATTTTTCTACTGGTATTGCTCTTTCTTTACCTTTTATTTAATTCCTTGCTGGGGGGGTTTCTTTCTACTGGACATTTTGGCATTGTTAATTTTATTTTTATTTTAAAAACATCCTGTAAAACTTTTTGTAGTGTTGGTTTGGAGATCATGAATTTCTTTAAGTACTCTTTATCTTAGAAATGTCTTATTTATCCATAAATTTTGGAAGATAATATTTTAGGATATATCACTCTGGGTAGGAAATTGCTTTATTTTAGAGCTTGAAACACTTCACTCCAAGCTGTCTTGAAGGTTTGTGTAGAAAAGTCTGCTGAATTTTTGATGAATTTTCTTTTATGTGCGATTCTTTCATATTCTTAAGCAGATTTTAGGATTCTGTTCCTACATTGGATTTCTGGTGTTTTGAATATAATGTGTCCATGAGTATTTTCTTTGTTTTCAGATCACGGCTATTTGGTTGTCTATATGCATCAAATGATAATACGATATAATATTTTTCCATGTTTGGAAATTTTTCTGCTATTACATCTAAATACACACTTTTATACCCTTTGTGCTGTTTTCTAATTTTCACTAATATCAATTGATTTTTGTAGTTATTCTTTGTATCATCTAGCAGCTATTGGAGCTACTTTTCATTTTTTATTTTTAAGATATCACTCATTAATTGATCACAAAATGCAGCTCTGTATGCTATATCTGACAACATGTCTTCTCATTGGTCTCCTCTGCTCCCCATACTTTAAATAGATGTTTTATTCTACTGCAATTCTGTTTGGAACTTTTTTTGAGATTACAATTCTTTTTATGCTGGGCATTCCTGTTTTCTATTTCTTTGTTTAACTCTTTTAGTTTTTATTTATTTCTTCTGTAGATTTGCTTATAATTTATTTCATTATGATTGTTATGTTTAGTTATATCTTCTTTCAATTTACCAAGCATTTTATGGGTCACTTTTGTTATATACGCTATTGTCCTTTCACATATTTCTGCTGTATGATTTTGGTTTCTTTTCCCTCATTGCCTCCCAGATTGTCTTTTGGGCAGTTGTGTATTTTTGGATGATTTTTATTGCCATATCTTTTCATAGTTCTATTTTTTAGTATTTTTTTACTTATTTGTTTAATGTGCTGAGTATTGTGGATTGCTTTGTTGCTAGATGGAAATCTCTTCAGTTAATGTCTACTTGTAAGACTTATTTTCTGTGAATGGTTAACTATTGAATTTTACCTCTGTCCCATGTTCCATTGACCTCCACTTATTGAGAGGGAGAGAATGCAACATATTTGGCCCAGTGCCCTCAAAAATGGGCTACAGTATTGTTTTTGACCCCTAAGAAGTCCAGATAGAGGCATGAGAGAAAAGTCAGTGATAGGAACAACCGTGTCAACTTGGTCACAGCAGTAAAATCAGCAACACCAGTAGCATGAGATACACACTGGATATTGAAAATTGTTAAGAACCAATCAAATCATGTACCACTCTTATTCATGGCAAAGGGATCAATAATTTGAATATAAACAATAAGGCAAATTAAATATTGACCTACAGTAAACACCTATTCCACAGAAGAACTTTACCTACACTAACAATAAACTGTGTTCCACCATAGTAGGATACAGTTAATTGTCTATGCATTCAGTTTAATTTTTTTAATTTATTTTTTTCCTCTCATTGAGTTTATTTGTACAATTTAGCTCTACAGTACAGTTACATTCATTATTGGGATCTTGTACCTTTACATGACAGGTCTTGGTTCTCAATTTTTCCCCTTGTCCCTGCCCTCGCTATTCTGTTTAATTGTTATACTATTGAGGAGAGATGTTGCAAAGAGTAGGACATAGAAAAAGTAAAATTTGCAAAACTAAGTAAATGAAGATCAGAAGGTGATAAAATGAAATAAATGATTCCATTAATGAGTAAATGGCAATTAGCACTATTGTGTAAATAAAAACAAGAAAAACAACAAAGAAAAGGAGAAATAAAAAATGGTACTGTAAAAACCTCAGAATTATAGGTTTTCAAATTAAAAGAGAAAAGTAAAGCAAAGAATATAAAAGAAATGGAAAGAAAGAAAAAGAAGACTAAATCAAACAAGTACACAAAGACAATAATAAAAGAGGAGGAATGGAGATGAATGGGGAAAATAAGAACCAAGATTGATTATGTAAAGGTACAAATTTCCAACAATGAATGTCATTATATTTCATATATTAAATGTGCCTATAAAATTAATTTTTAAAAAGAGGAACAACAAAGTAGACAAAACTACAAACACTACCAAAAATACCAGTAGAGGAGAAAAAACCCAAAGACAGATTATACTTATAAGACCATCCAAGAAGTAGGCATTCCTTGAGGGTTCTAAATACTAGCAAGAAAGATACTTGCAATAAACATTTACAAGCAGCAACACAGGAATTAAACTGACACAAACAACAACAACAACAACAAAAAACAGAAATAAGAAGACAACTGAACAAGACATAAACCCAGATTTTCAGATCACCAAAGAGAAATCAATTGGTTAATGCGATAGAAAATTTTAAACTCAACCACCTGAACTCCCTAAAATGGCAATGAAAGAAGATCTGGAAAAATTGAAATAATAAATAATTTCTCAGATATCAAGAGACATGTTGACTACTGTGAAACATAGTATCAATAACTGTAGAGAAGACACAGATTTAAAAAATAGAGGTGCTCAATAACATGATGGAATCCATGAATTCCCAGCATAGGAAAGAAATGGAATGCATAGAACAAATTCAAAGAGATATCTAGGGAATTAAAAACTCCATTGAAAGTATACACAGCAGAATGAGCCAATAGAAGAGGTTATTAGACATAGAAAACAGGATTGAATTTAGTGATGAGGAAAGGAAAGATTGTTTAATAATAGCAAGGGACAATGAGAATACAATACAGTACAAAATCAAGAAGATAACAGAGGGCTGGGGATTTAGCTTAGTCATACAGACCATCCTTGGCTAGCATGGGGTACTGAGTTCCATCCCCCATAAGAAAAATAATAAAGGAGAAGATTATACATCCTTACCAAGTGGGATTTATCCCAGGGATGCAAGGATAGTTTAACATACGTAAAATTGATAAATGTAATACATTATTTTAACAATGACAAAATCCATATGATCACCTAAATAGAGGCAGAAAAAGCTTTTAACAAAATCCAACACCCATTCATGATAAAAACACTAAAGAAAATTGAAATAGATGATCTTTATCTAAACCTGATAAAAGCCATCTATGAAAAATCAACTGTCTACATCATATTAAATGGTCAAAAACTGAAATCTTTCATGTTAAAATCAGAACAAGACAAGTATGTCCATTATCACCACTCCTGTTCAAAATAGTTCTGGAAATATTACCCACAGCAATTAGACAAGTTAAAAAAATAAAAGTAATAAAGATAAGAAAGAAAGAAATTAAACTGTCATTATTTGCCAATGACATGATATGTATATAGAAGATCCACAAAACTCCACTAAAATGCATCTAGACTTCACAGCCAAATTCAGTAGAGTATCTGGATACAAGGTCAACACTCTATAATCAATAACCTTCTTATACATGAGTAACAGACTCATTGAGAGAGAAATTGGGGGAAATAATTCCTTTCATAATAGCATCAAAAAATGAAATATCTAGGAATCAGTCTGACAAAGGACATAAATGACTTTCACTTTGAAAACTACAGCACTCTGAAAAAGGAGATCAAAGAGGACATTAGAAAATGGAAAGACATTGCTTGTTCTTGGTTATGAAGAACCAATATACTAAAATTGGCCATACCTCCAAAACTGCTATATTGATTCAATGCAATCCCAATTGAAATTCCAACAACATATTTTGCAGAAGTATAGAAAACAATCCAAAAATTTATTTTATTGAGAAGAGACCTAGAATAGCAAAAGCAACTCTAGGCAATAAACACAAGGCAGGGACATCATAATCTACAACTTGAAAGTTTACCACAAAGCTACTGTGATAAAAACAACATGGTACTGCTAAAGAAACAGACCCAAGAATTAATGGAATAAGAGAGAAGCCCCAGACATAACCCTAGACACACTTAGCCATCTAATATTTGACAAAGGAGCCAAACACCCTCACTGGAGGAAAGATAACCTCTTTTATAATTGGTTCTGGAAAAACTGAGTTTCAACTTGCCAAAATAAAAACTAGACCCGGCACAGTTTGTAATAGCTAAAACTTGGATACAGCCCATTCTCTCATCTGTTGGAAACTGGATAAAGAAGATGTGGTTTTTCTATAAAATGGAATACTACTCAGCCATAAAGAATGATAAATTAGAGTCATTCACAGAAAAATTGATACATATTGAGGATATACTCAAGTGAAGTAAATAAGTCACACATGTAAATACCAAACAGTTTCTCTGGTGTGAAAAATGATAATAGTACACAAGATCCCAATGGGATAATTAATAGTTTGAAATAGGAAGAAAAGGGCTTAAGGTGTAGGGAAAGTGGGAAGGGTAGGGGAAAAGGAATAAGGGAAAAGAAAAAAATATGAAAAAATGGAAATAAATTGTTTGTAAATGGGGAGGGGAGGAGGGGGTGAAGGGAGGGCAGGGACAACAGGAAAAATGAGAAACAAGACCTGTCATGTGAAGGTACAGGATCCCAGTAATGAATGTAACTGTATTGTATATCATGATTATACCAATAAACTCAATAAGAAGAGAAAAATAAAAAGCTTCTTCACAGCAAGAGAAACCACCAACAGAGTGAAAAGACAACATACAATGTGGGAAAAAATTTTAACAGCTCTTCCTCAGACAAAGGTCTACTTTTTAGAATATATAAAGAACTTTAAAAAATCAGACCCAGTCGAAAATCAGATCCAGTCCAAAAATGGGCATCTGAAATGAACAGACATTTCTCTGATGAAGTCAATGCAGCAAATAGACATATGAAGAAATATTCAACATTACTTGTCATTTGAGTGATGCAACTGAAAGCAATGCTGAAATTCTACCTCACTTCAAAAGGGATGGCTGCTAACAAAAAATCAACCAATAACAAATGCTGGAGGGGCTGTGGGGAAAAGGGAAACCTTTTTTGCTCTTGGTGGGAGTGTAAACTGGTGCAACCACTGTGGAAATCAGTGTGGAGATTCCTCAAGAAAGTAGAGTTAGAAGTCTCATTTGACCCCGCTATTCCCCTGCTGGATTTCTTCGCAAAAGAATTATAAACATCATATCACAGAGATATATGAGCACCCATTTATAGTGGCACAATTCATAGGAGATAAATCTTGGAAACAGCCCAAATGCCCATCAACTAGGGACTGGATAAAGAATTAAAAAATAAAATAAAATGGAGTACTACTCATACATAAAGAATGATAAACTTGAGACATTTATACATAAATGGATGCATGTTGAGGCCATACACTTAAGTGAAATAAATAGGACACACATATATAAATACCAAATAGTTTCTCTGGTGTAAGAAGCAGAAAGTATAAATGAGGAGAAAAATGTATAATAGATAATGTGAAGTAGGAAGAAAAGGTTAACAGGGGAAGGGGAAATAAAGAGGGAGGGTGGGGGGAAGGAAGGTAGGGAAAGAGAAAAATAAAAGAAACTAAGGAATGGACAATGTGAAATAGGAAGAAAAGGGCTAAAGGTGTAGGGGAAGTGGGAAGGGTAGGGGAATGCTAGTGTAGGAAAAGAAAAAATGTGAGAAAATGAAAAAAATGGAAATAAAGTGTTTGTAAAGAGGGAGGGGAGGAGGGGGTGAAAGGAGGGCAGGGAGGGCAGGGACAAGGGGAAAAAATGAGAACCAAGACCTGTCATGTAAAGGTACAAGATCCCATGATGAATGTAACTGTACTGTGTACCCAAATTGTACCCATGAACTCCATGAGGAAAAAAAAAAGAAAAAGAAAAGAAGGAAAAATGAAGCAAAGCTTTTTTTAAATAGGGAGGGGTTGGGGGTGGAATGGAGGGAAAGAGAATGAGGAAAAAACAAAAACCAAGATATATCATATACTGGTACAAATCCTCCATGCTGAATGTGATAATAATTTATACCTAAATTGTACCAATAAACCTATGGGATAAAAAAGAGTGGTGCTAGATTTCCTGTCTGATTCTGGGCTATGAAGAAGTCTCTCCAGATAAAATCCCTGCTATTTTGTTTTGTTTTTAAGTTTGTACAAGCTGTGCACTATTTTTGATGCTAGCACCCCATACATGATTTCTCCCTGAAGCAGCTGACTCTTCAGGAGTTACTTTTCTTCTCGTGTGCTGGCCTCATCCTCTGTCATATTGGTTGTCACGTCTGTGGCCCTCTAATGAAGGGAGTAATGTGCAGAGCTTGCTAGGAGTTGACAATGTGATGCATGCAGCAGGTGATGCCTGTTTGTTTTCTTGGTTTCAAAATTTTTGTTTTGTTTTGTTTTGTTATTTTTTGATAATCAAAACACTTTAATTAGATTTCTATGTTTTCATAAATAAACCTTATGTAAGTTTACTGTGTGTCTGTTTCTCATTCTCAGTGTAAGTAGCACTGTATTCCCTACAGAATTACTTATTTTTGAGGTGTAATTTTTCAAATTTTAATAAGATCTTAGTAGCAATGTGTTCTCTGTTCATTCTAAAATGACACAATTTCTATAAATTGGAATTTTAAAGGATTTCAGCATACTTAACTAATTTTATAGTGAATCTTGCAAGTCACACTTGGTTTTTTTAAAGATTATTTTTTTCAAATATACTTCTGAAGTAAATCAAAACCAGAAGCAGCATCTGTGACTACCTGGACTTCTGAAATAATAATACCTTCAAAATAAAATGACCAGTTACATCCAATGCAAATGTATTGCAAAGGGAAGCTTCACTCTCAGATTAGCAAGATTAAACTGCCACAGAAAGCAAGTATTCAAGATGTTGAAAAACAAGACAAAAGATACTTAACTGGAAAATGCTTATTGGAAAAATATCATACTGCAATCCCAAAACATTCCAGAAGAGAAAATGGGGTGGTTTACTGAGTTCATCATCAAGTCAAGAGGCAGATGTGGGTGGAAGACACAGTATTCTTCTAACTAAATATATTTTAAAATTGTAGGCTGAGTCAATTCTGCGGAGTCTGGAGAATTTACTATAATGGAAATAAAATACAATGTAAAATAACTCGTCAGAGAGTATCACATTTTTTAATTTCTATTTAAATTTTGTTTCAGTTTTTCAAGGTATACAGGGGTGTGCTGGCCATGTAATTTAGAATATGTTTCTTCCCATTGTGTAAATTCCAAAAATACTTGTAAAGTTCACATTACTCTTACCTTACCCGTGGTGTGTCTTCACCGATTTGTGTCATTTGCCTAGTAGAAGGGAAAGGGCTAGTCTTAATGAGTCTCAATTCTTTCTGCACTTGTGTGTTTGTGTTTGGTATTCCCTTGTGTATCTTGCGCTGCAGTTGTCCACTGCTTCATGGGGCCAGCACTGGAGTCAATATTTAAGAACAAAATCAAACAAACAAAGACAAACAAATGCCAGAATTGTAGCACCTGATATAAAGCAATAGGATATACATTCCTTTTTAGTTTATTTTCAGGAAAAAAAAACAATAAAATTATATTTATAGGAGATTGTAAAATTTATCACATGTATAAACCCTTCAACCTATTTCACATCGATGTCCTCTTGATTTAACTCTTATGGAAAATTTTCACCGATTACACAGTGATACCTTCTAAGACATAAATTACATTTGAATTTAATATAGATATATAAGGACTGATAAAATAACCATATTAAAATTTTAATTATTGTAGTAAAAATTATTGTCATTAATCTCTCTCAGAATGCCCACCGTTGTGACAAGTCCACATATCCCATCTTTCTTCTCACTTTCTGAAGCATTTCTGGATGTCCTCTTTCATGAATGTCTTTACTTCTACTGTCATGACTGCCTCAGTGTTCTGAATCAAGTCAAAATATTTATGGCAATTTCTGCCAGGTAAAAATATTAGGGTGTGTCTTCATCCATCTTATTTACAGGATCTGGCAACAAGTGACTTCTGGCTCTTCGCAAAAGTCAAATTAACCATAAAATGTACACATTTTGAGCTGATTCAAGAAGTCATCCATAAGAATGCAACTGAAACATCCATAAGCAACTAAAAACACTCATGAAATAATAGTACACAAGATCCTAATGAGACAATTAACAATGTGAAATAGGAAGAAAAGGGCTAAAGTTGTTGGGAAAGTGGGAAGGTAAAGGAAAGGGAATAAGGGAAAAGAGAAAAATATGAAAAAATGAAAAAATGGAAATAAAATGTTTGTAAATGGGGAGAGGAGGAGGGGGTGAAGGGAGGGCAGGGACAAGGGGAAAAATGAGAACCAAGACCTGTCATGTAAAGGTACAAGATCCCAATAATGAATGTAACTGTACTGTATACTTAGAATGTACCAATATACTCGATAAAAAGAAAAAACACTCATGGAAGTGGATTTACAAATATATTTAATAAAGTGTCAAGGACAGTGAAGTAACTGTGTTTGTGAAGCCAAGCATAGTATTTTGAAGGGGGTTAATGACAATATATCTTTTAGAGTACCAATGTTTAATATAAATATTCAACATGTGTTCTAATGACATCTAGATATTCAAATTTTTACAAGGAAAATCTAGTGACACATAGGAAGTAATAATAATATAATTATTTTTATGTTTATGCCAAATGTATCTAAACATATTAATTGACCCCATGTACCAATTATATTGTGCTGAAATCTCCTGCTGATAATAATATGGTCAAGTAGTAACCAATTAATTACATAGATGTAAATATTTTTCCTATTATTAGAGAGTTGACATCCAAAATATGTAAGAACTCCAACTCAGTTGCAAAATACATACAGAACAACTTGCTTAAAAATCACCAAATGACTTAAGTAGATATATAAAAGACCTTCAAGTTTATGAAAAATGTGCAATATTTTATATCATCAGGAAAATGAAGATCACAGACACAGTGAGATTTCAACTCATATCTATAAGGATGACTACTATAGACCAAAAAAAGAGATAATATATACTAGAGAGGAAGGGGAGAAATTTGACTTTATACAATGTTAATGGGAATGTGACGTGATGCAACCACTGTGCAAAACAGTACATTCGTTCTTCAAAAATAAAATAAAATTAACTTCCTAATGGATGGTCAAACTGTTTTCCCTGCTCCTTTGCACTGCTTTTCTAGGGATACAGTACAGTTACCTTCATTATTGGGATATTTTACCTTTACATGACAGGTCTTGGTTCTCATTTTTTCCCCTTGTCCCTGCCTTCCCTTCACCCCCTCCTACCTTCCCCATTTGCAAACACTTTATTTCCAATTTTTCATTTTCTCATATTTTTTCTTTTCCCTTATTACCTTTCCCCTACCCTTCCCACTTTCCCTACACCTTTAGCCCTCTTCTTCTTATTTCACATTGTCAGTTATACCATTAGGATCTTATGTACCACTATACATGTGTGACTTATTTATTTCACTTAGCAGTTTCAGGGGAGTTGGAAGTTTTTGGAGGCATTTTGCTATCTTGTCTTCTCAATGTCTGTTCCTTGCTGTTTTTCATATTGTTAGGGCTCTTTTGTGTGTGTGCTGAAGTTGGCAAAGTTTTTAGACCATTGCCCCATTTTGGGGGAGTAAGCCACAGTATTTTTTATAACCTCCCCACCGAGGCAATCTAGGTACTGTCGTATAGCGAAAACCAATTGCCAGCATTACCATGTTACCAAGGCTATAGTAGTAAATTCTGCAAAAACAATTGCATCGTATGTCAACTGTATATTGACAAATCTTAGGAACAACTCATGACATTTAACCAAAACAAAGAGAACTATGATTTTAACGAAGACACTTAGCTCATACTTACATTAATCTATAATAATTCAGAAAACAAAATTCTTCTCAGTGTAGGCATCAGTGCCAGAGCAAAAATATATCTCTAGACTACATACTTTCTTCCTCGGGATCACCTATTCTGATGATTACTCCCACTGAACCTGGCCTCTTACAACAAAATACAAGCCCTATTGATCTATTTGGCCTGAACTTGGGCATCCCAGGGAGTCCAAAGAGATCAGACCCTTTCAGCCTGTCTCTCAAGAGTGTCTCTCACTTTGTCTGTAGGTGATGTAGGATATCATTTGAGTCTTAAAACAAAACTCTCATCCTGGGTGTTCAGGTCAATCTGTTGGCTGTCACCTCTATGGCCTTATGCTATGGACAACCTAGGGAATTCTCCTAAGTCTTCCTGACTAGTGCAGGGCAAGGATGGCATTGGTGTCAGTTGTTGGTTGTGTGGCTCATGGTTCTAGGTTCCTCCTGTCTCCAGCATGATGCTGAGATTGTCATCAGTTTCAACTGGGGACAAGGTATGGGATTCCAACTTTTAAGAATTTTGAAGAATTGAAAATGTTTTATATATGTAGAACAGTGTGATAAACCTTGTGGTCCCATTAACCACATTCTAAGATTTTACCCTTTCATTAATACTTTTTGTTTTTTCTATTTTCCCTTTTCTTTTGTAAAGCCTTTAAAGGAAAATTCCTGATATCATTTCATTATATTTTACTAAGCATCTTTAAACAAGGAATATTTTTAGTCACATAATCTTTGTGTCCATGACATCATCTAGCAAATAAAAACAATTTTTACTTGGTTTAACTGACACCAGGGCATGTTCAAATTTTCCCAGTAGTCTGGAATTAGTAATCTTGCACTTGACTTGTTGAATTATGATTCAAATTGCAACCAGACAATGTGCTCAGTTGTATCTCTTATAACATATCTATACTAGCCCCTACTTGAATTTTCCTTTCACTTAATTGGGTATTTGAAGAAACATAAGCGATTCTGCACAATATTAAATTTCTTAAGGATTTTGTTTCTTCTCATGTTCTTGAACTTTATCCCTCATATTTTTCATAAATTTCACATTAATTGTAAAGATCTGATTAAGTTCAAATAATGTTTGGCATCATCCTACTTCTGTGAAAATATTTGTTTTCATACGTAAATGAGTAATTTTTCTTAAAATGTATGGTCCTTACTTTTTTTTGGACCTGGGATCAAACTCAGGACCTTGCACTTGCAAGGCAGGCATGGTGTCACTGAGCTAAATCCCCAGCCTTATGGTCTTTGCTTCTAATTAGAAAACATATTTTAAGAACATGGATAAAATATACATGCATATGAATTTATATATGCATATGAATATATATATATATGTGTGTGTGTGTGTGTGTGTGTGTGTGTGTACATTCACAAATTTAATTCCTTTCCATGATTCTGGTCCCAAACTGAGTTTTATGAGAATCGAGTTGAATTTAATGGTTGGGTTCAGTGTTGACCTTATGGGAAAATTTGATACAGTTCTCATTCAGTTTCATTTGAGATCAGAATCATGAAGAGAATTGAGTTTGTGAACCAAGGTACCACTGTCTGTATGTGTTTGTGTGTGTGTTTGTGCATTTATTGTGATCATAAGATTGTAATTATAATAGTGCAATCATCATAGTACAATTTTAACTTCAATACTACTTGTATATCAATACCATGATAACTATATTATCATTTCCACTATGCTAACAGTGAAATTGTTACTATGATATCTGTAACATTACTAATATAATAACAATTTTAAGTCCATATATGTTTTTATGTATGTGTTTTGGTGTGTATATGTGTACATAAGCATGGTTATAGTCCACAGTATTATACACAGTTAAAGTTACAAATTAGCAGAGTTACAGAGAAGAGATATACCTTCAGAATAATATTTACACTGTCAGAATTGTAGAGATAGTGTTACAGAATCAAAGTAAGAGATACGGATAAAAGTAGTTTTCTATAGTTAGGATAAGCTTACAGATACAGGGTTAAGTTTATATATAGTTAGACTAATTGAGTTATTACTGTTACAAAGTTATAACTATTATAGAAGCGTAATAATGATATAATGTGGCACTTGAGCTCGGTTGTCATCTTAATTGATTTGTGAATCCCCTAGTGGATTAGTAAACACACTTCCAAGTGTGAAGGAGTAGCCTTGGGTACTATATCTGATCCCAGCCTCCTTCCTTTTGTGGCACAGTTCCCCTACTCCGTTTCCTGATCACTTTGAGGTGAGCAGCATACCCCTGTTAAGCCCCACCACCTTGCTCTTTTTGCCCTGGAGCTAGCCTTCTCTGGACTAAATCCTCTGAAACCAGGCTCCAAACAAACCATTTGCTCCATGAAGGTGTTAACTATCTTGTCTAGCAATGAGAAAGCCGATGGACACATATGGTAATACAAAAATAGCTATGCCAATAATTACTAATGGAGAACTAGAGACACAATACTACTGTTGCATAGTTATAGCTATTGAATGTTCATTGTATAAATAGAAATATAGTTATATATAATGGCAGAATTGTAGTAATACTAACAAAGTTTTAGTGTTAACATATTGCTGTAGCATTGTAGTTATAAAGTTATACTTTAATTATAGTGTTGTAATTATAACTGTAGTGTTATAATAGTAAGCTAATAATTTTACCTTTGTATGTGACATTGTAAACTTTAATTATATTGATAATTATAATTTTAATTCTATAGTTTTAATATTATACTACTATGATAGTTCTTAAGTTAAATAGTGCTCTAGTTATATTTTCAATTCAACAGTTGTCATTTCAATGTTACTTTTGTGATTGCAGCGTATTGTAGTTTTAATCCACAGCTAGTGTTATAATTGTCATTATGGTGGCAGTGCTATATTTTGTTAGGATTACAGGTTGAATGTTAACACTATAATGTATTATAGTTATCATAGACTTGATGAAGTATTTCAGTTAAAATTTTAGTGTCATAGTTACTCTGCTACAGTTATAGTATTATGGTCAGTGTAAAGTTGTAGTCACAGTGTTATAATTATAACTTTTATCATTTTGTTAAGTTACAATTACAAAGTAAATGTTACATTTATCAATTTGTAGTTATTGTTAAATGTTTATTGTTTTAGTTAAGGTAACATAGTTATTGTTAAAGATGTATACTTATAATAGACTGTGCATTTTAATAGTTATGATATAGTGATATTGCTGTAGTTATACTATTAATGTTATGCTTTATTACTATACTATCGGATTATGGCTACAGTATTATACAATTTTACTGTTAGTTGTAGTGTTATTATTAAAGGAGTTATGGCTACCATTCTATACTTACATATAGTATACTAAATCATATTTCTAATGCTGTCACTATAAGCATGATGCATGCATCTCTAGTTTACATGCTATAATTATAATTAATTATATTTTGTGATTAATATTGCCATACATTTTCACTATTATAAATATTTTACATACATTTATGGTTACAAACAAGTAGGAATACTTATGATTACTTTTACATAACTATATTGTGTATATATTTATGTAATTGTATCTTATATTTATATTATGTATATAATTATGCAACTAAAATACATAATTAAATATAATTAATGAGAACTATTATTTTGCTCTAAGTCACTATTGTAATAATATAGCACTTTAATGTTATATTTATTTTTACTTTCTTAAAAGAATAGTCATAATACTAAGCTTAGAGTAGGGCTTGTGGCAGTTACAGGCATGAAACTGTTGTTACAGTCATCAGGTTATAGTTTTAGTGATACATATAAAATTTACTTTATAGCACTCTTGTAACTTTAGCACTGTAAATATAAAACTATTATTATAAGCTTTCAAAATTGAAACTATTATTGTCAAAGTCACAACTAATCGCTGATATAGTAATGGAGATAATATCATAGTAGTAGAGTTACATTTATAGACACAGAGGCATATTTTATATTACCAATGAATTTCTATAATGAGCTATAATGATATTAATTATACAATACAGTTGAGGCTATGGTATTAGTCAATGGCTATAGTGTCAGTGTTATATAGTGCTCTAATTATGATATTTTATAAGTAGTCATCCATATTTTATTGTTATAGTATTATATAATGGATAAATACTACAGTGTTATATATTTACAATTATGTTTTAATTCTAATTTTTATTTGTAATATAATGTTATAGCTTTATTCTTAAAAACATAACAAAGGGATTACTAAATTAGAGATAGTATTATACATTAGTGTTAGAGATAAGACACATTTGTAGTGTTTTGGTTATAGTAATAGTCTTATGATTATAATTATTTGGCTATAGCTATAGAATCAGCTCTATGGTTATAATGTCATATTTCACACTATAAGTTATTCTACATATTTTGCTATAGTTATTTTTGTACAGTGATAATTATTTTATAAAGTTATTACATATTAAATATTATAATATATTATAACTATATTATTTTATTATTATAGTGCTCTAGATGTGCCAGTGTTATGAATATAAAAGTCATAATCATACTGTTACTCTAACAAGTGTAACACTATAATTATCATTATAGTGTTAATATTATATCTATAGCTATATTGTTAATCATTTATACTGTGGTTACAATATTATATTTCAGATATAATTGTGGTTATATAATAATATATATGGTTAACTTGTACATGGTTAATAATATATTAAAATTATAAAGTTATATTTGTAGTGTTATGGATAGAATTGAAGTGTCAGCACTTAGCATTATACTTATAAGGCTATCATCATAATTGTAGCATTAGAATTATATTTACAGTGATAAAATTACAGTTAACATTTTATAGTTCTAGTATTATCATTATAGTTAGTGCTATAGTTGCAATTAAAGTATATTATACTGTTATTGATACAGTTTTTACTGGTATTATAATTTAGTGTTATACTGTAATGGCAAAATCTGTAACTATAGTATTAGAGTATTACTCTATTTAGAGTATTATTGCTATGGTTTTAGTGATAGCGTGATAATATTAGAATATATTTGCAGTTATGGTGATTGTGTTGAAGTTATGAATTTAGTGTTATAGGGTTATTGCTAATCAAAGTGCTTATTATACACTTACATGTCCAGTTGCAATGTACTTCTGGGCATTAAATCTGCAGTCTAATTATAGGTGTAGTTAAAATTATATAGTCACGACATACAGTCACATTAAGATTTATTTTTATAGTGCTATAGTTACATTGCTAATATTATGTTTCTAACTAAATATACAGTGCTTGTGTAATTCTGATACAGCCTTATGTTGGATACTGGTTAGAAATACAGTGGTGCAATGTTTTGCTGTCATTTTTAATATTTTAAATCAGCATATATTAATCATACATATTTACAGAGTAGAGTGTGATATTTTAATACATGTATACAATGGATAATTAGATCTGGGTAAATAGTATCCACACCACCTGAAACATTTATTATGTCTTTCTGTAGGAATATTCAAAACCCTTTTTGTTACCTATGAAATATACAATAATTCTTGTCAACCATAATTACCCTACTGTGCTATAGAACATTAGAAGTTATCCCTCCTAGCCAAGTATGCTGCAGACCCATGAACCACCTTCACTGAGTACCTTTTGCACACATTTTTCAGGCTCTTGTAACCTGTATTTTGTTAACTACTTTGAGAATTCTTCCACGTATAAGTGAAAACTTGAGGTATTATTCTTCCCATCCTTAGCCCAGTTAAAATGAGGACATTCAGCTCTATTCATGTTGATGCAAATGACAAAATTTAGTACTTTTCTCATTGAGTTAGTGCTCAACATTACACTGTACGTATGTATACAACATTATCATTATCCATTCATCCATGAATTAATGACTAGATTGATTCCATACTTTGCTTAAATATTATGTAAGTATATATAATTATTTATAAGTATTATAAATATATTGAGCACAAATGCTCTATCATATGTATTTGGTTCTACTGTTGATTGAACTCAGGATCTCATATAGAGTAAGCAAGTGTTCTATCACAGAAAAACATCTCCACTTTCATCATCAGTGCAATTGATTTTATGTTGTTATTTTACTTTACCTTATTTTATTTTGTTATTTCTTGAGTCATTTTTCACTAAGCTGCCCAGGCTGGACTCCAAAATACAATTTTCCTACCTCAGTCTGCTAAGTAACGAGGACTACAGTCATGCACCACCACTCCCCTCTTTCTGGTTTTTAAAGGAAATTGCTTCCTGTTTTTCATAAAGGCTAAACTAATTAACATTCTCACTAGCAATGTGTAGGAGAGTTCCTCTTTCATCACATCTTAACCAGCAATTGATATTATTGTTTCTATAATAAATAATAGATATTCCAACTAGAGAAAACTGATATGCTTTTGATATTTTGATTTGCAATTCCATGATGACGACTGATAATTACTAGTTTTTCAAATACTTGTTGGTTCTTTGTGGGTTTATTGTTTGTTTTTCACAGATTTCATTCACTTGATTTTTCTTCTGTAAAAGTACTATGCTGTAGCTACTGCAGGAGCTTGAGTTATATGGACAGAGACTGTGATGTGGATTTTTACAAGCTGACCAGTGAATTTCTGGTAGGGAGACTAGTGAACACAGTCTCTTTGGGAGGACAGGGTCAGGTAGCTATAGGTCTCGGAGATGACATCAAAGTCGACCTTGGCAAAGTTGCCCCTGGCAAAGGTGAAGCAGTCAATACCAGCTATCAGCAGCAGCTTCTTGGGCAAAGGGGCTAAAATGATGCCAGAGACTCTGGGGGCACACAGAGCCCAGAGTCATGGAGCCACAGAAGTCTTTCTCCTTGGAAGGGGCAGTGTGGGGCTTGCCAGTATTGTTCCCCCCGTAACTTCTCCACACCAAGGCTGTGGAGAGCTTGGCCAAGATGATGGCCCTGCCAAGAGCAGTGCCCCTCCTCCGTGGAGCCCTTTACACCCAGACCAACGTGACGTTTGTCATTCGCAATGGTTATGTATGCTTTGATCCTGGTCTACTGGTCAGCACAAGTTTGCTTCTGCATGGGTATGAGCTTCAGAACTTTATCTTTGTGGGATGTGACCAAGAAAAAGTCAATAATCTGGAATCCTTGATGGACAAGGAGTAAAGGATGTTTCCTCTAGGGACTTTATCTTCATGTCCTTGACCAGCTGGATCAGTTTGCTGACAGGAATCCACTCATTGTTCTTGGCCTTAATGCCTAGAGCCCCCTCCTCAGCTCCGGCCCTGTGGTGCTGCTCCTGTGTCCTCTGCCTGGTAGGCCACTGCTAACGCCTCTGTGGTTGCCTCTGCTCTCTCCAGTATCTGGGCCACTGCTGCACTAGCGTCCTCTGCTAATTGGTGTTTTTCGGAAAAAGCACTTGTTGGCTGTTTGTGTATCATCTTTTGAGAGATGTCTATTCAAGTCTTTTGCCCATTTTAAAATAGTATTTATTTTCTATTCATTTGTTTGAGTTTTTTATACACACTGGTAATTACTTTCTGGTCATTTAAAGAGCTTGTAGATACTGCTCCCATTCTGTGTAAGGCATATTTTCATTGTAATGATCATTTCCTTTATTATAAAGAAATATTTTATTTTCATATAATCCATTTTATCAAGTTTTGCTTATATTACCTCCACTTTTGGATTCATATTCAAATTTATTTGCCCAAATCAATGTCCTAATATGTTTTTTTCTCATATATTTTCTGTAATTTCACAGTTTTGAATCTTGCATTTGTGCCTTTGATAATTTTTAGTAAATTCCTGTATAGTATGAGAGATTAAAGTCTATTTCCTTCTTTATGTAGACACCCAGTTTTCCCAGTAGCATTTACTGAATATGTTGTCCTTTCTCCAGTGAATATGATTTGCCACATTTGTTAAAAATCTTTTTGCTGCAAATATATGGGTTTATTTATTTTTGTTCATTGATTTTTGTATCACTTTGTTTTCCACTTTCTTGCTGTTGGAGCTAATATTGCTTTGCGGTATGTTTTGAAGTCATTAGACCTTGTAAGGACTCCAGCTTTGTTCTGTTTCCCCAGGATTGATTTTGCTATTCAAGGCCTTTTGTGGTTCCATATGAATTGGACATTATTTTGTTTCTCTGAAGTATGTCCTGGATATTTTGATAGGGATTATATCAAATCTCTAGATTGCTTTGTAGAATATAAACATTTTAATAACATTAACTCTTCCAATTCTTAAACATTAAATCTCTTTTCCTTTTTACAGATTTTTCATCAGTGCTTTATAATTTACATTGTAGAAATCAATTTGTTGGTTAAATTGATTTCCAAATATTTTTATCTTCATCCACTTTGAGTCCTGTTTATTAAATTCTTTCTCCATCTTTTGTTGTTGTAACAATTTAAAATCTAGTAAGTTTTGTATGTTGCTTTTGTATCGTTATTGACTTCATTCGTAAGTTCTAACATTTTTGAATGGGTTCAATTTTATTGATTTTATTTTCCCGCATTTGTGTACATAAGCATAGGGTTCTAGTGAAGCCAAGGAGAATAAGTTGAATTTAAAAGAAAGTGAAAAAATGGAATACTACTTAGGCATCAAGAATGAGAAATTAAACTCATTCATAGGAAAATGGATACATATTGAAGATATACTCCTAAGTGAAATAAATAAGTCACACACGTGTAAATACTGAATAGTTTCTCTGGTGTGAATAAACTGTAATAGTACCTAAGATCATAAAGAGATAAATGACATTGTGAAATGGGAAGAAAAGGGCTAAAGGTGTAGGGAAAGTGGGAAGGGTAGGGGAAAGGTAGTAAGGGACAAGAAAAAATATGAGAAAAGAAAATAATGGAAACAAAGTCTTTGTAAATAGGGAAGGGTCAAGGGGGAGAAGGGAGGGCAGGGGTATGGGAAAAAATGGAAACCAAGACCTGTCGTGTAAAGTTACAAGATCCCAATGATGAATGTAACTGTACTGTATACCTAAAATGTACCAATAAACTTAATAAAAGAAAAAAAAACAGCCTTCACAAAAGAATTGAATTCATAAGTCAAGGATGTACTTTGCCAGACATACCAAATGAAAACAGAATCTTATAGGTAAGCAATGAATCGCTTATAAAGAAAACAAACCTCAAAATTACAACATATTTCTCAATATAAATCTTAAAGGCAAAGCGTGCATAGAACAGTGTTTCAAGTTCTCAAATAAAGCAACTTCCAATCCAAACTATTATGTCCTGCAAAATTATTTTTCAAAATGTGGTGTAAAAATGAGTTACTTTCATGAAAAATATAACCTAAGGAAATCCATTAGCCAACAAACCACCACTTCAAAAAATGCACAAGGATATCCTAACAGGATACAATGAAGCTAACAATGCCAAAAAGTCCGATAAAATGAGTTTAGCAGATAGGGCTAGCAATTAAGTAGAAGGGAAGGAAAGCAAAGCAAGAACAGGAAATTAGTACAAAGACAAGAATAGGTAAACAGCTATCCATTATAACTATCAATGTAAATGAATTCAGTTAAGAAATCAAAAGACACAGATAAGCAAAATGGATCAAGAAAGAAAATTCAGAGGTATATTACATAGAAGAATCATATTTAATCCAAGAAGAAATGGACGAGTGTTAGACCTAGATGACAGGGCTGTGGTCAATCAAAAATCAAAGGAGGGAAAAAATATGACATGGATCAGGAACCCCAAAGCAAGCAAAAATAGTTATCATATTTTCAGACAAAATGAATTTCAAGCCAAAGCTGATCAAACCAAGCATACATTACATATCACATATGCAATTAGAAATGAAAAATTAAAATCACAACAGAAATTGTTGAAATCCAGAATGTTATTAGCAGCTATTTCACAAATATATATGCCAAACAACTGGAGAACTTAGAACTAAGAGGTTTCTAGCTAACTGAACAAACAAAACTTAAAAATCTTAATCAATTCAATAACAGGGAATAAAATTGAAACAACAATAATAAAAATGCTACAAACTAGAAAAGTGAAAGACCTGTTTGATTTACAGGAAAGTTCTGCAACTTCAGGTAAGATCTAATCCCAGTACTCCTCAAATTTTTTAATCAGATTGAAAGGAAAAGTGTTCTTTAAAAATCATTCTGAAAAGCTGACACATTTTTTTCATCCCCAAACCCAAAATGGAGCCACACAAAAGGGAGAAATATAGGCCAATTCCTCTAATGCACATAGATGCAAGAATCCTTAAAATGATACAAACAAAATACATGTCACAAATCATAAAAAACATCATATAACACGGCCAAGTAGGCCTCATTTCAAGAATAGTTCAACAAATGCAAATTCATAAATGTAATTCATCACATTAATGGAGGTAAGAATGAAAATCACGTGATCATCTCAACAGATGCTGAAAAAGCCTTTGACAGAATCCAATATCCATTCACGACAAAAACACAAAAGAAAATATAGAAGGTGTTTATAGCAACAAGATGAAAGCTATTTATACCCAAACTGCTAGCAACATCATATAAAATGGGGAATAACAGAAAGTCTTTCTTCTAAAATCATGAACAAGACAAGGACATTCATTATCACTTTTATTTAATATATCTCTCAAAATATTAGCTATTTGGGCAAGACAAAGAAATAAAAGTGATACATATTAGAAAATGATGAAGTAAAAATGTGATTTAAATTTTGTAATCAAGTTTCAAGCTGTCATTATCCTTTGCTTACCAAGATACACAAAAACTCTACCAAAAGACTCCTAAAATTGATAGCCAAATTCAGCAACATAGCAGGATACAAAATAAACACACAAAAATAAATATCATTCTTATACACTAAGACTGAACTCACTGAAAAAGCAATTAGGAAAACAATACCATTCATAGTAACA
This sequence comes from Fukomys damarensis, assembly GCF_012274545.1. Classification (NCBI taxonomy): domain Eukaryota; kingdom Metazoa; phylum Chordata; class Mammalia; order Rodentia; family Bathyergidae; genus Fukomys; species Fukomys damarensis. Next base: position 104,512,313 of record NW_022900951.1, read on the forward strand.
TGAAAAATTAATAATGAGGTATTCAACTATCAAAGGAAGTGAAAGTTCTCTACAATGAAAATTATATTATTCTGAAGAAGGAAATCAAGAAGGACATTAGAAAATGGAAAAGTATCTCCTATCCCAGGACCGACATAATCAAATAATCAAAATGGCTAAACTTCCAAAACTGATGTACAGATTCAATTCAATTCCAAGAAACTTACCAAAGTCATTTCTTGCAAGACTAGAGAAAATAATCATCAAATTTACATGGAATCAGAAGAGATCCAGAATAGCAAAACCAACCCCAAATAACAGAAGTAAAGCAGGTGGTATCATAATCCACTATTTATACTATTAAGTTATAGTATAAAGTCACATTATAAATCAACAGTGATTAAAACTGCATGAAACTGGTACGAAGAGATGCAGGTAGATCAATAGAACAAAATAGAAGATGAAGAAACAGCACCAGGAACATACAATTATTTGATCCTTGACAAAGAAGCCCAAAAATATACACTGTAGGAAAGGTAGCCTCCTAATACATGTTGCTCGAAAAATTGAATAACTACATGAAGAAAATTGAGTTTGGACTCGTATATTTCACCATGTGCTAAACTAAATCAAAATGGATCAGAGGTTTAAAGGTTAAAACAGAAACAATCTGCTAAAAGATAAAATATTTACAACAGGGACTTTCTGAACAGAGGCTCAATAGCACAAAAAAAATAAAAAGAATCAATGGTATGAATGACAATGTGAAATAGAAAGAAAAGAGCTAAAGGTGTAGGGGAAGTCGGAAGGGTAGGGGAAAGGAATAAATATGAGAAAAGGAAAAAAAATGGAAACGCATAGGGAGGCATGAAGGTGTTGAAGGGAGGGCCGGGGAATGGGGAAAACAATAAGAACCAAAATGGATTATGTGCAGGTACAGAGGCCCAATGATGAATGTCATCATATTGTGCACTTAAAATGTTCCAATAAAATTAATGAAAAAAAAATTTCAAAAGATAAGTTGAAAAAGAAAAACACATCTATAAATACGGGTAAGGATATGGAGGATTTCTTACCCTTGAACATTTTTGTTAGGTAATAAGGGAACAGAAAAAAATATGAGAAAATGAAGAAATGGAAATAAAGTGTTTGTAAATGGGGAGGGGAGGAGGAGGTGAAGGGAGGGCAGGGACAAGGGGAAAAAATGAGAACCAAGACTGTCATGTAAAGGTACAAGATCCCAATGATGAATGTAACTGTACTGTATACCTAAAATGTACCAATAAACTCAATAAGAAAAAAAATTGTAAATATTAAATATTGTTTCTTCAAAAAAAAAAAAAGAATCACCAAATGAGGTCATGTATTTTAAAAAGCTTCGACACTATAAAGGAAATAATCATCGAAGTTAAGAGAAAAATCTACAGAATAAGATAAATAATAAAATAAAAAATAATAGTATGGGCCAGGCATGGTGGCACACGCCTGTAATCCCAGCACTTGGGAGTCTGAGGCAGGAGGATCGCTGAGTTCGAGAC
>NW_022900951.1:104513943-104557114 GCF_012274545.1 Fukomys damarensis
TAAAGGAGACTATTAGACAAATGGAAAGGGATGGTGGAGAAGAAGGATTGGGCAATAGGGGCTAACAAGGGACAATATGATCAAAATACATTATATGTATGCATGTAAGTTTCATGATGAATTCAATATTCTGTACAATTAATATACACTGATAATATATATATATATAAAATGATTAAAAATTATGACTAAATTTAAAATCCTTACGTTATCAATGGTAGATATGAAGAAATAAATCTCACACCTTTCTGTGCAATTTTCAATTGGTAATACATAGAGAAAACTGTTCTGAATTATATGCTAAAGTTCAAGAAATTTATATCCTTCTACAATGTTACCACAAGTCTATGTAATAATCTGATTGAAGTTGCATGCGTGTAATTATGTATTCTTAATATCTACATACATATTTTGTGTACTAAATTTTTTTCTTGGTCTTTGTGTGCACTACATTTCACATAAATATATATTTACAATTTTAAAAAGCTTAAAATATTTTAATCACTACATTAAAATATATTAATAAAGCAGATACAACGTGATGAAAATTAAAAATAAATCTAATAAATATTAAGAGAAAAAATGAATCTGATCTTTCATAAATTATTACCTTGTATGGGAACCCAACAACAGGATCCAATTATTTAAAAAGAATACTAGCAAGGAAACCTCTAGAACCTGATAATGAATATATATCAAAAAAGCACTTGCAAAATCATCTACTTGAGGCTTTAAAATTGTTCCATTTTTTCAAGAGAAGAAAAAGCCTCCAATTATTATAAATCATATTCAATTTTACATTTCAAAGGATAACCAAAAGTAAAACTCTAGAAATAATGAAAAAAAAAACACAATTGGAAAGGGGTAAGCAATATTGTCATTTTCCCAGAAAATGAAAAACAATATACAATGAAATTCTTTCAATATGAAAATTGATAAGAAAATGTTTTAAGTATAATCAAATTCTTTTAAAAAATCAACTGCATGTCTCCATTAAATGATTAACAATATAATTTTTAACATTTAGTAGGATTAAAGCATTAAATATTTTAATTGACAATCTCCTCCATATATGTTGAAGCTCTAAACTGTCATTTGATTATCTTTGGTGATGTGGCACTTGGATGAAGTTAGGAATAGATTAGTTCAAGAAAATGGGGATCTCATGATAATATTAGTGGTCTCATCACAGGACAAAGATAGAAGAATAGAGAGGCAAGGAAGAAAAAGTAAGATCCTTTCTCTCTGCTTTGGGGGAACACAGTAATAAGGCAGCCATTTAGAAGTCAAGAATACAACCCTCATCAGAACTCAAACATGTAGGCATTGTGATCTTGGATTTCCCAGCCAAAAGAACTTTGAGGAAATAAACTGTTCTTGTTTAAGGCATGCATTCTATGGGACTTTACTGTGGTAGCTTGAAAAGACTAATAATACAAATATCTACTGAAGTTATAAATTTTTGAAACACTGCAGAGATGATCTAAATAAAAGAACAAATATGCCATAACCATGGAAGGTCTAGTATCCAAATGAAATCTTTCTCTAAAATTATATCTACAGACACATTACACATTTGACGGAACTCCCAACATAATTGACCTTTAAATATTTTACAGAAAATTATAATATAAATATGTACCTACATTGAAGTACAAGTGTCCAGTAATAGTCAAGAAACACTAAATACTGTGGAATTTTTCCAGTATTTTTGTAACATACCAACTGAGATGCTGTAATGTTATTTAAGGAATGTTCAAATTTAATATTCATATATATATATATAACATATAATATTCATATATATTCACATATATATATATATATCAACACGTGTAGCAGATTAAATTGGATAAAGCCAAAGTGGAAAATAGTTTTTTTAAAAAACTGACTATATTATTGTTAGATACAATTAATCTGTCAAGGAAGGATTTATTTTTTAATTTAATACACAGTAGAATACATCTTTCAGGATCTCATTATGTCAAATATATTGATGTGACTGAGGGGATAGCCAATGAAACAGAAATAGAAGTGAGTTGTGCCAAAAAACCTTTATTGCTTCAATGATTTTTCCCTGATAACTGAGATGCAAAAAACCCATTAAATCAGAAGCCAAATGATATAGATCAGAGTGCTATGAAACAATGCAAATCTGAGTAATCAAGAGTGCAAATATTATACGGTATTATGAAAATACATATTATTTTATAAAGCCAACAATTTACCCATTTCTTGTTAAAGCACATGCTGCAAAATATTAAAGTAGAACCATTCCTGAACTTGGGGATCCTACATGGCTGACTAGACGCGGAATCACATTGGAGATACTCAGAGATGATCAATTAAAAACTGAGGTAACTGAAAGTTGGGGAGAGACTAAAACCCTGATGTAGAAACCAATTTAAAAGAAGATCCATGATATCCAGATAATAGTTAAAACATCCAGATAATAGTTAAAAAGAAGGGGAAAGATCTCATCATGGCTGGTTTACAGGGCCCCTATCCTCATTCATCCTGGGGGCGACTATCTTGAGAACTTCCCAGATAGATAGAGGGAACAAAGAAGTGCTGCAAAGAAACTAGTCTCCCAGGAAAGACTCTATACATGTGGGCCCCTTATTTGCTCCAAAACCCCCTCTCCAAACACTGAGGAAGCTGCAACCCTGCAGTATGCTCAACACTATTCAGCATGGGCAGAGGAAGTTTCCTGCACATGCACCCAACTCCAGGTAGCAAGAGTATAAGCAACTGAATTCTGACCACTGAGTCCATCCAGCAGCTTGTGTGTCCCTGAGTTAATATCTGGCAACTTGCATCAGTCATGGTTAAACATGAGTGCTCAATGAGTGTCTCTGGTCTGGCCTAATTGCTGTGTGGTGCCTAAAATTGATTCCATGCCCATCAAGGTCTCTGCCTGGTACCTCGCCCTGACACCAGACCCACTTAACTTCATGCCTGGTATCTGGGCTTGGTTGAATGTCCACCCAGGGCTCATTGCCTCCTGCCCTCTTTGACCTACTAGAGTCTGCATTTGACATCAAGCAGCAGCCCTGGACAGGGTGGGCCTCTGGTGGGTGCTTCAAGTCCTCTTTGAGGCCCCTCCTGGTGCTCTGGGCTGGCCAGCGCCTCCTCTCAGATCCAGGTGGCCCATGCCCTCTCAGTGTGGACCAGAGTTTCCTTCTTGTACCCCATATTATTCCCAGTCACATCTTGGTCTCTGCTAGATAGTCTAGACCTGCCTATGTCTCCACCTACTGCATCAGGCCAGTCTCACACACACCAGATTCTCTGCCACACAGAACTTGTCTCAGGCCCAGCTGAATCCTTGCCTGGTGTCCTGAGCCCACTTGAGTCTCCACCTGACACCCATTGCCTTCTCAGCTCTACCCATAGTCTCCCAGTAGCAGTGCCTGGCACACCTGGGTCACCACAGGCCCCATCAATCCTTTCTGAGCCTCCATCTGGTGTTTTGAGCTTGTTCTGTATCTGGTGGAGTTCCCATCCGGCACCTACCACTGGTCCTGGGCCCTCTTGAGCCTATTCCAGTCACCCCAGGACTACAAGATTTTCCACCTAGTGCCCATGGGCCTGTTTCATCTCCGAGCCCACTGAACTGTCTGGTAGCCCACATCAGTTCCCGGCTCTCTTGAGTTCCCACTGAGTTACAGGATCTTGTTCAAGTCTCTGCCTGTTGCCTCAGATTAGTTCTACACCTGCCAGACTCTCCCTCAAACAGCCAGCATTGTTTCTGGGAACAACAGTATCTCCATTGATCATCCTGGCCCACATGAGTCTCTAATCAACATGTCAAATCAGAGTGCTCCGGGCCTGCCTGTGCCTCTGCCGACCCTTTGATTTGATGTCACATGCACTAGAGTCTGCCTGGCACCCAGCATTGGACCCTAGCCCACAAGAGTCTATACAAATGTCTCAGGACCCTTTGAGTCTGCACTCAGTGTCTGTCACTCCACACCCTCCCTGAGACCATGTCTTGGCTTGAACAGTTGCCACAGTCTAGGCTTTATAAAAGGGGGGCATCCTGAACACAAGTCATGACACGAACCCTAAGGCTCCATAGAAGAATATGGCTTGCTGGATTCCAACTACTGCAGGTTCAGAAAGAAAAGCACTCTTTTGGAAATATATAGGTCTTTTTTTTCTCTTCTTTTGATCCAATGTTCTCCTCTACTTTGGGTGGAATTTTCAGTTCTATCACCTATTTTCTTTTTCACCCCTCTATATTATTATTTTGTTTATTTGCTTGATTAGGTTTTGCAATCTCTTCTGCTATGTTTCAGTTTGCCTCTTTAGTATTATTTTTGGCTTTTTTTCCGATAGCTCACATGATTTTCTATTATTTGTGCTTTTTCTTTTGTTACCTTGATTTACTTTTATCTAATACTACTAATTTTCATTTTCTTGTACTCCTTAATTAGATCCTTTATTTCAAATTTATCACTTTCTTCCCATCTTCCACAGTTTAACTTTTCAAATCCCTCTATTTCATAATCCTATTGCTTGCCACCTCTATCCTTACTAGTACAACCATTCAGCTTTAAGAATCTGCAGATAGTTAATTGTATCTTAATATAATAGAACACATTTATTGTTTTTACTGGAGGTGAAGTCACTCTATTGACTATCTATCTACTGTATATCAATATCTGGATTTTCTCAGAGTTTGTACTATAACTCTAGATCTCTTATCTATGGTTAAAAGTGGTGCATTCTTAATCCTTAGGGTTTGTTAATATCTAGTTGATATTTGACGCCATTATTGGTGCTGATTGTACCACTCTATCCAAGGAGATATATTTCTTGCTATCAACTGCTCTTGTCTGTATGTCAATAACTCAATTATCTGGGAGTCCTAAACACACTGATAAGATTTCTAAGAGGGAAGTTCTTAGTGGTAAATTTCCACATCAGAAAATTAGAATGAGCTCAAATAAGTAATTTAATGATGCACTCAAGTTTCTAGAAAAACAAGAAAAATACAAATCCAAAGCTAGTATGAGAAAGGAAATCATAATAGAGCAGAAATTAATGATATCAAAAATAAAAACAAAATAAATTGAAGAGTTTTTCTTTGAAAGATCAAACAAAATAGACAAATGCTTATACAGTTATATAATTTTACCAAAATAAAGAAAAAAGACTCACTCTATCAATTTCAAATGAAACACAAAATCACAATAAATTCTTCCAAAGTCCAGAAAAAATCAGTAACCACTTTGAGAACCTATACTCTAATAAATTGAAAAATTCAGAAGAAATAGATATATTTTTAGACACATGAACTATCAAAACTGCACCAGGAAGATGTAAAAATATAAAATAATCCAATATTAGCAAATGCAACTGAGGAAATTATAAAAAAAACTCTGCCAACTAATAAAAGCCCAGGACCCAGTGGATTCACTGCCACATTTTACAAGTACTTTAGAGAAGATCTACTGCAAATACTCCTCAAACTTTCATGAAATCCAAAGGGAAACAGTACTCCCAAAGGCATACCTGGAGGCAAGCGTTACCCTTATTCCAAAAGCAGAAAAAGACCCAAGCAATCAAATAAAAAACACAAAAAGCTGATCACTTCAATGAACACAAATGCTAAGGTCCTCAATAAGACACTGGCTAAAACTATGCAGAAAATCATCAAATAGATCATACACTATTACCAAGTAGGATTTATTTCAGCAATTCAGGGATGGTTCAACATACACAGAGCAATAAATATAATATGCCACATAAACAGAAGCAAGGACAAAAATCCCATGATCATCTCAATGGATGAAGAAAAAGCATTTGAGAAAATCTCATGTCCATTCATGATGAAAACCCTGAAGAAAATAGATATAGAAAGTTTTTATCTCAATCTTAGAAAAGCCATCTATGAAAACCCAATGGTCATCATTTTACTAAATGAAGAGAATCTGAAAGCTTTCACTCTTAAATCAGGAAAAAGACAATGATGCCCACTATTACCACTGCTATTCTAAGTAAAATAAACTTTTAAAATTGGGAAAAATAAAAATATAATCAAGTTAAGCAAAATGCCAGAAAGGAAGTGTAGCTGGATGATCTAGCCTTAAGTATTGGCTACAGAAAATTCTATGAGCAAAATAAAACAGTGAAAGACATCTTGGATAATCAAAATAAAAGGCTGCAGTAGAAGGAGTTGATGGTAAAGTGGAAGCATTTTGCTGGTAAAGGGAATGGATTTTCCTATTCCTTGAAAGATTTATTAATATTGTTTAAAAATATAAGTTAAAATAGTACTGTACAGTATCTGACATTCAAGAAAATAGTATTTAAAAGAAAATAATATGAGAAAACTTAAATGGAAGCAAAGTTTACAAACTCCACTCTAAATGGTAAAACATTGATATTAATAGACTGTGGTATTGCATAAGTATACTTCAAGGCCTACATGAACCACTCAGTAAACTATGTACGCACTCCCATCAGTAAAATAAGAAAGAATCCTAAAAGATGCAATATAAATAATCCTAAGAATGCAAAAGTAGATCGAATTTTAAGAATCTAAGTAGTAAGCCGATGAAGAACACAAGAAACTTCAAAATCACCAATAGAGAGTGAATGTTAGATGTTAAAAAAATCAGAAATTTGTTCACATGAATGGTAATATTAATATTAGATGAAGCAAAAATATGGCAAGAGGGGACATTAAATAGTGACAAAATGATAAATAATCAACTTATAACAAAGGCATCATAATCCTAAATTTGTACAAATCACATTACAGAGGCTCCAAAAACAGGTTACAAAAACTGATGTGGCTGAAAGTAGAAGAATCCACTGTTTGAACTTGGACAGTAAAAACCTTCCCTTTAAGCAACTAATAAAGCTAGTAGACAAAATGAGCAACGAAAAACAAATCCAGTCCATTAACCAACATGATGTAATTAGCATACATAGAGCAGGTAAAACAACATCATTATCTATTGTTTTTCAAGCTGGAAAACCAATCTCAATTCAATTTAATAATACTGACTCATACAAAGTATGTTAATCATCCATTATATAAGATTGTAAAAATCAATGACAGAAACAAACTATAGGAAAAGTATCAAAGCACTTAGAAATCAAGCCAACTAGTTCTAAGGTCTTGATAATTCTAAGAAGAAGCCTCAGAGAAAAACATTTAAAAGTGCATGGAACTCAATGCAAAGGAAAATAATGCATATCTGCTGTAAATATGTGAGATACAAATAAGGCAGTGCTGAGGGAAATTTAAATAAGGAAGTAAATTTTTATACCATACAGTAGGAAAACAACGAAGGTCCAGTATCCACATCAAGAAAGGGAGAATGACTACAAAATTTTCAAACATATAAAAAAGAATATTATAAATGTGTACATATTTTAAACCAATTAAAAGAAAGGAAAAAATTTAAAAAACACATACACACAAACTATCAGTACTCAACAAAGACCAAGCAATATAAAGCTTTATCTTACTATAAGTAATAAAGAAATTTTTTTAACTTAATAGCTACTGACAATGAAATGGCAAGATATACTGACTGTAGAATTTTACCAAAGTAAAGGTTTAACTGCAAATTTATGCAATATTTTCCAGGAAATAGAAAAATACTGAATAATTCTCAAATGATTTTATGAAGCCCACATTACTCTAATACTGACACTAGAAAAAATATACCAATGAAAATTACAGATAAATGTCGGTTATGAACTAATATATAAAACCTTCAACAAAATATCAATCAGTAGAATAAAATAGATCTTCTAAAAGTTTACACTATGGTCAGAAAGGAAATAAGGGAAAAGAAAAAATCTGAGAAAATGAAAAAAATGGAAATAAAGCTTTTGTAAATAGAAAAGGGGGAAGGCGGTGAAGGGAGGGCAGGGATAAGGGGAAAAATGAGAACCAAGACCTGTCATGTAAAGTTACAAGATCCCAATTATGATTGTAACTGTACTGGATACCTAAAATGTACCAATAAACTCAATGAGAAAAAATAATAATAGCAAAGCTATTCAAAAATTCAAAAATCCATCATAGTGCACCATATCAATAATCAAGAGAAGAAAAATCATGTATTTCAGTAGATGCAGGTAATTATTTGACAAAATCTAAACCGTTTATGATTATATCTCTCATAAAGTTACTCTGATAGGAAATTATTTCAACATGATAAAAAATCATCTACAAAATGTCTATTGCTAACGACATATATAAATGTAAATGATTGAATCCCTTGCTCTTAAGATCATGAATGAGACAGGATGTCTGATTTCACTATTCTTTATTCAACAAAATAATGGTAATCATACTGCAATAATTCAAGAAAACAAATAAAAGGCATAGGGTTTAGCAAGGAAGAAAAATTATCCCCATCACAATCACTACTTGCAACCACCTCAAAGAAAGTGAAATATTCAGTTACAATCAATAATTTATGTATTAGATCTTTATTCTGAAAAATGTTTAATGCTAACAAAATAAATCTAAATATTAAAAAGTTAGAGAGAAAAACTATTCATGGATTGGAAGATGCAACACAATACAGATATTTCACCTTCATTTGGTTTATAGGCTTCATGTGCTTTCCATAAAAAATTAATGGATTTTGCAAATATATATTTTTCTATAATTTCTACAGAAGAGCAGTCATTATAATATAATATATTATAATATATAAAGAGCAATCATAATAAAAATAATATGGGTGGGATCACTGCATATGAATCTATGTCTTAATATACAATTGGGAAAATCAAGAATACCTACTTTTAATGAAGAAAGACACAGGTAAGTGTATCATAATATGGAACGAGAAATAGAAACATAGAAAAATGTTTACCTGATTTTTGACGAAAGCATAAGCTAATTAAATGGAGAAAGTATAATTTTTTAATAAATTGGAATATAGTAATTGGCCATGAAGAGGCAAACAACAAAAAAAATGTGAATCTATGCTTCACACATTGTAAAAAATACCCGCAAAATTAGACACTGATTAAAATTTAAAATATAAAATTATAAACTTTTTCAGGAAAGAAAAGATATGATACTTCCTTTCCTCTCTTATGTAACACAAGGGATGTGAAATTTATATCATGCTATTTAAGTAGTGTAAACTTTGTATCACAACACTCATGTAATGATAGTATTCTAATAGAACAATTCACTTCACTCAAGGATTTAATCTACTCTGTGGAAGGAGTTAAAACAGATAAAATGTACTATATACACAAAGAACTGCGTTTTTTAAAAACATTAATTTTATTGGTACATGTAAGGTATATAATCCATCTTGGCTCCTATGTTTTCCCCATTCCCCTGCCTTCCCTTCAATCCCTCCACCCCTCCATATCTACAAGGACTTTGTTTCCATTTTTTATTTTTCTCATATGAATTCCATTCCCTTCTTTCTATTCCCCTACCCCTCCCACTTCCCCTTCCCCCTTGCACCTTTTCTTCCTATTTCACATTATCTCTTACATATTTTGATTTTCATTTACACTTTCAATTTCTCATGGTAGAGAAACTATTCGGTATTTACACGTATGTGTCTTATTTATTTCATTTAAGAATATCGACTTAATGTGCATCCATTTCTGCTGGGTGTCTTCCCCAAAGAGTTAAAAGAATCATACCACAGTGATAGATGTGCGCCTGTGCTCATAGCAGAACAATTCGTGATGGCTGAAGCTCAGAAGCAGCCCAATTGCCCATCAACAGAAGACTGGAAAAAGAAAATGTGGGTTTTTTTTTTAATATAACAGAGTACTACTTAGCCATAAAGAATGAAAAACACAATGAAATGTTATTCAACCAATTAAAATAAAATTCTGTCATTTCTGGCAACATTGATGGAATGAGAAGACAACACGTTAAATGAAACATGCCAAGCACAGACAGACAGGTGCTGGATGCCTCTCTTTTTGTCGTATTTATGAAAGCATTCCAGAAATTTGCAAGCAGAGAAGTTATGTAATTTTCCTAAAATGCTCAAGTTTAAATTGGAGAATTACAAGTAAACCAGGTTTTCAAATTTAAATTCTAGCCCTCATACAATCCCACAGCTGGCTCCATCATTTTCCTATTTGTATTTTAAATAAGGATTAATGTGGCATTGATAAAGTATCCAGAGAAACACAAAACTAAGGACATAAATGTAAGAAATTTCAACTCTTTAATGCAATGTATGTAGAAGTCATGAGAAAGGAGAAAAAACCAGGTAACTTTTTTTCAGTATCATCTATTGGCATTTGTACAGAGCTCATGTATCATACCATGCTAATCACTCGATTTTGTATGTAAAAGAAGAGTAATAATAAAATATTTCTGTCAATATTTAAAATACACAGCTCAAAAGAAAAATACACAGGAACAAAAATGGCATTCAGGATACAAGATTATGTAGTTATGTAATAAAATATTTCCAATTTAAATTGCAAATTCTTCACCCAGATAATCCATTATTATTTAACCAGATTTTACTTCTGGCAACAAAACCATAGTAACTTCTTTAGCTACAGGAAAGGCACTTAGATTTTTTTCAGGCTGTCTGGGCTTATGACAAGAAGGAAAAACTGCACATATATATATATAGAAATATTAAAGATATAATAGCAAGTAAGTAATGCATCTGCCAAACTTTCTAAAACTTTAACCCCAGTAAACTTTGCTAATGTATTATTGCACTTTCCTTTTTGAGACTGGACTTCATCTCAGAGTAACATTCATCATAACTCTTCACAGAACTATTATTCATCAGAAAGTATTGTCACAGGAGTCCAAATTTCTTTGGTATTTGTACTAAAGAATAACATTCATAGTTCTGTAATAACAGTATCATTGCCTTATAAACAGACAAAATATACTGTGAAATGTATTCCATTTCCACACTGAATTTCTTTTTAATATTTGGAACTTTTCAATGCATAAAGAACAAATACCTATGAAAATAATACCTGCTAGCATATTGAAGATGAAGTATAAAGCTTTCAGTGTATTGGAAAATAGCTGTCTAATAACACTGTGGTATAGAGAGAGTAGACTCGTGATTCCTCTCCTTCTATTCCAATACTTTCCATAACTTCTTACTAACTCTTTTGGTCACATGTCCAAGGAGAAATCTTTTATCTCATTCAAGTCCAGCTTTTGCAACAGTGAGACCCCCATCTCAAAAATATGTAAACAAATGAATAATAAAACCATCCTGTTGCATACCTTAATATATACAACTAAAATCCATCAATCAATAAATAAGAAACATCTGTTTCCCTACTAACTTGATAATCAAATACTTCCTTTTCTATGTAAGTTTTTCTCATCCTCAATTTTACAATGTAATCTGAGGTAAAGATTTAACTTTTTTCCCAAGGAGCATTCATTTTTATCAGAAATAGTAATAGAGCCATTCTTCTGTTTCTATTAAATTTTTATTCTAATTATATATGTATATATGACATATATGCACATGTATAACATATATAATTAGATATATAATTTATATGATATATAATATGCAGGTATTATATATATATATATATATATATATATAATCTTTACACAAAATACTACCATATTCTGTATTGCCTATTTTCTTTTCACTGTTTCAACTTTTTATAATTAACAGTATTTTATTAGAATAGCTCCAAACACAATAAAATTATTTGGAATGAATTTTTGTAAGGAGATGCAAGATATAAATTCAACACTATAAAAAAAAACTTTTCTAAAAAAATTCAAGATTTGAGTAAGTGTAAAGTTACCAAATTCACCCTATGTTGATGGAATACATGACTTAATATTGTTACCTGAAGTGTTTGACAGTTTTAACATAATCCCTACCAAATGACAATGGCTTTTTTTGTCAAGCTAGAGCAGTCAATCTTAAATATCATAAAGGACAGCTAAGATAGTCTTATATAAGAAAAATAAAATACATGAAAATAGTGAATTTTGGCTGCTATCTCATACCATGTTAAAAATTAACACAAAAAAGATAGAAAATCAAAATATATACTTAAAATTTAAAACTCCTAGAATGTGAAAATCAATTTACACAACCTCAAGTTCTCAGTAGATTTTTAGATATGAAACTCGAAGCAAAACAACAAAGAAATAATACACACAAATTGATATTAAATTGTTATGTGTCAAAGGAAAATATAAAGTGAAAGAATGAAAAAGTATTTCTTTAAATCATATATCTCACTTGCCATGTAGAGGTACAAGATCCCAACAATGAATGTAACTGTACTGTATCCTTAAAATGTACCAATAAACTCAATTAAAGCTGAAAAAAATCGTATATCTCATAAAGATTTAGCCACCAAAATATGTTAAATGCAAAAACTTCTGTGATTAAAGAATAAAATAATAAACTGAGAAACCCTGATTGACATAAGAGACTCCATTTTGTTTAAAACCCACCATTTGGTGGCTTAGCTTGTCCTCTGTGTAACCTCAAGATTGTTCTTCTGGGGAAAACCTACCAGCGGCCCCCTTACAGACTACAAAGTGTGCTTATGGCTACCATAAACCTGACATAGCAGGAAGGTTTATGAGGCTCACCTGCCAGATGTACTATCTGATCCCTATCTGAACTCAGAAATTTTCCTGTGAGAAAATCCACTCTCTAGCTAAGACATTTTGTGCTATTCTGGTTAAGGTAACAGGAGAGGTCTTTAACTAATTGTATCAGAGGTCCCAGATGTCTTAACTGTGCATTCCTTCTTGCTTCTATAAATGTGCTTTAGGTCTAGGTAAGGAAGTTTACACTGAGGTAAAGAGGAAGGGGAGGAGGTGGAAATGTGTGGGTTTTTCCTCTCTTCCTATAAAACCTGTACTTAATTTCAGTTTTGGACCTGACTCCACTTCCACTAGAGGGTGGGTCCAGGCTAGGAAAATAAAGTTCTTGTTTTGACTTTATCACCATGTTGTGTCTTGGATAAGGGTCTCGCTGAGGGACTGGGCACAGCAAAATAACCCATATAAAATAATGATAATGTTTTCAGTAGACATTTCTGCAAAGAAAATACATAAATGATCGACAAGTATATATCCGCTTACATGTACAAACATCACTGAGTAAAAATATAATGAGAAATACAATAAGGTCAGTGTACTGAATCAATTGATAATAAATAAATACTCTGTTTTGGGGGGACCTTTTGCTGGCGAGGAGTGCAGCAGAACCACAGAGCTAAATACCCGCCCAACTGATAGCACTTTGGATGTGATGCTGTACTCTAGTTTTGTAAAATGTAGTCCCTGGCTAAACTGGGGAAAAGTTTACCAGTAAAGACTGTATTACTTCATGCAAATGCAAGTGACGTTATAATTATCACAATAAAAATTTCATTGAAAAGTATTAACACCTCCAGGATTCAACTAAGGATGCAAATCTCTGGGAAGATCGTTACTAATAATCTACTAAATTATAACATCACTTTAAACCTTTAGAAAGCTTTGTTCACAGCATACCTGTTATGGATAGAATTAAATAGTTCTCTTGTCTTCACTCTTCCTTTCCTTTCCTTCACCCTTTGCATTTCTTTATTTTGAATCTTCTTTACTTTGAATAAAAGTTGTGTTCACCTGTTTATTGGTTGTACAGGCCTGTAGGAAACAGGGAAAGGGGACATTACTAGAATCTCTGCATCGGGTCCTAATCTCCTATAAGCCACCACAGTACAAGGGAAATTAATTAATATATAGACAGAAAATGAGACTTGGAGAAGAAGCTGAGCTTTGGCCTGATCCATGCTGCGCTGGGCAGCAAAGACCCCAGACCCCTAGTATGCCACACCTTTATTCAATACATCAGCAATAAGAAAAATAGCAAATGACTAAGAGGGTGGCTGTGATGATCCCAGAACAATGAGGAACTATGCAGATGAAGATTTTGTTTCTCCCAGGATGACTCCAGCTGGTGTCCTCCTGCCCTGGTGCATCACATCATCACCTCTGCCACTGAGGTCTAGCTGTGACAAGAGGTGAAAATGGAGTCATGTCTGGACATGCAGCAGCTCGTCTGTAGAAGGAAAAGTAGGCCCTAATCATATAGAATGGCTCTTGACATGGGCCAATTCTTTGGGTAGGACAGTAAGAGCCTAAAATCACCTGAAACCATGCCACTTGGCAACACCATCATTCTCGCCACTTTCCAAATCAGTTTTAGCATAGTTTTGAATAAGGTGGGTGGGAACCCACCACAATATGTTTATGAGCCTGCCTTGCCATTGGATGGCACTCAGCAGCAGCATTCAAGTTTTTTTTTTAAAGCATAACTCCTAAAAGTGATCATAAAAGGGAACTTCCAGATCTGCTTCAGAAAGTTCCAAGTATCGTAGTGATAAGTGTGCTTGAAGTGAGGGAGAATATTTTGGAGTATCAATGGCAAGGCATATTTCACTATAAATTTTTAAAAAATATTCACTGACATGTTTTGATAGCTCGTTGTATGTTGGTGTGGGTTTGCACCCTTGTAATCCTAGCTACTTGAGGAAAACTTGAGGCAGGAGTACCACAAATTTGAGAAATGCTCAGACAGCTTAAGAGGATCCTGTCTCAAAGTAAATTTTTAAAGAGATTTAGGGAGGTCTCTTAGTGCTCCTTGGATTCAAAACCCAGTACCACAAAAGAAAAATAGAGAGAAAGAGAAGGCAGGGGGAGCACTGAAGGAATCTGACCACTGGGTTCCTGGTCCATGGAGAGTCCACTTTAAATCCCTTCCCCATGGTATGCCTTTATACCTGCTGTGATGTGTCATCATGGGTTGATTACGTCCAGTAAGCACAGCTACACCCTATAATTCCGAGTCATTGTTCAGCTCTGCTCTTGACAAAAATATGGAACTCCTTGTATGTTCTCAAGCCTGTTCCTGGGCAGATAGCCACAACTCTTTTTTACTAGACTCTCCACCTCCAAAAGTCCCATTGCTGGAGCTGGGGATTTAGCTCAGTGGTTCTGCCACCTGTTTCACAAGCGCTAGGTCCCAAGTTCAATCCCTGGTACTAAAAAAAAAAAAGTCCCATTATGATTTTTCCTTTCCACTACCCACCCCCCTTTATGTTCATGGTGCTAAAAAAAAACTTAGCTTAACAGCAACAACAAAAAAACTTATAGTCTATAGAAGAGTTACCTAGTTTGGTCTCTAATGCCAGAGTGGTCCCTCTCAAGTTTGTTTTGAAATAAAACTGTCCTATTGAGCTCTTACCCTTGCTTCTTTTCCTTTTTGTTCACACACACACACACACACACACACACACACGCGCACACTTTTATGTAAAATTCTACTCTCTACGAATTCTGTATGAATTCATTGACAAAGAAAGCTGAAACAACTTTATTCTGGTTCTTAATATAAGAAAACTCTTTCTGAACATGTTGAAAACTTGCATACTTGTATGATCCAATCAAAAATTATAGGTCTTAGAATAAATGTTCACCTTAAAATCTGGAGAGAAATCAGTGTCTTCTGAATGACATGACTTATTTTCTTACTAGAAGTATAAGTGTCTGAATACCATATAAGCCTGTAGAAAATAAAATTAGATATTTTTATGAATTGATGCCAAGTATGGGCTAGTATTTGTGAAGCACTTGAGTACAATATTTATAAAGAAGATCTCATCTTATTAAATTTTCTTGCAATGACCTCACCAGGCTCGTGGAGGAATATAAGGGAGAATTAAAAAACATCTTTCTATGTCACTGCTGGCTGAAGAAGTAAAACAGCAGACTGCTAATCTGCCCTGGCTCTTTACCTAATGCATTTGGTGAATCAAAAGGTTTATTATGGTAAGGACATCAAGGCATTGTAGCCTCAAGGCTCTAGTGAAATCCAATCACAGCTAGTGTAAAAATAGAGCCATAGCAAATCTTCTTGAGTCAACAAAAGCCTTATCTAGAAGGGAGGGACTTCAAAACCATAGCAGAAAACTTCTGGGGTTTACTTCCTGCTATTTCAGCAGTAACCAAGTGAGAGAAGTAGGACTCATTCTAGAAAAGGGGAGGCAACCCTTGTGAAGACCACACCTATAAGAAACAGGCCTATCATGCCTTTCAAATGTTAAAGCATAGTTACAACATCAGAGAATGTCTTGTTAAACCAAGACTCTATCTCTGTTGTTGAAGTCTTTCCTAAACTCTTGTAGATGCTAGCAGGAAAAGAGCAGGTCCTGAGACAACTCCACACAACGGTCAGCAGCAGTGCTACTTGCAGTTGTAAAACTATCCACTGAACTTAGAGCTAAGAATATTTTCATAATAAAAATTTATGAAAGGAAAACAAGTTGCTGATGTTGAACCTACATTGTCTAAAGATAAGAGAGTGAAGTAGGGATAGGGAAGATAATCCATAGGAGAAGTAAGTTTTATTTCTGGATTAGTTTAGGTACTAAGATAGAACTGATGGTGCCTATTAGTCTAAGGCTCGGGGTCTTTCAAACAAGGTTAAAATATACATTCAGGAATGTGGAATAACTTTTGTAAGTTGGTATACTTTGTAAGTTACCAGATTAGGTTACCTTATCTCCACTTGCTAACAACCTCCACCCCTTGCAATTAAATTTAGAAAGTGAAATTTTTTTATCATTTCCCAAAATTCACCTCCATACTACCAAGGCTTGGATGAAAATAACTGTGAGAATAATTAGAGAGATACAAAATATATCTCTGTGGGCAACCACCAAAGGATACTTCCAAATAATGCAGGGGATAATTTTACACACCACTAGTGTAATTTGGCAAGTCTGGAATCTATAGTAACAACAAACTGTGACAATAAAAACAGCGAAATTGAAACAATCAAAATACTCAAAACAATAAATGTGAAAATTACTGTGGCTACTAATGATCTTGCAGAACAAAACAAGTATTCTTCTTCTTTCATAAAAAGTGTCTAAATATCTATTATTCAATAAAATATGGCCAGCCAGCTTTTAATAAAATACTATAAGGCATGTCAAGAGGTAAGGAAAATACAGTCTAAAGAGACATGGTTATGAAAAACCAGAGTCAGGAGAAAATAGTGGAGCAGTGAGCGCCAGTAACAAAGCTTCTCCAGGACAAGGTGCCTGGATCCCAGAAATCAAAAGCCTGAGGAGAGGAAAAATAAAAGTAGATGGCACTCAAGAATGTAGAGGTAATTAACAGAGGAGAGGAAGAAAATATGATCCATTGCTACAGAAAAAAAAAAACATATCACTGATGCATATGGAAGAACGTGCAACCCAGCAGATTGGCTGTGTACCCTCCCTGGTGGGACCAGCACAAACAGACTTGTTGCCCCCTGAGAAACAGAGACTGGAACTGGTTTGGGAGATTGCTGTACAGCCAGAGGCAGTGGCAAAAGTGCCAGACAATATACACCAAATGCTCTAGCGGAAAAATGTTGGTAAGTGAGCTCATGTGATCAACAGCTGCAGCACTGGGCCACCATTTTGGGCACCAAGGCAAGCACTTGAGCTCTGATAGCAGAACATCGTCACTTTTTTCCAGCGCCATTTTGCTGCCCTGAGAGAAAGAAGGGAAGAGCCATCCCACTGCAGCAGACTGCCAGTAGTTGATCAGCAGACTGATGGAATTTATGTTGAGAAGTGGAGACTAGCTTGAACCAAATTCCACTCCCAGGACCACACAGGGCCATTAAAACTGTCCCAGGCTACAAAAGGTTGGAGGCATACCCTCTGCTGTATGACCAGTTACTCAGGCAGCCTTGGCCAGTGGCAGGAAGTGGAAACTTGCATGTGCACTCTGACCATGGACATGAGCAAAAAAGCCCTAGACAGTGGTAGGACAAAAGAGCCCTCCCTACCCTCCTTTAGCCAGAATATGAAAATAATCAAAGGTGTGGAACAGAGGAGCCCATTCAAGACCTGGGAAGGGCCAACAGTGAACAGACTTGAAAGCAGCCTCAGTCTAGCTCCAGCAGAAGGCTTTACAGTGGATGAAAGAGCTGTGCAAACAGGATCATGGAGACTAGACTTGGAAAAGAGACATCTAGAAGACTGATGACTAGGGAAGGGCCCCAGCTCTCAAACCAGGAAGTCCGAAGCAGCTTTATGTCCAGCATTGATCCTACTAGTGACCCAATGAGTCCACACAGAGCTTATAAGGGCTCTGTTTCAGACACTAACACAGAACTGCGGACAACAGAGGAATTTTAGCATTTTCATTATCTTTCTTTTTCCTTCTTTGCTCGATTCATTTCCTTTCTTTAGTCTAATTGGGTTTTTTCCTGTTATTACAGTTTTTGTTTCTTAAGATTTATACATTGATACCTTTTCTGTTCCATTTGTTTTCATTCTCTTGCCTGAACTGTCTCTCTTGCTTTTGTGAAACTTTCATGTGAGTGAACAGTATCCCTTGCCTTTTTGGTTCACTTCAGTGTTGCTTTGCTTCCACCTTAGTGCTTTCTCTCCTCTCGCCTCCTCCAGTATCCCAAAGCTTGGCTGTTTATCCTGTGTACTCCAGCCTTCCTTCTACTATATTTCACTTCACCTATGTCACTCTTTCATCTCTTATCCCTCTTAAATTTCCTTTCCATGGGATAAAACCAGTCCAATAAAGGGAAGCTCATTGCATACAAACTTCTGATTTAAATTGGATTATGTTATACAAGGATAGAGCTTACTCATATGGTTATAGTCCATACACTGAACTGATATATAGTTCATATACTGAACTAATAGGGACATTTTGTTAGTTGCTAGACTGCTTTAGATGCTATTGATACTGCTAATTATACTACTTTATCCAAGATATCATACCTGTTGTAATTAGTTGTTCTCTAGTCTATGAAAATCACTGAGAAAACTGGGGTCACAACCACCACCATAGTTCAGTACTAAAGAACTGGGCACTAAGGTAAATACATAGCAACCTCTCATCCTCAATAGATTAGGAAAGTAGGATGTTGGAATAAACACAAAGACCAAGAACCACCTACACATATAAGATGTCTCTGAGGAACAGGAATTTCCTAGAGAAGTCTCAATAATAGTGATAAACTATCTACCATAAGAAATCTACAAGCAACAACTCAGAAAAGAAAATGAAATTTAAAAATAGAAAATGACAAGACATAGAGGCCAAATGCAAACCCAGATGTCCAACCCACCTAGGACAAGAATGAGGGACAATGAGATAGAGGAAATTGGACCACCTGAACTTTCTGAAATGATAGCTGAACAAGTAAGTAAACAAATAGAAGAGTCTATAGAGAAAATAATCCTCTAGGAAAAAAAGGAATGATAATCAAAATGAAGGACATAATCAATAAAATTAGAGTATAAATACATTAAAAACAAAACAGAGGAGCTTAGGAAAATGATGGAAACCAGGAACACCCAGCAGAAGAAAGAAATGGAACACATGAAACAAATTCAAGCAGATATCCTGGAGATTAAAAATTCCATTGAAATTACAGGCAATCCAAGTGAAGACCGACTTTCAGATCTACAAGACAGGATTACAATTACTGACCATGAAAAAAATATTTTTAAAAACTACAAGAAGCTATGAAAAAAATCAATCAAATAATTGTATGATGTTGCAAAGAAAAACAAAATAAGACTAATCAGAGTCAAGGAAAGAGCAGGAGAAAATACAATAACAATAAAAAACTTGTTCACAGGTGTAATGTTAGAAAACTTCCCAGACATGAAAAAAGATTTAAACACACAAATAACTGAGGAATACAGAACTTCAAATCCTCATGGCCAAAATAAATCTACATCAAGGCATACAATAATCAAAAATCCAGAACTTCAGCACAAGAACAGAATATGAAATGCTGTTAGAAAAAAGAAACAAATCATCTATAAAGGAAAGCCCATCCAAATCACAGCAGACTTCTCAATACAAAGCATAAAGGCAAGCAGAGCATGGAATAAAGTATTCCAAGCCCTAAAGGAAACAACCTCCAACCCAGACTGATATACCGCAGAAGACTACCTTTCAAAATCAATGGAGAAATGATACTTCTATGACAATTAACCCCTGAAGAAATTCATGGCTAACAAACTAGCTCTAAAAAATTTTCTGAAGGGCGTTTTGGAAAGAGAACACGAAAAACACAATTCAAAGAACACCAATAGAAAGATATCACTAGGCAATGCAAGCAATTAAACAGAAGGGAAAGGCAAGAAACCAATAGGAAAATAATATGACAGAAATAAACTGATACATGTCAGTTATAATCTTTAATGTAAATGGTCTCTATTCACCAAGCAAAAGAAACAGACTGGAAGAATGGATCAAGAAACAAGATCCAACAATATGCTGCATTAAAGAAACACATTTAACTCAAAAAAGATGGAATACAATATTCTATGTTGCAAGAGCACAGAAAAATAAGAGGTAGTCTATTTTCAGATAGTGTGAAGTTGAAGCCAAGTCTGACCAAAAGAAACAAAAAGGTCAATACATACTTATTTACAAGAAGAAGAGAAAACAATTATGAATATATATGTGCCAAATTTCAGTGCACCAAACTATATAACACAAATATTAATGGGCATAAGAAATCTAATAAGCACTAATACAATTATAATGGAGGACCTTCATACAAACAGATAATCTAGACCAAAAATTAATAAAGAAATATCATAACTGAACCAAACTTGTGAACAAGAAGACTTAATAGATGCCTACAAAATATACCACATACTAACCCATAGAATATTCTTAAGCAAATACCAAACAATTGAAATTATCCCATGCCTATTATTTGACCATAGTACAATGAAAATGGAAATCTATGGCAAAAGAAACATCAAACACTCCGTAAACACATGGAAATTAAATAGCACCCTCCTGAACAATCAATGGATCACAGTTGAAATCAAAGAAAAAATTACAGTATGTACTATTAAATGGCAATGCCAACACAACAGATCACAACTTATGGGAAAATTTGACAGCAGTTCTAAGAGGGAAATTTGTAGAAGTGAACTCACATCAGGAATACAGAGCAAGTTCAAATAAACAACCTAATGATGAACCTCAAACTTCTAGAAAACCCCAAAGCTCACACTAGAAATTATAAAGATCAAAGTACGAATTAATGCAATTGAGACTAAGAAAACAAAGAGTCGATGAATCAAAGAGTTGATTCTTTAAAAGATTAAAAAAATTGATTAAACCTTAACCAAATTTATCAAAAAAGGAAGGAAAAATCTCAAATGCATCTAATTCATAATGAAAAGTATGAAATCACAACAGATCCTGTGGAAGTCCAGGTGATCATCAATACATACTTTGAGAAACTGTACTCTACTTAAATAGAAAACAGAAGAAATGAACAGATCCCTAGACACATATAAATTAGAAATCTGATCTAAGGCTCCTGATGGATTCACTCCTGAATTCTATTACAAGAAATTTATTAAAGATCTATTGCCAACTCTCTTCAAACTCTTCAATGAAATAAAAATGGAAGCAATACTCCCAGAAACATTCCTGATAGCAAGGATTACTCTGATACCAAAACCAGAGAAGGACCCAACATAAATAAAAAACTGCAAGCCAATCTCCCTAATGAATGTAGATGCAAAAATCCACAATAAGATACTGGCAAGAAGAATTCAGCAGATCATCAAGATTATACATGGTGAACAAGTAGGATTCATCTCAGGGTTCAACATACACAAATCAATAAATGTAATACACCATATTAACAGAACCAATGAGAAAAGTCACATGATCTTCTCAATAGATGCAGAAAAAGCATTTGACAAAGCCTAACACCCATTTATATTAAAAAACACTATATGGAAAAGTGAAATAGATGGTCTTTACCTTAAAGCCATGCCTGACAGATCAACACTTAACATAACACTAAATGGTTCAAAACTGAAAGCTTTCATTCTAAAATCAGAAACAAGACAAGGATGTGCAGTATCATCACTTCTATTCAACATAGTTTTGGAAATATTAGCCAGACCAGTTAAAGAAGAAAAATAAATAAAATGAATACAGACAGCAAAGAAAGAAGCTAAATTATCATTTTTGCAGATGGCATGAGTCTCTACATTCGAAGACCCCAAAAAACACCAAAAGACTTCTAGATTTAATTAACCATATTCAGTAGTGTAGATGGATACAGATTCAACATTCAAAAATTAATAGCATTCCTTTATACAAATAACAAACTCACTGAAAGAGAAATTAGGGAATTGACACCTTTAACAGTAGCATAAAAATACTTACGAGTCAATCTAACAATGGAAATAAAAGACCTATACATTGAAAATTAGAGTACTGTGAAAAAACAGAGCAAAGAGGATATCAGAAGATGGAAAGATATCCCCTGCTCTTGGGTAAGAAGAACCAACATAGTGAAAATGGCCATATTCTCAAAATTGTTATATAGATTTAATGCAATCCCAATCAAATTACCATTAGAATACCTCACAGAACTAGAGAAAACATTTCTAAAATTTATTAGGATCTAGAAGAGACCTAAAATAACAAAAACTATTCTTGGCAGCAAAAGCAAGGCAGGGGTCATCACAATCCCTGACTTGAAATTATACTACAAGGCTACTATGATGAAAACAGCATGGTACTGGGGGAAAAACATGAGAATCAGTGGAACAAAATAGAAGAGGCGGAAATGAAACCAAACACACTCAGCTACCTTATCTTTGACAAAAGGGCCAAACATGTTCAGTGGAGGAAAGATAGCCTCTTTAATAATTGGTGCTAGGAAAACTGGCTTTCTACATGCAAAGATTAAAACTAGGTCCATGTCTCTCACAAATCACTAAACTATAGTAAAAGTGGACCAAAGATCTAAATATTATAACACAAACAAATCTGCTGGAAGAGAGAAGAGGTAGAACGCTTAAGGGCATATGGGTAGGCAATGACTTATGGGAAGTAGTGCAAAGAATAAAAAACTGTGATCTCACTCATCCCATCAAAATGTTTTTGCATGCAAAAGAAATCAGCAACAGAGTTAAGGCACAAACCATAAAGCAGGAAAAATTTTAGTCAGGATTCCTTCAGATAAAGGACTAATATTTAGAACATAAAAAGAATTTAAAAAATCAGACCCCCAAATTTAAAGTTCCAATTCAAAATGAGCATGTGAAATGAACAGCCATTTCTCAGACGAATAAGTAGAAAAGGCAAATATATACATGAAAAAATGTTCAACATCACAGGTTATTTGAGAGTTGCAAATTAAAGCAATGCTGAGATTTCATCTCACTCCAGAAAGAATGACTATTGTCAAGAAATCAACCAACAACAAATGCTCGTAAGACTGCACAGAAAACGGAACCTTTCTCCATTGTTGATGAGAGTGCAGACTGGTGCAATCATTGCGGAAATTAGTGTAGATATTCTTAAAATACTTAGGATTGGAAGTCCTAAGTTATTCCCCCAGTGGGTATCTTTCTGAAAGTATTCCCCTAGTGGGTATCTTATTGAAAGTTATTCCCTGGTGGGTATCTTCCTGAAAGTATTAAAATCATCGGGCCACAATGATATATGTGCACTCATATTTATAGCAACACAGGAATAGCTACATTTTGGAAACAACCCAAATGCCCATCAACAAATGAATGGATAAAAAGT
This sequence comes from Fukomys damarensis, assembly GCF_012274545.1. NCBI lineage: Eukaryota > Metazoa > Chordata > Mammalia > Rodentia > Bathyergidae > Fukomys > Fukomys damarensis. The sequence goes on from NW_022900951.1 coordinate 104,537,543, forward strand.
TCTTTTTAATACAATGAGTACTACTCAGCCATAAAGAAAGGTAAATGAGATATTTATAGCTAATTGGATGCAATTTGAGACTATAGTCTTAAGTGAAATAAATTGGATATATATATTGTCTCTCTTGTGTGAGAAACTAAAATATAAATGAGGACCAAAATGAATAATAGATAATGTGAAACAGGAAATTTTTCAAGAGGAAAGGGAAACATTGAAAGTGGGAGTCGGGGAACAGGGAAAGAAAAGAAAACATAAACAAGAATAGAAGGGAAAAATGGAAACAAAGTTTTTGTAAATAAGGAGAGAACTGGGGTTGAAGGGAGTGGAGGGGCTTAGAAAAAAAAGAAATCAAGACATATGTACAGGTACAAGTTCCCTTTGATGAATTTAATTGCTTTGTATATTTAACTTGTACCAATAAAATTAATAAAAAAGAAAAATACAAACTAAGATATGGTAAACATTGTGGAAATATTACAAAGAGAATGGAAACCATTATTAACATATAAAATTACTGAGTGGAGAAATTAAACAAGATCATGCAGTTAATATATCAATTACTGATCGCTGTATAAAAATTACTGTATATTTACAGCCGAAAATAAGCATGTAGGATTACAGTTTTTGTTGGTCAGCATTCAAGACACAGCTGTATGCTCGGTTTTAGAATCTCAGCAGGCTGCAATCTGGGTTTGAGATGGCAGTATATAGTACTGTTGAAGTTTGACTAAGGAAAGATCTGCTTCTAAAACTCCTCATGTTTTTAGTGAATTCTTTTCCTTGTGGTTGTAGGATTCAAGTCTACATTTTCTTAACAGCTAGCAACTAGAAGACACTCAAATTTGTAAAAGACTATTCACAGTTTGCATAACCCAAAAAGTGAAAGAGTGCAATTTCTCTTTTTGTATGCTCAACTGCAAGCATGAGTCAAAATATATGCAATTCTCTTCATTTGTATAATAAATGTTTTAAACCCCCATACTAAACTCTCAATACTAGGGATTATGCCTGGGTCATCATCTTTCATACTTTAATCAAGATGCTTTATACACACAGTAATTGACTGCGGGACCAGACATTAGAATATTCAAAAAGTGAAATACATGTACATTAAAAAGTAAAGTACTGTTTAATAATATAATCAGCATTTATGGATAATTATTATGTAGTGAATATTGTGAATGTAAGATTCAAGAAGATTCTCAGATTAGAATTACAATCAGAATTGGAATGGCCACCTTAGCTGCAAATGTAAACTATTTTAATATGCATTTCTTCCTACAAAAATAAGCAACACAGAGTAAGTTAATACATTTTACTCTTTTGTAGTGTTGTTAGAAATTTAGTGTAATGCAACATTTATTTTTAAATTTCAACCTAGTATGAGTATCTTTATTACCTCAGCAGCTTTGACTTCACCCCTATGCATTTCTCTGGTTTGTTTTAAAACATGAATATTGACTTACATTTTGACATCATGCACATTAATTTATGAAGAGCATAGTATATCAATCTTTCAATTACTCTTATTTCTAGAGGACAATGGACTCCAGAATGGCTGAGATGGTATATGTCTCAATATGTAATGAATCATGGCTATGCACAAGTTAAGTAACTTTCCCTGAAGTGGTGTCATAAGATCCCATTAAAACATCACTAAAGCACTATATAATAGTACCCTTTTGAAGACAATAAAGGCATTATTAACAATAACTTATGATTAACTCCAACAAACAGAAGAGGTCATACAAGATCACTAATGGAACCATTACGGTAGTGGTTTCCAATTTTGTCATGTGAGACATTAGCTCTTTAAAAGTATCAAAGGAATAATATATATAAAAAATTAAAGCATTAAATATCACAAGAGAAAAAATAAAGAATGAGATTTTCTTTTCTGTAGCATTCTACTGAGAATATTATAACTGTAATGATACCTTTTATTGAATCTTACTTACACCTTTCCCAAAGTGCTATTATGTATTTCTAGAGTCATCATAACAATCTTATAAGCATTTTAATGCAGACTTACCACATAATCAATAAAGAAATTAATGGGTATCTGTTGTGTATGCAGCATTGTACTATGTTCTGCTTGTTATAAAGAAGTATAAATATAATTCTATAATTCATAATAAAAGAGATAATCAATTAGGTAGTGTTTTATAAAGAGAAGTTTATTTTCAATTACATTTAGGTTTAACTGTGATCCAGTTGGGGCCACTTTTGCTTCTGGCCTACAAGAAAGAATCAGCTTTCATGGAAGTTTATAAACTGTTTTAGGAAAGGTGAAACTTTACTCCTACTGTGTCAGATTCCCCTGCCTAGCAAGTGACGTGATAAATTAACAACATAAAAGCTTAGAAATTTAATATTCATTTCATGTGACACCGGAGCCTTCATAAGGAAATGAAGACCTAAAGAAATGATAAAACCCAAATGAAGAGAGACAGTTGTGGAGAAATAACTACATTTTGTGAGGAGGATAATGGAAGAGAAAACTTATTTATTTCACAAATTGTATCTGTACACAATTCTCCCAGCAAGGAGACTTTGTTAAAGAGTGTTTCCTTCTTTCCTGGTACAAGGAAAACAGCTTTCATATGGGATTTTTTATCTCCCGTTTTTAAGAGTTAAAGAAGGTATTAGAATCACATGGTGTGTACTGCATTTCAAGTGCATTTAGCTCAAAATAATTCTTATGTTAATGGCATAATTTGATGTAATATATTTTCACTCTTCACTTTATATATTTCAGAATAAAACTGCAATTGTGTTTTTAGAATAAGCCAACATATTTACACATACCCTTAATAGTAAAGTAAAACATAACACACAAAATATAAGACAAATGGTTCAATGCAAGCTCATAATATAACTTTAACAAATATCTATCCAAAATAAAATTAAACATGTATATTTTTGGAATAATGCAACCTTCTCTAAAAGTTCACTACAGGCACATAATTAAAATATAAGATGTGTAGTTACTATAGTTAACATATTCAAGCTTTAATATTTCATATATTTTTCACATATTCTTTCTTAGAACAAAATCATTAAAATCTAATAATTCTCAACTATTTCAATTAAAAATTAAAATTTTAGTAGAAAAAAATCATTTAAACTGTTAATGGTTTCCTCACAAAAACACTTAAAATTAGTATAACTTTCATCAGGTAAATGTTACATCAATTAAGGACAGAGAGTAACTTCCAGGTTTATCATGATAATCACATGCCAGAACTGAGGAAATTTTATCAAAGACAACAGCAAATAAATGCAGAGTAAATTATAGGGCTAATATACATATTACAGTATAGATGCAACTACAAAGAAGTATTATTTTACTTAAAAATTTTGTAAACACATATTTTGGAATCATGGTGATCACTGACAAAATATATATCTTCAGTTGTTCCATAAATTTTCTTCAATGTGTCCTACCATCTTCAGAGGGAGGCATTAGTAACAAAATTAATTGTTGCAATGCAGTGTCAACATAGCTTTTTTGTACAAATGACAACTTATCTTAAGTAATTATGCAACAGGCTGTAACTAACTGAAATATGAATATTACCCATTTGTCCCACGGCTCTTCAGATCTGCTACGTTATCATTAATGTTCACAACAGTGCAGTAATTGAATTACAGAACATTAGCTACATGATTATTATGATCATAAACTGCCATAAAATAAAAGTCCATGAAATAAAAGCCCAAAAAAGTCAGTTTATAAAGCAATATTGCACCATAACTTTTCCTTTCTTCTATGCCCTCTGCCTCAATAAGTCTACAGCAATGATGCCCACATTACATGAAAAAATGTTCATTTAAACTTATTATTTTGTTTCAAGCTTTCAAATATTTCTGCTAATAAAACTCAGTTTTCTTTGTCTTGCTCCATCATGTTCTCAAACAAGATCCCCCTGCGTTCATCCCTGTAGTCCTCACTTGCACCATAATTCCTAAGATGAGTCTGATTCCTTACTTCTGATTGTAGCAATTTACTCTAAAGCACTATGTGTGTACTTTGTATTACTGTACTTTATCCTGATATAGTTCATTGGTTTTCAAGTTATAAGCTACCAGCTCTTCCAAGTGAACCACTACAACTCTAAGTACTTCAATAAAAATAGGCTTTTCAGTAAATGGTTCAAAGATGAATGAGCCTATATCTTATAATATACACAAGACTAAACTCTAAATGTAGAGGTACAAATTTAAAATAAAACAAATAAAACCAAACAAGACTACTAGAAAAAGTAACATGAGCTAATTATTCTTTAAGATTTTAATCTAGGAAATGTCTTTCCAAATGCAGTGTAAGTAAAAATTTATAAATCTGATGAGTGATTTCAAGGTTAAATATTAGATGAAGAAAAATTCAAAAAAGCATAAATATTTTATGCTTTGTGTAAAAATAATTCATTTTACTAAATTGGAGAGGTATTTGTTCCTTTGAACAAAGATATGCAGGAATGATTATTTAACCATACTAATTGCTTCAAAAGCCCCACTTTGGCTCCTAATTTATAGATGGTTCCTTTTGGGGAAAAACTTAAGTTTTCCAATTATTTTTGCTGTGTTTTTGGCCTCCAATACTCACTGCACATTTGAAAATATGCAGGCAGTGGTTGCCATGTTATAGCCTGAATTTTGGGCTGCCATTGGATATCCTAAGCAAAATGAGTCAGTCCTCCTCACTTAATTTTAGTCCCACAAAATTTTTAGACATTGTCAAAAGGTAAACAATTTTTTTGCCAGAAAAGATGACATGTGGCCTCTAGTACAAATGCAGTCCTGATTACCAATCAAACCTCATATACCTTGCTTTAACTGTCCATGTTTCTCTCAGCATTATGGGTTCTGGCCAGAATCACCACACCCAGGCTCTGCTTATATTTATTGTAGGAAATCTCGATCCCACATCTTTAAAACTTCCCAAACTCCTCTCACCAATTAGTTCAAACATTTATGAATCACATGGGTAGGTAGTCACAGCAAAAGCTCCTCTTATCTGGTACCAATTTTCTGTTTTATTCAGTTCCTGATCACTAAGACATAATACACAACAGTTACACTACAATAGATTTCATTTGGCTCATAGTTTCATGGGATTCAGTTAATTGTCAGTAAGATACAAAGTAGAAATATGGTAGAAGGACATAGAAGGCAAGGATGCTTAGACATTTTGATAAAGGAACAGATCAGGGAGATACTGTCAAAGCAGAAGGGGTGAGGGACAAGATCTAGATGCTAAGACCACACTTCTATGATTTACCCAGACAAACTCAGTATTGTGTCCCACAAATCTCCCAGGTAGATCCCAAAGCCAATAGATATCACACTTCACCTTAACTACCACAGTCAGATACAATCATTATTGCCTAAAGTATAATGGTATTTATAACAACAACACTGGACAACTCAAGAATAGTGGCATGAGTTGCAATCACTAATCAATGGACAATAAGTTGTCAGCGGAAACATTATTCTCTGACAGATATGAGATTCTATTATTGCCACCTAGAACTCACATTGACAGAAGAGATCCTGACACAAGGAGCAACTAGCCTGGGAAATCATGATGACTAAGTGTTCTGAGTCTGTTCCTCTGTTCCTCTGTCTGGAGACACTGGGGTCAGGGAAAGATGTTCCAAGAAAGGCAGATGACTCCATTATGAGTCTCCCAAACTAGAAGTATTCTTTGTTACCACAGGTTTGAGAAGACTACCTTAACTACAGATACTCTGCAGTTTTCTGACCAACAAATATGTGGACCAGAATGAAGTCTTCATTTCTATAAGCTTGAAAATCCCTTACTCTGCCTAGAAATTCTGCATGGCCTGGTAGCTGGATGACATTGAGAAGGGTCATCCAGTTATTTTTTTAAAATTAATTTTACTGGTACATTTAATCTATACAATATAATGACATTCATTGTTGGCAATTTTTACCTTTACATAATCAATTTTTGTTCTTATTTTTCCCCATACCCCTGTCCTTCCTACAACCCCTCCCTCCTTCCCTATCTAAAAAGACTGATTTATTTTTCATTTTCTCATATTAATTCCATTCTGTTCTTTCCATCACCCTACACCTCCCATTTCACTTTCCCCTTTGTACCTTTTCTTCCTATTTCACATTATCTATTGTAGCATTTAGTCCTTATTTACACTTTCAGCTTCTCACACTAGAGAAACTATTCAGTAATTACACATGTGTATTCTATTTAAATCACTGAAAAGTATCTCTTCAATGTGTATCCCTTTAGCTATAAAAGTCTCTAATTTCTCATTTTTATGGCTGAGTAGGATTTCATTTTATTTTAAAAAACACATTTCTTTATCCAGTCTCCCACTGATGGGCAATTGGGCTGCTTTCAAGTTTTGGCTATTAAAAATCATGCTACTATGAATGTGGGTGCACATATATCACTGTGATATGATTCTTTTAATTCTTTAGGGAAGATACACAGCAGAGCAATAGCTTGGAGAAATGGGACTTGCAATGCCAATTCTTTGAGGTATCGTCATACTGATTTCCACAGTGGTTGCACCAGTCTATACTTCCACCAATAGTGGAGCAATGTTCCTCTTTCCCCACAGCCCCTCCAGCATTTGTTATTGGTTTATTTTGTGATAGCTACCATTCTTTCTGGGATGAGGTAGAAACTCAGTGTTGTTTTAATTTGCATTTCTCAAATGAGCAGTGATGTTGAAATTTTTTTTCATATGTTTATTTGCTATTTCTACTTCTTTTTCTGATAAATGTCTGTTCATTTCTGATGTCCATTTTTGGACTGGATCTTTAAATTTGGGATGTCTGATTTTTTAAAGTTCTTTATATATTCTAAATAGTAGACCTTTGTCTGAGGAACAGCAAGTAAAAACTTTTTCCCACATTGTGAGTTGTCTTTTCACACTGTTGGAGGTTTATCTTGCTGTGCAGAAGCTTTTTAATAAGAAGACATGATACTTGTTGATTGTGATTGTTACAGGCAACTGAGCTTTTGTTCATAAAATCTCTTCCTACACTAAAGTCTTCAAAATTTCTTCCTCACCTCTCTTGCAGCCAATTTGGTGTTTCTTTTTTAATATTTAGATCTTTGATTCATTTTTATTTTATTTTAGTGGATGGGGAGAGATGCAGGTCTAGTTTTGTTTGTATGTTTGTTTGTTTGTTTTATTTTGTTTTTTGGTACTGAGGTTTGAACTCGGGCCTTTGAGCTTGTGAGTTAGGGCCCAGAACCACTGAGCTAAATCCCCAGCCCTAGGTCTAGTTTTAAACTTTGTCAAGTTGAAACCCAGTTATTCCATCACTGTTTATTAAAGAGGCTATCTTTCCTCAAGATAGGGTGTTTATCTTTGCTCCTGAGAGGGTGTTTGGCTCCTTTGTCAAAGATGAATTGGCTGAGTGTGCCTGGAGTTGTTTCTACATCTTCTAATCTGTTCCACTGGTCCTCAGGTTTGTTTCTTTGCCTGCACTATGCTGTTTTTATCACAGTAGCTTTGTAGTATAGTTTCAAGTTGAGATTGTGATATACCCCACCTTCCCTTTATTGCGTAAAATTGCTTCTGCTATTCTAGGTCTCTTCTTGTTCCAAGTGATTTATATGATTGTTTTCTCAGTATGTGAAGTATGTTGCTGGGGTCTCAATTGGGATTGTATTGAATCTATATAGCAGTTTTGGAAGTATGGCTATTCTCACTGTTAAATTCCTACCCAGGAGAAGGGAATGTCTTTTCATTTTCTGATATCCTCTTTTATATCAATCTCTTTTATCAGAGTGCTATAGTTTTCAGAGTAGAGGTCTTTGATTTCTTTTGTTAGGTTGATTCCTAGGTATATGAATTATTTGAATGCTATTGTGAAAATTGATTGCACCATTTCTCTCTCAAAGAGTCTGTTTTTCATGTACAGGAAAGCTATTGATTTTTTTGTATTAATCTTGTATTTGGCTACCGTACTGAATTTGGTTATTGAGTCTAGAAGACATTTGGTGGAGTTCTTGGAGTCTTTTATATAGAGTATCATGTTGTCTGTAAATAACGACATTTATTTCTTTCTATTGTCTAATTACTGTAGGTAATGTTTCCAAAACTATATTAAACAGGAGTTGTGAGAGTGGACATCCTTGTCTTGTTTCTGATTTTAGCAAGAAGGATTTAAGTTTTTGACCATTTAGTAGGATATTGGATGTTGGGTTTTCATAGATGGCTTTTAACACATTGAGGAAGAGACCATCTATTCCAATTGTTTTTATCATAAATGCATGTTGCATCTTGTCAAATGCTTTTTCTGCATCTATTGAGATGATCATATGGTTTTTGTACTGAACTCTATTAATATATTATATTCATCTGCAAATGTTGAACCATCCCTGCATCCCTGGGATGAATCTCACTTGTTCAATGTATATGATCTTCTTGATGATCTTCTGCATTCTATTTGCCAGTATCTTATTAAGGATTTTTTTAAATCTTTGTTCATTAGTGAGTTTGGTCTATAGCTCTCTTTTTCGGTTGATCATTCTCTTATTTGCAGATCAAGGTGATTCTTGCTTCCAGGAATGAATTTGGGAGTATTGTTCCCTTTCAATTTCATTGAAGAGTTTAAAGAGTAGTGGCAATAGTTCTTCTCTAAATGTCTTGTAGAATTTAGCAGGAAAGCCATCAGGGATAGGGCTTTTCTTAGTTGGTAAATTTTTAATTACATTTTAAATTTCATTGATTGATATTTAGTCATTTACAATTCTTAGGTCATCTTTTTCAACTTGGTACTTCTTACTAATCTAGGAATCTGTCCATTTCTTCTGCATTTTCCATCTTATTGATGTATAGATTCTCAAAGTAGGTATTGATGATACTCTGGATTTCTGCTGAGTCCCTTGTAATTTCACTCTTTTCATTCTTAATGACCTGAATTTGGACCTTTTGTTTCCCTTTTTGTTAAGGTTGGCTAAGGGTTTGTCAATTTTTTTTTTTTTTTGAAGAACCAACTCTTAGTTTCATTGATTTTTTTTGTATCATTTTTTTAGTCTGCAATGCATTGATTTCTGCCCTGATCTTTATAATTTCCTCCCTTGTATGAGCTTTGGCTTTGCCCTGCTCTTCTTTTTCTGGAAGCTTGAGGTTTAGCATCAGGTTGTTTAATTGTGCTCTCTCTGTTTTCTTAATATGCATATTCAGTTCTAAGAATTTCTCATGCAACAGTGCTTTTATTGTGTCCCATACATTCTGATTATTGAATTGTCATTGTAATTTAATTTTAGGAGATGTCTGAGTTCTTTAATATCCTCTGTGACTCATTGGTTATTCAGAAGTGCTTTGTTCAATTTCCATGTGTTTGTGAAATTCTTTGTGGTTTCTTCTGCTATTGATCTCCAATTTCATAGTACTATGATCTGGTAATAAACAGAGGATCACTTCAATTTCTTTGCACTTATGTAGACATTTTCTATGAACAAGTATGTGGTAAACTTTGGAGAATGACCTATGTGCAGCTGAAAAGATGTGTACTCTGATTCTGTGGGGTGAAACACTCAGTAAACATATGTTAAGTTCATTTTTTCAAGAGTTTTACTGAGTTCTAGTATTTTGTTGTTTATTCATTCTAGTTTATCTCTCTATTTGGGACAGTGGGGTACTGAGGTCCCTCATTACTATTGTGTTAGTTCATATTTGATATTTTATGTCAGTTACTATTTGTTTTATAAAGCTGTGCACCCTAGTGTTTCATGCATATATATTTATGACTGTCATCTCTTCCTCTTGTATTATTCCCTTTACAAGGATGTAGTGTCCTTCTTTGTCTCCCTTATTCAGTGTTGGTTTGACATCCACTTGAACTGCAAAGAGAATAGCTACTCCTGCTTTTTTTGAGGGGATCCTGTAACATGGAGTATTGTTTTGCACTCTCTAGCTTTCAGTCTATGAGTTTCTTTTTGAATTACATGTGTTTCTTATATGCAGCATATTGTTGGATCTTGCTTCTTGACCTATTTTGCCAATCTATTTTTTCTGATTGGTGAATTGAGACCATTAACTTTGATGGCTATAACTGATATGTATTGATGTATCCTTGTCATGACTTTTTGTTTTTGTTGGATTCACTCGTTTTGCATTTAATTTCTTATCATGCCTGATAGATTCATTCTGCTGGGCTTCCTGGTGTGGTGATCATAATTGTCATTTCCTAGGATATTGTTTAAAATTTTGTGGAGTCCTGGTTTGGTATTCATGAAGTTTCTAAGGTGCTCTTTATCATGAAAATATCATTTCTCCATCAATTTTGAAAGACAGTTTTGCAGAGCACATCAATCTGGGTTGGCGGTTGTTTTCCTTTAGGGCTTAAAATACCTCACTCCAAGTTCTTCTTGATTCAAGGCTTTGTTTTGAGACTTCTGCTGTGATTCTGATAGGCTTTCCTTTTATGTAATTTGTTTATTTTCTCTGACTGCTTATAGAATTTTGTTCTTCTATTGGCTTTCTGGAATCTTAACTCTTATATGCCTGTGTGTTGTCATCCATGAGCCTGCTCATGGAACAAGGTTTGGGAGCTCGGATTGGGTAAGGCACAGAAGCACCAAGCAGACTCTGGGGAGGTTTTTGGAACACTTCCACTTTATTCAGGAAATGCACAGGCTTATTTAGGGAACCATGGGGTAGGAGCATGGGAGGAGCATTTAACATTTGGAGTTATCTTATTGGAGGCACAGTGGAGTGATTTTTCTTGGGCGAGGCAAAGGAGTCACGGACTAGGGGAAGAGGTGTAGCCTGTTGGACCCAGCATCTATGCACTTAGGCAAGTTAGCTCAGTCTTAGCAAGGTCTTCAAGTTAGCTCAGGAAACAGTAGTGTGGTGTACCTGGCCCAGCCAGGCTTGAACTTCTCCCACACCTGTGTGTAGATTTTTTTTTTAATCAAAGCTAGTTGGAGTCCTATATGCCTGACTTAACTGTATATCAATATGTTTTCCCATACTTGGGAAGTTTTCTTCTATTACTTCTGTGAACAGATTTTTTATGTTATCTGCACTCTTATTTCTTCATTTACTTCAATCAGTTTTATATTATTCTTCTTTGCATCATCTAGCAGCTGTTGGATTGATTTCTCATGTTTCCTTACTATTTTTAAGATTTTTTCTTTTCCTGGTCACTAATTACAATACAATCTTCTATGCCTAACATTCTATCGGATCTTTAGCTTATTTGGCTGCCTAAATTTTCAATGGCATTTTTAATTTCCTGGAAATCTATTTGCATCTGTTTTACGGATACTATTTGTTTCATATGTTGGGATTACATCAGGTTCCTCAGCTCCTCTATGTTTTTTTTTTATTTTTTTAGTCTATGTCCACTCTAGATTTATTGATCATGTCTTGCACTATGGGCACAATCTCTGCTGTCATCTGTTATCTGAGGAAGTATTTCTGAATTCATTTTTTCCAGATCCTCTTTTGTTGCCAGTTCAGGCAGTCCAGGTGGTTGAATATCAGATTGTTCCATATCATTTCCCTTTGTGGTTGACTTAGTTGATCTGCAAGTCTGGTTTTGGGTCTTGCTTCCCTGTCTTCCCATTTCAACTGATGCAGCCTGTTATGCCTTTATTGAGACAACTTTTTGCTCACCCAGTTGTCTTCAATTCTCAGCAAGCCACCAAAGGGCCTTTTCTCTGCTGCTTACCAGTTCACATATTCCTGGGTTCAAATCACCAATGCTATGTGGTGGGCTTCTCACTGAAGCTTGTTCACCTGTGAAGCTCTTTCCTGGGCGAACTTTGACTGGGCAGGTTTGTCTGAGGTTGGGGAGGATCCCTGGCTGGAATCTGCCTTAACAGCACTGTTCTGGACCTCTGTGCTACTCCCTGGGATATGTGTATACACATAGTTGCTATGGGGCAGGCCTCTCACTTGCACCTGTGCAACTTTGCAGCTCTTTCCTGGGAGGGCCTTGGCTGGGCAGTTTTGCCAGAGCCTATGGGTCAGAACAGATCTATGGTGGAATCTACCTGCAGCTGCACTGGTCTGAATCACACCACTGTTCCCTAGGATTAGTGTCATGATATTTTTATACATGGCAAAGAATCTCTTCACTTACCCAAACATACTGAGCAGCCAAGTATCACAATAAGGTAGATTTTCCCTTCCTTACTTTAGAAGTAAGTGTTATTTTAATGGAAGGAGAATGTTTTCTATCACTTACAGGTACTAAATGGGGAAAAAAATTCTATCATTTCAGGATATACCAGCAGAAAGACAAAACAGAACTAGATAAAGTAGAATGGACAGAGATGAAAAACAAACAAAAAAAAACCCACACTTAAAAATAATAACAAAATATTTCCTCAGTTTGATGAAAGACATAGAGATTCCAGATGTTGAATGAAACCCATATAAGTAACACAAATATGTTATCAAGGCATATAAATAAATATCTACAGATTAAAGAACAAAGAAGGGCTTGAAAACAATCGGAAAGAACTGAAATTTCTACATTTTGTAAATGTGCAGCATTTCAAATTTGAATATATTTCTCATATAAAACCTTGAAAAAAGAAGAAAATAACACATTTTCCAAGTGTGAAAAATAAAGTACTGTGAACTGTGTGAAGCTATAATTCTGGAAAGAAAAAGAAATAAAACATAATTAAACAAAAGTTTAAATAATTTGTTACCAACAGATTCATTGTCAAAGAATACTAAGGGAAACTATTTAAAGTAGAAGGCAGTGATTAAATAATGAGTACTAGAGCAGTTAAAATAAGAAAAGAATAAAAAGAGAAGAAATGTAGATAAATTCATTTGACTTCATTAACACCTCAATTACATTAAATAAATGTAGTAAAAGATGTAACTTTATCTGATTATCAAAACAATGGTATTTAAAATTGTTGAATCTAGGCTGCCTCTAAGATTTAGGTATTATGAGTTGTGTTACTAACACCATAGGCAGTATCTGTGTATCATTACATTATGATGCCTTTCACTCTCAGGAACATACCTAGTAAGGAAATACCTGGGTTAACTGGAATATATACTTTTAGCCTTTTGAAGACTGTGATCATTAACAAATGAATGGATAAAGAAAATATGGTATTGGAACACAATAAAGTATTATTTTGCTATAAACAATAAAAGTTGTCATTTTTAGGAAATTGGATGAATCTTGAGGTCATATTAAGTGAAATAAATCAAACACATAAGCTTAAATAGTTCATAATTTCTCGTAAAGTATAAAACAAAAATAGATAATAGGAAAAAGGGAGATAAAACTTTTACACAGGGGAAGGGAATCAAGAGATAGAGGAAGGGGGAAGGAGACTAGTATACAAAATAATAAAATGAGAGACATACATATTTAAATATTTATTAGTAATTCTCTTAAATTTAAATCATCTGAAGACACAAACTAAAAGAAATATATATATATGCCAAGCTAAGAAAAATAAGCATTACTCAACTCTGTTATTTTAAGAGAATGGCTTCAAATTCAATGTTAACTTTGAAATTAACAGGACAGATGAAATATGCAATACCAAATTTAATAATAAAAAGAAGTATATTAATATCTGATGAATAAACTTCAGAGTAAATGACTAGAGATAAATGTAGACATTGTATGTAACTGTCATAATTCCTATGGTTCAGATGTAAAATGTTCCCTCAAAATCTCAAGTGTACAGAGATGGGACCTGGTGAGAAGGGATAGGTCACTGGGAGGGAGCTTGACTTAAAATATTGGAGTTTGGTCACTAGTGCCCTCTCTTTCCCTCCACTTTTTGGCCACCATGGCATGAACAGCTTTTCATTGCACTGCTGTACTGCCATACAATTTCTGCCTTAGAACCAGGTTACCATGAACAGAGTGCACTTAAACTGTGAGCCAAAATAAGCTTTTCCTCCCATTTGCAACAAGAGGAAAGTATTTAATACAGAAACTTGGTTCCAAAAGTAGGTTTATTTTTAAGGTGCCCATGTCATTTTTGGACCTGATTTATAGGAGTTTGGGAAAGTGTAGATATACAGGTTAGTGACAACCTAGAATATCGTGTGCAGTACTTGATGTGTAATGCTGGTCAGAGCTCAGAAGACCAAATGTTAACAGGAATGTGGGCAGGAAAAGCAAGACTTAGAAGGTTTCAGATGAAAACAAGGACTTCACTGGCAGACTAGAGTCCATGTGTTTTGCACTATGGCAGAAAAATTGCCTACATTTTAACACTGTCCAGAGATTTTGCAAGTGACTGAAGTTGAGAGTAGTGGACTAATCAGTTTATCAGAGGAAATCTCAAGGCATCCCAATGTTCAGACTATGACATGGTTAATGCTGGCTAATTTATTCAGATCTATGGGAGTAAATAGTAGAGCAAAGTGATATGAAGTTTCAGATTTGTCAGAAAGGAAGAACCTGCAATGTTGGGGTACAGGACTACATGTTTGCCACAGTGATTGGCATTAAGCAAAGTAAAGAACTTTCTACAGGCACAAGGGAAAATAAGTTTTGAGAGAATCTCAGAAGTCATCAAGATACCAACCTGCACAGGATAGAGGGTGCAAAACTGTAAATTTCTGAGAAAAGAAACCCTGAAATGCTGGTTCATTCAGGGCCACCTATGCAACTGTATACTTGAGTTCAACCTTCCAAACACTCAGAGGCATTGCAGACATTTTCAAAGAGAGCCTGGCGCCTGCTCAAACTGGAAATTGATGTTAGGATCATTCATTTGTGGATAATTTTTCAGTCCTGTGAAATGCAACAGTTATGGAGTCATGGAGGCTTCCATCCATATTTCAGAAGAAGTCCTGGGAGGCCAGACCACAACTTGTGGCAGTATCACAGATCCTTCTAGGAGTTCATGAGAGGACAGTGTATGAACCTGTGAGAGTGAAGGCAAAGTTGCAGTTCAGAATCCTGGAAGTTGGAGATGTCAGTTACCTGGAATATTTGCCATGGATCATCATGAGCAGTGAGTGCAACCATCCCAATAAAGAAGCCATATGGGCTGTAATTAGCTAGACTAAAACGATGGAGCTTCAAAAGCCATGTGGTTCACATCTCACAACTTCCCTTGGGTGCTCTACATGTTGTTAAGGGATTTAATATTCTTTGGTACAAATTTAGTTTACCCCTCCATTCCTCTCCTTTACAATGAGAAATATTGGCCAGTGATATTCTACATTGGAGGTAGGGCTTCTTTTTCATGTTTATAAGGCTCACGTCTAAGAGTTTGCCTTGAGTCTCGAAGAACAAACTTTAAAGCAATGCTCTAAATGCATTTTCCATAATGAGCTGGTCATGAGCCTTTTGGGGTCCCAAGGTAGAATGTTAACTTTTATATAAAAATGTCTCCCCAAATTCTCACATTTTGAAATGTATAGTCTGGTTGGAAGGACAGGTCATTGGGGTATTTATAGAAGTGCATGTTCTTGTCACCATTCCTCTTCTCTTGTTTCGTTTTTCCTCGTCACCATGCCATGAACAGCTTTCTTCTGCCATGCTTGTCCGCCATGATATTTTTGATTTGGAGCCAAATGGCCTGGAATGAATCCACTGAAAGAATAAATCAAAATAAATCTCTCCTCTTTCAAATTCAGGTTATCAGGTATTTTATACTAGTGAAAAGAAATTGACTAAAGCAATAATGTGTATGCCATAGACAAAAGAACCTCCAAACATATAAAACAAAACCTGAAAGAACAAGAGCTCAACAGAAATATATAAATCCACAATTACATTCAAAGACTACAAATCTCCTGAAATAAATAAACCACCTACTATTCAGGAATTTTCCAAAGTGTTATATGAACAGAACAGAGACAGCTTCATTTTATTGCTCCAAAATGGCCATGATGTTGTTTACAGCAGGCTAAGATAATTAGCCCAGTGCCTACTGGTGCCAAACTCAAATGTGTACATTCCAATCACTTTACAAAAAACACGTGACATATTTTTGACCATTTAAGGCCCATCCAGTTTGCATACTCCACAGAATGGCACCCAGTATCTATTAATAATATATAGGACAAAATTAATAGCTATAAAAGCCCTCAAACCTGCACTGGTATTTGGTGCTCTCTGGACTTTAGATTCCACATCTTGCTGTTAAGTGACATCACATAAATACACAAGAGTCTCAAATTTCCTGTTCTTCCCTAAGCCCCTTTCATTTTCTTGTTCTATCCTCAGAAGTACCTTGCCTTTTCCACATTCTTTATGGAGACCTCACATTACTCTCTTCCTCTGTTTAACACTGTCCAAGCACTTCCTAGTAAATTTGGTATAAGTCATTATTTCTCCTAGTCCTGTCTCTTTGTTTTAATTTAACGGCAACATCTTCTAATTTACCATAGAACAACATGGACAATATAAATAAAACTTTCAAACAACAGATCTAAGAACATATAAAATCCTGAGTCATGTAATACTGGAGAATGTTCTGAAAAATGTGTCATTAAAAGGATTTCCTTTTTATAAGAATGTGAAAGAATGAACCTATATGATCTTAGTGCACATCAATCAGAGTAGCCTCTTGATATAATAAAAAGACATAGTAAACATGAGATTTATCTGTCTCTTGCTATTACAACTTGGTATACTATTTTAGAGTAATGTTTTTATTAATAAGTTTGAAAGAGTACACTCCATTAATGATTAAAAGTATACTATAGTAAATATATAATCATTATCAAGTATTATGTGCCATACTTAATTATATTGCTATACTTTTAGATGAATGGCAGAAGAGTAAATTTGTTGACACCAAAATCACCACAAAAATTGCAATAATATGTTATATTATGACGTTGTGGCTACAAAATTCTTAGATGATAAAATATTTTCAGCTCTATTATATTCAATATTATGGTATCAATATCAAGTACATAGTATGCCATTTAGCCAAACATTCATTACACAAAACATGTATGTATATGGAACACTCTACCCAACAGAAATAGAGTGTGTATTTTTTCAAGTGCTCAATGGAACATTCACTTGTATAAACCTTACCATGAATCATAAAGCTAACCATAATGAATATACAGCTGTTGCCTAACTTCCAACCATTATGAGAGTGCTTTTAACAGTATATGTTAATCATGAGTATTCATACAGTCATTCCCTATTGTTGACTTAAAGCATTCATAGTTTGCAATGGGTTTATGCAGATGTTATGCAATGGTAATGACAGGGATCATTTGTATGTAAGAATTTGAACATATAAAATGTGCAGTTTGGTATAATAAAATCAAATATAAAGTCAGTAGTAGAAGGACACTGGAAAATCTCTTGACAATATTTTTTGGAACTAGGTATGTACTGCAGAATCTTTCAGATGTCAGGCCAGGGCTCTATCCCTGAACAACTGCCTTAGTGCTTTTTAGTTTTTAGTTTGAGATAGGGTCTCAGTTGCCCAGGCTGAACTTGTGATCCTCCTAGCTCAGCTCCCAAAGTAGCTGATATTATAGTTGTTCACCAGAACACCTAGCAGAAATCATCACATTCTTATTACTTAAAGAATATATGTGAATTTATGTAAAACCTGATGATTAAAATATTTGAGGTACAGCTGAAGCACTGTTTAGAGTAAAAGCATTTTTGCACTGGATGTTTTACATCAAAATGAAGAATATTTTCAAATCAATGATTTTCCTCAATATACTATAAAAATGAAAACAAAAGAAAGTCATCATAATCAAAGACTATAAAATAAAACTGCTAGAATAAATATTGGTACATTGTAAAAGAAAATAATAGGGGAAATTGATGAAAGAAGCTTGTTCAGAAATTAATAAAATAATACAATAATAAAGCAAGGACAATAAGAATATTAAGAAAACAGAATACATGAAGAAACAGTGTCATGAATAAAGGAGAAATATCACCTAAAACCATGTCGCAATAAAAACCATAATAATTATATACAGTGAAAACATTATAAAAATGCATTCAACAATTTAAGAAAAATAGACCAATTACTGTAACTTTACAAACTATTAAAATATGTGCTACCTTTCCTCCAGTGGGGATGGTCAGCTCCTTTTTCAAAGATGATATAGCTGAGTTCATCTGGAGTTGTTTTGTGTCTTCTACTATGTTCCACTCATCCTCAGGTCTGTTTCTTTGCCAGTTCAATGCTGTTTTTAACACAGTGGCTTTGTAGTATAGTTTCAATTTTGGGAATTGTTATACTCGCTGCCATGTGTCTGTTGCCTAGGATGGCTTTTGCTATTCTAGGTCTCTTATGGTCAAATTAATTTTGGCTTTGTAGTATAGTTTCAATTTTGGGAATTGTTATACTCGCTGCCATGTGTCTGTTGCCTAGGATGGCTTTTGCTATTCTAGGTCTCTTATGGTTCCAAATTAATTTTTGGATTATTTTTTCTAGTTCTGTGAAATATAGTGTTGGAATTTCAATGGGCACTGCATTGAATCTGTATAGCAGTTTTGGTAGTATGGCCATTTACACTATGATGATTCCTCCTACCCAGGAGCAAGGGATATCTTTCCATTTTCTTATATCCTCTTCAATCTCTTTTTCAGAGTGCTGTAGTTTTCAGTGTAGAGGTCTTTTGCTTCTTTTGTTAGATTGGTTCCTAGATACTTTATATTTTTGGATGCTATTGTGAAGGGAATTGTTACCCTAATTTCTCTCTCAGTGACTCTGTTATTTGCATACAAGAAGGCTATTGATTTTGGAGTGTTGACCATGTATCAGGCTACTCTGCTAAAAGTGTCAATTAAGTCTAGAAGTCTTTTGGTAGAGTTTTTTTGGTATCATCGAGTATCATATCATCAGCAAATAATGACAGTTTAACTTCTTCCTTTCCTATCATTATTGCTTTAATTTCTTTTTCTTGTCTAATTGCTATGGTTAATGTTTCCAGAACTATATCGAAGAGGAGTGGTGATAGTGGGCATCCTTGTCTTGTTCCTGATTTTAACATGTAGGTTTTCAGTTTTTGGCCATTTAATATGATGTTGGCTGTTGGTTTTTCACAGATAGGCTTTATTAAGTTAAGATATACAACATCTATTCCAATTTTTTGCAGGGTTTTTATCATGAATGGGTGTTGAATTTTGTCAAATGCTTTTTCTGCATCTATTGAGAGGATCATATGATTTTTGTCCTTGACTCTGTTAATATTTGTGACATAGACCATCTATTCCAATTTTTTGCAGAGTTTTTATCATGAATGGGTGTAGAATTTTGTCAAATGCTTTTTCTGCATCTATCAAGAGGATCATATGATTTTTGTCCTTGACTTTGTTAATATAGTGTATTACATTTATTGACTTACGTATGTTGAACCACTTTTGCATCCCTGGAATAAATCCGACTTGGTCAGGATGTATGATCTTCTTGATGTTCCTCTGTATTCTGTTTGCTAGTATCTTATTAAGGATTTTTCCATCTGTATTCATTAAGGAGATTGGTCTGTAGCTCTTTTTTAGTTGCATCTTTCCCTGGTTTGGGAATCAAAGAGATACTTGCTTCCAGGAATGAGTTTGGAAGTATTGCTTCCCTTTCTATTTCATTGAAAATTTTGAAGAGTAATCAGTAGTTCT
>NW_022900951.1:104557424-104589199 GCF_012274545.1 Fukomys damarensis
CCTTTTACATTCCTAATTGCATGGATCTGAGCCTTTTCTTTCTTTTTTTTTTTTGATAAGGTTAGCTAAGGATTTTTTTATTTTATTTTTTATTTCAAAAAACCAACTCTTTGATTCATTTATTTTTGTATTGTTTACTTAGTCTCCATTGCCTTGATTTCTGCTCTAATCTTTATAATTTCCTCTCTTGTTCGAGCTTTGGGTTTCTCTTGCTCTTGTTTTTCTAATAGTCTAAGATTCATCATTAGGTTGTTTATTTGAGCTCACTGTGTTTTCCTAGTGTGGGCATTCAGTGCTACAAATTTTCCATGTAGATCTGCTTTCATTGTGTTCCATTGATTTCTGTATGTTGTACTGGCATTTTCTTTTATTTATAAAAACTGTGTAATTTCTTCTTTAATTTTCTCTGTCCTCCATTGTTCAGGAGAGTGTTGTTCAATTTCCACATGTTTGTGAAGTTTCTACAGTTTCTTATGCTATTGATCTCCAGCTTGATTGCACTATGACCTGATAATATACAGGGCATAACTTCAATTCTTTTGCATTTATTCAGACCTGTTCTGTGAGCCAGTATGTGGTCTATCTTGGAGAATGACCCATGTGAAGTTGAAAAGAATGTATATTCTGATTTTGTGGGTTGGAACACTCTATAGAAGTCTATTAAATCCATGCATTCAAAAGCTTGGTTGAGTTCTAGTATGTTGTTGTTGATTTTCTGCCTAAATGATCTGTCTGTTCGTGATAGTGGGGTATTTAGATCTTCCACTACAATTGTATTAGTGCTTATTTGATTTTTCATGTTACTTAATATTTGTTTTATATAGTTGGGGGCATTAATATTTCGTGAATATATGTTTATGATTGTCATCTCTTGCTCTTGAATTGTTCCCTTTACAAGGATGTAGTGGCCTTCTTTGTCTCCATTATTAAGTTTTGGTTTGATATTTAGTTTGCAAATAAGATTGCTACCCCTGCTTTTTTCATGGCTCCTGTCACGTGGAGAATTGTTTTCCATCCTTTCATTTTCTGTCTATGGGCTTCTTTTTTCATTAGGTGTGTTTCTTGTATACAACATATTGTTGGATTTTGCTTCTTAATCCATTCTGCCAGTCTATTTCTTTTGATTGGTGAATTGAGGCCATTGACATTGATGGTTATAACTGACATTTACTGACTTTTTATTGTCACGTTATAGTCCTTTTGTTGACTCTTTTTACTTTTCCCCCCTCTCCTTTTAGTTTCTTGCCTTGAATATTTTATTTGCTCTGTTGGGCCCCATGGTGTTGTGACCTTCATTCTCTGTTTCTAGAATATTGTTTAGAATTCCTTGTAGTGCTGGTTTGGTATTTATGAAGTTTCTCATGTGTTCTTTGTCATGGAAGTATCTTATTTCCCCATCAACTTTGAAAGAGAGTTTTGCAGGATGCATCAGTCTAGGTTGGAGGTTGCTTTCTTTTAGGACTAAAAATACCTCACTCCAGGCTCCCCTTGACCTGAAGTTTTATGTGGAAAAGTCTGCTGTGATTCTGATGGGCTTTTCTTTGCATGTGATTTGTTTCTTTTCTCTGATTGCTTGTAGCATTTTGTTCTTCTGTTGGGTTTCTGGGATCTTAATTATTACATTTCTAGGTGTAGATATTTTTATCTTTGCTTATTGAAGCCCTATATGCCTCACTTATCTGTATGTCTAACTCTTCACTTCTCTTTGGGAAGTTTTCTATCATTATGTGAACAGCTTTTTAAGTCATTTATATTTTCTCCTGCTACTTTATGGATTCCTGTCAGTCTTATGTTATTCTTCTTTGCATCATCTAGGAGTTGTTGGATTAGTTTCTCATGATCCCTTACTGTTTTTAAGAGACCTCTCTTTTCATGGTCACTTAAGGCAATCCTATCTTCTATATCTTAGATTCTATCTTCTCATTATTTTATTATGTTGCATACACTTTCAATAAAGTTTTTAATCTCCTGGATATCTGTGAATCTGATTCATGGATTCCATTGCTTTCCTCTTTTGGGCATTCATTATTTCCATTTCTTATGCTGGGCATTCATGGCTTCTATCACGGTCCTGAGCTCATCTATTTTGGGGGCAGTTTCTGTTCTAGAGTCTTGAATCATAACTTCCATTTTGCTCACCATCTCTGTGGTTATCTGGGAAATTATTTCTGTTTTGAATTTTTCTAGAGCCTGATTGATCTGTTTTGTTACTTCCTGTGCTATGAGTTCAGGGTGTCCTGCTGTTTCCCTATTAGACTTTTCATCCTCATTTGCTCTACTGTTTGCTATTGATGAACTGGAAGTCTCTCTTTGTGTCTTGCTTAAGTGTTTTCTCATTTTTATTTTTTTTTGTTGGGTCATCCTTGGTTTAATTTCTGTGTTATTACTTTAATCTTCCTGATACAGTTGTGCTTTAGGTTTTAATTCTCTAATGACTCATAGACATTCTCATTTTCACAATATCGGAGAAAACAGCTCATTAAATCGATCACAATCTTTTATCCCAACTGATACAATCAGCAGCACAATAGGATCAAGCACAACCTGCAAATTGACCACTGGTGGTAGTCATTAATCTATCACCTTTAAACCATGTGAATTAATTTAAAATCAAGGAACAGCCCAAAATATGTTTGCAGTGAATACACTTTTCAATATAGCATCTTTACCATTTAGGACGGGGGCTTAAACAGAGTTAGGATGAGAGGAGTAGATAAGTGAAAGAATTGGAGAAGCTTTCAAATGAAGCCAGAGGACATATAATGACCATACAATGTTTAAGAAACTATTAAATTTAAAAAAGGAATAGACAGAGTGCAAGAATAATGACAAGAATACATCCCCTTAACAGTAATAGGAGCTCACTTTCCCTTGAAACTATTGACCCATGAGTGAGGAAGAATGACAGAAGAAAGAACATAAAGAAAAAAAATGATAAAAGAAGATGTCTGAGTAGGAGAGGAGCAGGAACAGAAAGGAAGATGAGGGATAATATGGTGGAGCAAGAGAATGAGTTGGAGAAAGAGAACAGAAAAAAGAAAGAATTTGAAGAGTGGAATGAGGAAAAGAAAGAAAGAAATGAATTTGAAAGGCCTCTTTCAGAGTATATCTCTGCTGTCATAATATATCATGTGAACAGCCATGTGTAGGACCAAGTCCCCTGATCTCAGCTAGCCAATGGCAGATCCCCATGACTCAGACTGAGCTCAGGCCATAAGGCCCATATTGAGTTCCCCAACGTCTTGCAGGGTTAAACATACAGTTCTACTATAGGTTTTCCCCACCCTTTCTTTAAAGATATTCAAAGTTGGGAGTTCAGAAAAATACCCTTTATGACCACCTATGCCTCTACAGAGTGGATCCAAGGACTGGCCTAATCAGGAGGTCTGAGAGCAGGGTGGTGTTGTTTCAGGGGCTCCCATGCGGCTACCTTCCTTGATGGAGCTTGTGGCAGAGCAGGCAGGGTAGGGTGTGGCTACCTGGTCCCACTGAATGGGCCCAAGCAGGCCGGCAGGACAGCTGATCTCAGAGTGGCCTTCCCAAATCTCACCTTCCTCACTGGGGCTGCTGTAGGGTATATTTTCTTTTTGATGATCTTCTATATTCTGTTTGCCAGTATCTTATTGAAGATTTGTTCATATATGTTAATTAGGGAGATTTGCCTGTAGTTCTCTTTTTTGGTTATTTCTTTCCCTGGTTTTAGAATCAGAGTAATACTTGCTTCCAGGATTTCATTTGGAAGGATTGCTTCTCTTTCTGTTTCATTGAAAAGTTTAAAGAGTAGTTGTGATAGTTCTTCTCTAAATATCTTATAGAACTCAGCAATGAAGTCATCAGGACCTGGGCTTTTCTTTGTTGGCAATGTTTTAATTACATGTTGAATTTCACTGAATATAATTTGGGTGTTTAGACATTTATATATTCTTGGTTAAACTTTGGAAATTCATATGTGTCTAGGAATCTTTCCATTTCTTCTGTATTTTCCATTTTCTTAGAGAACAGATTTTCAAAGTAGGTATTGGTGATCCTCTGGATTTCTCCTGTATCTATTATGACTTTAGCTTTCCCTTCCTAATTGCATGAATTTGAGCCTTTTCTTTCATTTTATTTTTTTTATAAGATTGGCTATGGGTTTATCTATTTTATTTATTATCTCAAAAAAAAGCAACTCTTTGATTCCTTGATTTTTGGTATAGTTCTCTTAATCTCCATTGCATTAATTTCTTTTCTGATCTTTATAATTTCCTCCCTTGTATGAGCTTTTGGTTTGTCTTGCTCTTCTTTTTCTTGAAGCTTAAATTTAAGTGTTAGGTTGTTCGTTGGAGCTTGCTTTGTTTTCCTGGTATGAACATTTATTCCTATGAATTTTCATCGTAGAACTGCTTTCATTGTGTGCCATGTGTATATTGTATTGACATTATCATTTAGTTGTAGAAACTATCTAATATCTTATTTAATTCCCTCTGTGATCCAATGGTTGTTCAGCAGTGTGTTATTCAATTTCCATATGTTTCTGAAGTTCTTGTAGTTTCTTAGGCTACTGTTCTCCAGTTTAATTGCATTGTGGTCTGCTAACATACAAAGGATAACTTCAATTCCTTTGCATTTACTTAAGATTGTTCTATGAGCTAGCCTGTGGTCTATTTTGGAGAATGACTCGTGAGAAGTCAAAAACAATATATATTCTGATTTTGAGGGGTTGAACACTCTACAGACATTTACTAAGTCCGTTTGTTCTAAGATTTGCTTCAGTTCGGTATTTCATTGTATATTTTTTGTCTAGTGTATTAGTGCTTATTTCATTTTTTCTTATCCATTAATATTTGTTTTGCCTAGTTGGGGGCATTAGTATTTGGTGCCTATATATTTATTATTGTCATTTCTTCCCCATGTATTGTTCCCTTTACAAGGATATAGTGGCCTTCTTTGTCTCTCTTAATTAGTTTTGGCTTGAAATCTATTCCTTCTGCAAGTAAGATATCTAGCCCAATTTTTTTCAGGCTAAAAATTGTGTGCAGAACTATTTTCCATCCTTTTACTCTCAGTCTATGAATTTCTTTGTAGCTTAAGTGTGTTTCTCTATACAGAATTTTCTTGGATTTTGCTTCTTAATCCATTGTGCCAGCCTATTTTTTTTATTGGTCAATTGAGGCCAATAACATTTAAGGTTATAGCTATTATGTATTTACTTTTCATTGTCGTTATTTTCCTGTAGTTGGTTCATTTTTATTTTTCCCTCTCTCCTCTCTTTCTTTTCTTTTCTTTTTCTTTTTTTTTTGGATATTGTTTATAAGATTTGGAATGCCAGTTTGGTGTTCACGAGATTTCTCAGGTGTTCTTTGTTGTGGAAGTATCATATTTCCCCATAAATTTTGAAAGATAGTTTTGCAGGATACATCAGTCTAGGTAGAAGGTTGTTTTCTTTTAGGACTTGAGATACCTCACTCCATGCTCTCCTTGACTTGAGGGTTTGTATTGAAAAGTCTTCTGTGATTCTGATGGGCTTTCATTTGCATGTGATTTGTTTTTTTTCTCTGATTGCTTGTAGTATTTTGTTCCTCTGTTGGGTTGCCAGGACCTTGATTATTATATGTCTATTCGTAGTTTTTTTTTTTTTAATCATGGCTAGTTGGAGTACATCCTCACTTATCTGTCTGTCAAATTATTTTGTTCTGTTTGGAAGTTTTCTGTCATTAATTCTGTCAACATTTTTTTTAAATGTCATTTGAACTTTCTCATGCTACTTCATGGATTCCTATCGGTCTTATATTATTCTTCTTGGCATCATGTACACGTTTTTGGATTGAGTTCTCATGGCCCATTATTGTTTTTAAGAGTTCTTTCCTTTCAAGGTCACTGATCCCCATCCTATCCGCTATAACTGAAATTCTATCTTCACATTACTTCATCCTGTTGTGAATACTTTCTATATCATTTTCAATCTCTTGGATAACTGTTTAGATCTGATTCATGGATTCCATTTCTTTCCTGTGTTGGGTATTGAAGGTTTCCATTTTTCTCCTATGCTGGGCATTCATGGTTAACATCATGGTGCTGAGCTCATCTCTTTTTTTTTTTTTTGTCTGTTTCTTTTCTAGAGTATTTAACCATAGCTTTTATTGTGCTCTCCATCTCTGTGGTTATCTGGGATATTATTTATGTTTTGATTTTTTCTTGAGCCTCATTTATTTATTTATTTATTTTTACTTCCTGTGCTATTGGCTCAGGATGTCCAAATCGTTTACTGTCAGATTTTTTGACCTCATTTCCCCAGAGTTTACCTTTGGTGGGGTGGAAGTCTGTGTTAGTGTCTTTTTTAAGTGCCTACTCATTTATATTTTTGTTGTTGGTACAATTCTTGGTTTAATAACTTTGTTAATACTTTGATCTTTCAGATATAGCTGGTCTTTAGGATTTGATTCTCTAATGTCTCTGAGGCAATCTCATTTTCATTACACCAGGGAGGACACCTGATTAGATCAATCACAACACCTTAACCCAAGTGATACAATCAGTAACACAATAGCATCAAGAAGAGCTTAGAAAATGAGAATTTATGGTAGTTGTTAATCTATGACCTCTAACTGTGTGAATTAAATAAAAATCGAGGACCAGCCCCATATATGTTAATAGTGAATCAACTCTTCAATATAGCAAATTTACCCTTCAGAATGGGGATTTAGAATGAGTTGCGGAGGGAGGGATAGATAGATAAGATAGAGAAATGTTAGAAGTAAGGTCAGAGGACACAGGAAGATCAGACAAAGTCTAGGGAGCTGTTAAAGAGAAGAGGAGAAGACAGAACAAAATATACCCAAGAACAGAACAAACAAACAGCAATACCAAGGTTAGAGATTGTAATCACTTCCTTTGAAAACTAATGGCAATTGAGTGGAAAAAGAGAAGAAATGTAAAAGAAAAAAAAGTTCAGATTGGGATAGGAGCAGGCACTAAAAGGAAGAGTAATGGAGATCAAGGTGGGAGAGAGAGAGTGAGATAAAGAAATGAAAGATAATTAAAAGAAGATAAAAAAGGAAAAAATGAGAAAAGAAAAAAAATAATTTTAAATGACTGAAGATAAGAGAAAATATTACTTTCACAATAAAAAATGCAAATAGAAATAGTAAGTCTCCTTCAGGATATGCCTCTGTTGACACTACAGACATTGTGGACAGCTGTGTACAAGTCTATTTTACTTAGTCTGAGCAAGCCAGTAGTTTGCTGAACCCCTGAGGTTCAGGCTGATATTTGGCTGCAAGGCTCAAGTTGAGATATTTACCCTCCTGCTGTGTTGAAATCTGCAAGGTTCTAATGCTGGTTCCAGCTCTCTTTTCCCAGAAGTTAGACCAGGTTCTGATGCAAGATGCCAGTTCCTCTGACTTACCAACTATGATGGTGTGATGTGTCTTTATCGCAGATTTTCTTCACTTTTCCAGTGGGATTCAATTTTCATCTAGAAGCCTCAGAGAGGCTCTCTTTCTCTTGTTTGCAAGGTGGAAGGGGACAAACACTGCTGTGTTGGTGCCTGTGCATCTGGGATCCTCTGTCCCTCTGGGTCAAAGGGGCAGCCTACCAGAGGTTCATCTCCAAATATCATTTTAGATATCTGTGAGGGTGCTTCTGGATCAATAAACAGTAAAGTGAATTGCCTCCACAATAGGACTGAGTTTAATCCAACCAGTTGAAAATGTAAATAGATCAATAAGGCTGCCTCTCCCATGAAAACAAGGGAATTCTTCCTAACTGGCTGCCTTTAGACTTGAACTAAGGCTCAGATTATCAACTTGCCTGGCACTCCACCTGGACTATCACCTTGCCTCACTCTCAGTATCTATGGAGATACTGAGATGCATTGACTTCCACAATCTACATGAGACATTCTCCGTCTTTCTGTCTCTGTCTCTGTCTGTCTGTCTCTCTCTCTCTCATACACACACCCACACACCCACACCCACACACACGCCCTATCCATCCATCCTTCCATCCATCAATCCATCCATCCTTCCATCTTTTTCATTCTTTTTCTAAGGATAAGTCCAATTAATAGAGATTTGTTAGTGAGATTGGTTTTATTTATTTATATTTTGATACTGGGGATTGAACTAGGGACCTTGAGCTTTGTGAGGCAGGCGGCAAAACCCCTGAGCTAAATCCCTGGCCCTGTGAAATTAGTTTTAAAGGAAAAATATTTTAAGAATTCTGAGATTTCAGGAATTGGTACTTAGATCTTATTAGATTTAAATATGCCAAGTATATTGGTTGTTGATGGCATGAGTTACTCATGGAAATATGCAAAATATCATAATTCACAACTTGTAAAATATTACTTAAGATTCAATGAGCTGCATACTATGTATATGGCATTTTCATGAGAATAATGAACATAATGATATTGATTGAATGTTCTTAATATCATTGAGATGTAGAAAGAAAAGGATGAGTAAAGGGATTCAACTTCTCAGCTCAAGACCTGGATAATTAACTTGAAAGTTTCTATGTGTGTTTTAAAGTTGACCCTTATGTTCTGTAACCATGGAATTATTTATCAAAAGCAAAGGCAAAAGAATCTCATCCCATGACTGGCTAGACCGCAATGCTAGTTGAACTTCCACTGCCACAGGATTTCTTTTGTTAAAGGAAAGATACTGGCTAAGAAGGATCAAGAAATTGGGAATGGGTATATATGGAAAGACTCAAATGACCCAGGGGACACTGAACACCTAAATTCTGATGGGTCTTTTTTGCCTATGATATAGACCTCTCTGCACTCAGTTAAACATACCTCCCACTTTCAAGTGTAAATAATCTTTCCACCTCACTATGAAGGTTTGAACCTTGCATTGCCTGAAGAAATATAATGATTTCCCTTCAGGCATCTACCAGACAAGACAGTGTTAATTCTGCTCATACCCCACACTTAGTATCCTTCTTTGTTCCTAGATCTACACTACACCCAAGTCTCTCCATGCCCCTGAAAGTAGGGTATTGACTGTGAACTCAGAGGAGGTGTATACACAAAGAACTACTTAAATTTTCTAATTTTCACAAAAATAAATATAAGGAATATGTGTGAAGATAAATCTTATGGGGTAATGGTGGGGGCGAAAATGAAGTTGATTTTGGCCAAATTAACTTATATACGCTTACAAAGAACCAAATACAGTAAGAGATACTACTGAAAAATACAATAGAATATAAACTGCTAATATAGTCAACAACTTGGAAGAAATATATAAGAAATTATGCTGAATGAAATAAGTCAAATTTACAAGACTCAAAATATTTGATTTAATTTATATAACATACTAGAAATGACAATATTATAGAAATGAAGAATAGTAGTGAAAGGAATGTTATACAGACTAGATATTTAGAGGATAGAAGTTTTAAAAAGGCAACACTAGGGATAGTTGTGGTGATGTAACTTTAGACTTGCAAAACACAATACTATGCATATAACATTTCATGAAATTAAATGCACATATACACAATTTATATACAATCATAGACATGAAGACAAGTAAGTTTCTGGAAATCTGAGTAAGATCAATGGATAGTATGTCAGTATCATGATATTAAACATTAACTATAATTGTGTCAACATAATTGGTTTAAGAAATGCCTAGCAAATTAATAAATAACATTTTTGGTGGGCTTGACTGATTCATTGACGCATGACCTTGGGTACTATGTATGGTTCACAGCCCCTTCCTGTCTGGCACTGTCCCTCTGTTCTGCTTCCTGGTGATCATAAACTCAGCATCTTTGCTCCACCACATGGTATTTCTGCCTTGGAGCTCGCTGACCATTCAATGAGTCTCCTTATAGTATGAACCAAATGAAACTTCTTCCTTTAAGTTTTGGGTGTTGAGTATTGTGTCCAGCAATAGGAAAACTTAACAATACAGTGCTTATAATATTTTTCAGCAGTTTTCCAATGTGTTTCCCTTTGAGGTGTACTGGGTCAAGGGTACATGCAACTTCTCTGAATTATTTCTTAAAATTAGACATGGACTTATAATTCTCTCAAAATAAATGTTTTAATTTAAAAATTTAAAAAGGCATATACAAAAACAAAAGAAAATACAGATGTTAAGCAAAAATACCTAATGAACAAAGTTCAAAAAATGAAATCAAAATAGTTGTAGCATCAAGTTTTAATTTGATAAGCATACATGAATCCATACTAATATAAATTATCAAATGATAGATTAATAAATAGAGGTTGATGAAGAGAGCTGCTCCACATAATAGACTTCAAATAACATGAAGCAAAGAAGGCAATAGAGAATTACAATTAGGGAATTACAGTGGTGATAAATTGTAAATAATATCTACTGATAGATAACTAATTTAGTGCGTGAAAGTTTGAAGAGAAATAGGGCTTGCATAGTACAGTATACTTCCCCCAAGGTACTCCTCTAGTACAATAATCATATATAATCTGGAGAAACCCAGTAGAAACTAGTAGAATTGATTGAGGTTAAAATTAAACAAAACAATTGAGGAATAACACATTGATAGTATAAACTCTTTGATATGAGGAACTGAGAATCTCAATATTGTATTGTTGCCAAATATATAGTAATTCTCCAGTCAGTAGAGAAATTTAGAAGAACTCAAATTGATGAACATTCTATAAAGTAATTTATTTGTGCCTTTAAAGTGACAGAAGTCACAAAATGATTGACAGATCAACAATCCGTACTATTTTCAAGTTTTATAAGTATAAAGTTAATTGCAAATAAACTTTTTCCAAAAGAGCCACTACATTTCCCTGAATCTCTAGTTTCACTTTTGTTCCACCTGAGAAATCATTACTGCACGTTCGGCAGTCAGAATGTTAATCTGAGAGATTGCAAAATCTCTCCCTCCTTTTCCTTGAGCATCCCAAGTTATTTACTCTTGTTTCTTTCTGGCTGCAGGCCCAAAATTAGTGTGTTCCCTCTATATAGTTGATATAATTCAGGGATTGGAATCTAACGATCTTAATCCATTCAATTATCCCATCCCTTGGCCACAATGATCAATTCAGGAATTAATGTTTAAGGTAATGTGGGAAAACAAAACACAAGGAGGTATTGCTGGAGGCCCATCAATATGCTAGGTATCACCATTTAGAGAAGTAAGTCCTGTGAACCCTATAGTCATTTCTAATATCATAAAGTGAACTTGGCTGAAAATATAACCGCTGCCTAAAAGTAGGTATAGCCTCAGGGAATAGAGCTATTTACCTATATGACTTCATAAATTTCCTTTTTCATTAAGGACATTTTGGTCTGGATTCTATGACTTATGATGGCAACTGTTCACATTATTATTCTTTTTCCTATTCTATGTTTCTTTCTTTCTTTTTTCTTTATTGTATTAACTATGGAATCCAGAGCCATTGTACTGAACCATATCCCCTACTCTTTTTATTTGTGTCTTATTTTTATTTTGGGACAAGTTTTTATGAAATCAGCTAAGTTTCCCAGTTTGAGACAGAAGTTGCAGTTCTCTTGCCCCAGCATCCAGAGTGCTGGGATTACAACTATGTGCCACCCTGCCCAGCTCACTATTCCTTACAAACACTTGCACAATGTTAGAATCTTTTTGACTACAGCTCAACTCCCTATTGATTGGAGTGGGCATATACATGCAACCTAATTTTTATACCTGTCCCTAAAATATCAGTGATTGTGCCAGATGGTGTGGAGGGTGCGTGAATGAATTTGAGAGAGTTAGAGTTCTGCAGGAATATCCAGTCTATCACACAAGATAGGACATTTATTCACATAGGGTACAAAAATAATGCAGTCATAAATACCTGCAAGTTAAATATTATAAATATTAAGAAGAATAAGAGATTATTTATGGCTCATAAGTTCAGGAAAAACAAATGGGAGGCATAGCATTTGGACAAGGTTTTGGAATATATATACTTTTTTTTTTTTCAAAAACCATTACCAGAGGCTCAGCGGCGTTCTTCCTGAAGAGTAGTTTTATTGTTTTTCTACTTTGCATTATATATGAGTTTTCATTAAAAATGTTAAATAGGGAGATGGTTTCTGGGCAAATTTTTAATGATAATTGACCGTACCACTCAGTCTTTCATTTTCATACAAGAAACTGAAGATCTAGCAGCGGGAGCATGATTTGCGTATTACTGATTGATGGAAGGACCGCTGATGTTAAGTAAGAATTGAAGGACAGAGTGAACAATGGCTAAGTTTGGTTTTGCATCCTGACAATTTCATTGAATAGGAGTTTGGTTTGGGACTATTTGAATTTTTTAAAAAGACTCACTTTTCTCATGAAAAGTTAACTATCCTCACAGAGTTCTTCAAATAATTAACATACTTAAAATTTTAATATACTACACAGAATGTTCTGTTTTACATGATGAATGTTGTAAAACTCTCTTCATAAAACTTTTCAAGTTCTTTTAAATAAATTTGTCTATTTTAAGGAATGTGGCACCAAAACAATTTTTTTCCTGAAAATCTACTCTGGTTTGTGTACTTTATTTACTGTGTGAGAGAAATGAATTTGCTGATTTGGACAAACTGATTGGTGTGGGTTATAGTGCGTGGTCAGAATGTACCCATAAATTAGCGGGGTACAAGTATTGCCAGTTACTTCTGAGATTGACATAACTCCTCTCCAGTGAGTGGTAATAAACCAAATCAATCAAATTATCTCTTGGGAAGTAAAATATGAGATTAATAAATATATATTATATTACTCAGATCAGGTGGATGACCCAAAGTATATTTTTTTCCTTTTTTTCTATGCAGATCAGTATATGGACCAATGTTAGAAATTATGAGATCTCTAAAGAATGAGAAATTAGATACATTCATCGGAAAATGGATATATATTGAAGATATACTCCTAAGTGAAATAAATAAGTCACCCTTGTGTAAGTACTGAATAATTTATCTGGTGTGCACAAACTAGAATAGTACATAAGATCCTAATGAGATAATTGACAGTGTGAAATAGAAAGAAAAGGGCTAAAGGTGTAGGCAAAGTGGGAAGGGTGGGCGAAAGGTAATAAGGGAAGGAGAAAAATATGAGAAAATGAAAAAAATGGAAATAAAATGTTTGTAAATGGGGAGGGGAGGAGGGGGTGAAGGGAGGGCAGGGACAAGGGGAAAAATGAGAACCAAGACCTGTCATGTAAAGGTACAAGATCCCAACGATGAATGCAACTGTACTGTATACCTAAAAGGTACTAATAAACTAAATGAGAAAAAAAAAAGAAAGAAATTATGAGATCTCTGGTGACAAGTGGAAAATGAGGTAATGTCTTCTCTCTCTTTACAACAAATGTGCACCATTAAAGGTAATCTGTGCTTTTCCCTGAATCCCACTTGAATTTAATAGCTTAATCCATATATTCTCATTAAATAATACTAATGATAGAAGTAGCAATAGGAAATGCAAGCACGTTCAAAACCGATAGAGTTAAAAAAATCGAATAATGTCAAATTATATATGAGGAAGCAAATTAGGAGGAAGGTAGAGGTAAAGGAGTAGATATGATCAAGATGTTACATTCATCTACCAATTCCCAAAGCAAACATCACTATTCTCTAGTGCAAAAACAAAATAACAGAAATAAGTATAAGTATATATAATGTATGCTAATATAAAATGATTTTTTTTTTGTACCAGGGATCAAACTCAGGACCTCGTGCTTGTCAGGCAAGAGTTTTGTGGCTGAGCTAAATCCCTGGCCCCAAAATGAATTCTTTGCTACTTACAAATGGGTTTGTGAATATTTTAAACAATTTTTATATTAAAACATATCTCAGAATATTATATATGCTATATCATTGGTCTTGTTAGTCACCCAATGAAATAGGACTCATTTTTCAGATGAAGAAACAGAACCTCACAAAAAAATCTGATACTAAAAATACAGTAGGGGAAGTGGAAAGGGTAAAGGAAAGCAAAGAAGTAAAAAGAAAAATATGAGAAAAGGAAAAAATGGAAACAAAGTCTTTTTAAATAGGGAAGGGTAGAGGGGGTGAAGGGAGGGCTGGTGTATGGGGAAAAGATAAAAACCAATATATATCATAAAGGTACAAGATCCCAAAGATGAATGTAACTGTACTTTATACCTAAAAAGTAACAATAAACAATGGAAAAAATAGTTTGTATGCAGAGCCATTTTGTTTCTACTGCACCATCCAAAGCGAGGCAATTGCTCTTCTACTTTCAGTTCTGAGATTCAATTACCCCAGTATTGGTCTTTATTCTCATCCTTCCTTTCAAAAGTATCATCCTATTACCCTCAAACTTGCCTTTGTCCTCATCACTTGCTCTCCGAAACTATCATCCTGTATTAAATTGCAGATCATTTGTGGTGAATCAAAGCTTAACAGATTACTCATTGCTAATTAAATAGCCTGATTCTGTCCACTGAAGCTAATGCATTAAAGTATTTAATGTTTGTTTGGTAAACTGCTTTCCTAAATGCTCCTTTGACTTTTATTGGTGATAAACATTAAGCATTTATGGCCTGTGAAAGCAACTTCCTAT
Source organism: Fukomys damarensis (assembly GCF_012274545.1). NCBI lineage: Eukaryota > Metazoa > Chordata > Mammalia > Rodentia > Bathyergidae > Fukomys > Fukomys damarensis. The sequence continues at coordinate 104,571,957 of NW_022900951.1, forward strand.
CCAGCTTATACTCTTACTATTTACAGTTTGTTAATGAAATACCATTAACTTTCTTCAAAGCAAAAGTTGTTTTTGTTCTCCTCTTTAACTTTTATTGCATGGCACAAAGAATATCTCACTAAAATTTGAATGAACTATGCTTTTACTGGCAGTTTTTCTAAAAGCCAAATAGATTTCTAACCCTAGCTCACTTCAGGATTTAATGACAGGACTTCGTATTACACATAGATCTAATTCCTTTTCTTTAACTCTCACATGCTTTTAGCTGCCCTGTGGTCTCTCTTGGGTACATCTAGGCTTTTGCATTAAAAACAAATTCCAAGAATTATGAATTTTTCATTTTTACTGTGATTTGATTTATCTTAGTCTGAATTTGGCATTCAATTTTCCTCCGTACAGATTTTTTTTCTACTTTTATTAGGACGTTTGCAGTACTTAATGATTCCATTCACTGTAGGTAATTGTTACATGTCCATAGCACATTTCAATTCTTTTTCTCCTTCTCTCCACCACCTCTTTATTTTACAGCATCAAATTCATTTATTTTTAAAACTTATGGAGTTAATAATACAGATTTTAAAATTTAATTTTTGAAATAACATTTTTGTACATATTAATGTGGTCCAGGGCTTTAAAATATGGATTAACTTTTCTCTTCAGGCTGAGTTCCTCTGAGGGAAAAGAGTAGGGAAAATTTGGAGCTCATGAATAGGGTCCTGAGTGTTAGAAATTAAATGAAAGCATCTGAGTGTATCTTCTAGAAATTTCCTTAGTCATATCTGGAGTAAGTATACTTATTTAATTTGTGCTCCCATTTAGTGGAGTTTTTTAAAAATAAAATGTAACATAAAAAAGAAGCATTTAAGTCCAATTTTCTAACTCTCTTTTGCTTTTATTCCCAGGCTTGTTTTACTATTTCTTCTTGTTTTAAGTCTATGGTTTCTCAAATGATCACTGAATATACTCAAATGAGAAAAGGGGACTATTTGCCAAATGGCTGCTTAATTCCTGAGATTAGCTGGGTCCCCAGTCACTTAGTAGGCAGCATCATCTGGGGATGATCTGACCTTTCAAAGAAGCCAACTAAAACATAAACTACAGATGAAAGAAAAGTAACTTCTCTAATGTGTTGTGTCAATGCTCAAAAAGAATGTCAGCAGACTGAAAGCCAAATGGCTTGTTCTGTAACTCAGTTAATACCACACTTTTTTTTTCAGCTTTAATTGAGTTTATTGGTACATTTTAGGGATACCACACTTTTGAGAAAACAGACACACATTTGGACAGATAGTTTTAACCACGTTTATATTATAAATCTCTGAAGGATAAATTATTTAACAAAACTATTTTAGTTCAAATGTCATTTGTGGCTTTTGAAAAGAATCACCTTAGTTGGAAACATTGATTGATGCTGAGAATGAATTATTTGTACTGATAACAGAGAAGGGATGATCCATCCTGAGAATACCACCTACCTCTCTGGGTAATTTTAAATTATTTCGATCACACACTACACTACTTATTTGGTAGTTAAAATGAAGCAAAGATATTCAAGTGTGGGAAGAAAAGTCATATATTTTCTTATTGAGCACAATTTGGCATAATGATAAAGTTGTCCTTGCTTTATGTTAAAGTTGAAGAAAAATTCCCTCTACTTATTTGGACATAAATCATAGGTGCAGTGTGTGTTTCATTTGTTTTGTTTTAAATGAATGTTAGGAACCAAAAATAAGTAAATATTTTCTATACTTATCAATTTACATGATAAACAGTTCGAAGCAATCTTGTGTTGCTCATCAATCAAAAATGAAAGGTAAATGTATGTCAAGAAATAAAACTTATGAGATGAGTTGCTTTGCTTTGCTATTCAAATGCTAAAATTCAAACTTCTTTTATAATTATATTTTAAAATAATGTCATTTTGGGAATTCAAAAAGCTTTGAATTTTGAATTTTTGGATTATGACTACTCAACCTACACTATTATTCCAATATTACAGCTAAAGAAACTTATATACAGAGTGGGTAGTAACTTCCCAATCCAGAGTGTGGCATGTATTAGCTGTGAATCTGGGAAAATGGCTCCCAAGATAAAGTATGCTTTCTAATCCACTTTTTACTGTGGAAAAACTAGAGAAGACAGATAAGTCAAAGAAAATATCACCTTTCAAACCTACTTCTTTATACCTAGCATATATCATCATTTGTTTTAACACTTGGTTTTGTTTTCCCACATGTATATTATTGTAATATATGATAATATGCGTGCACTTTTTATACTAAATTACTTATGAACAACTTGTTGGTTACTAAACTCCTTATGAACAACTTGTTGGGACAAAAACAGATATATATATATATCATGAATCGTAATAATTACAAAGTACTGCTTTTTTGACTTACTACTAATTCTTATTATATATTTCCCATATTTCATTATTTTAATAGGCTTTATGATAAAATATGCATTCAGTATATATGCATGCATACTTATGAAATTAATTATTTCATGGAAATATTTAATAGGTGCTTTTTAAAGATTTTAGATGCATAAAGTCAAAACAGCAAATTAACTGATTTCATTATGGTTAATTATTTTAATGCCTAATCTTTCCTTTAATATGTTTTATGCTTATCTTCTTTTGTTAGCATTTTGTTATGTTCCATTAAACAGTATTTTATAAAAATAATTTGTTTGACTTATATCACTGTTTCTTACTATAATTCAGAATGAGGACTAGTCACATAATATACCATAGATATAATGTTCACTAATATTTTAAGTGAATTAGATTTATCTTTAAAGTGTGTGCTCAATTTTACCTAAATAAAATTATTTTCAGTATCATGCTTTGTACTTTACTATTCTTTTTACAGTCAGTGGTAAACAACCATTTCAAAATGTAATGAAATCAAATTTATGGCTTATAAAATATCATTGAATATGATTAATTCAGTTAGTGAAATCTAATAAAAGAAATATTTCTAATGTAAAGGTTTTATATAAAGTATACATTTTAGAATGGTATGGAATAAAGATTTCAATATTAGGACAGCAACACTAAAATGGGTGAAAGAGAGGTTAGGTAGAATCCTTGAAGACATTGGTGTAGCAAAAAATTTCATGAATGAAACTTCCAACTAGCCCATCAACTAGCCCAAAGAATCAAAAAGGAGACTCTCTTCTTATTACAAAGTTTCTGCACAGCAAAAGAAACCACCAACAGCATGAATAGACAATCCACAATGTGGGAAAAAATTTTCACCAGCTCTTCCTCAGACAAAAGTCTACTATCTAGAATATATTAAAAACTTTAAAAAATCAGACCTCCAAAATACAAAGACCCAATTCAGAAATGGTCATCTGAAATGAAAAAACATTTTCAAGACAAAGAAGTAGGAATAGCAAACAAACATATGAAAATATGTTCAACATCGGTGATCATTCCAGAGATACAAATGAAAACAATGCTGAGATTCCACCTTACTGCAGAAAGAACGGCTGCTATCATGAAATCAACCAGTAACAAATGCTGGAAGGGCTTTGGGGAGAAAGGAACCCTGCTCCACTGCTGGTGGGAGTGTAGACTGGGGCATCCACTGTGGAAATGAGTATGGACATACTTCAAAAAGGTTCCATTTGACTGAGCTATCCCCCTGCTGGGTATCTTTCCAAAAGAATTAAAAGAATCATACCACAATAATATATGTGCACACATATTCATAGCTGCAAAGTTTCTAATTGCTAAAACATGGAAATTGCCCAATTGCTCATCAGCTGGAGACTGGATAAATGTGTGTTTTTTAAAAATAAAATGGAGTACTACTCTGCCATAAAGAATGAGAAATTAGAGACATTTATAGCTAAATGTCTGCATGTTGAGGTAATACCCTTGAGTGAAATAAATAGGATATGAGTAAATAATGAATAGTTTCTCTAGTGTAAGAAACCGAAAGTGTAAACAAGGATCAAAATGTATGATAGATAATGTGAAATAGGAAGAAAAGTTACAAAGGGGAAGGGGAAGTGGGAGGGGCAGGGAAGGGAAAGAAGGGAATGGAATTAATATGAGAAAATGAAAAAAAATGGAAATAAAGTCTTTGTAAATAGAGAAGGGTGGAGAGGTTGAAGGGAAGGCAGGGGAATGGAGAAAAATAAGAATCAAGATATACTATGCACAGGTACAAACCTCCAATAATGAAGGTCATTATATTGTATACCTAAATTGTACCACTAAAATTAACTTTAAAAAAAGAATGTTATGTATACCAAATTATTCATTAACTTAAATTACTATTGAAATTGGAGAAAATAAATGTATTCAAACCTGTATGTTTATAACTTTTTTCCATTAAATTTACATGTGTATAACTTTTGAAATCATAAGCGGTGTGGGCTTAGTTACTTACCATTGCTTAGACACAATACTTCACACACATAAGTTGAAGGAAGAGAGCTTTATTTAGGCTTATTTAGGCTTATTTAGGAAGAGAGCTTTATTTAGGCTTATTTAGGCTTATTTAGGCTTGTACTTAGAAGATTCATCCCATAGTCACCTGACTCTGAAGCTCCAAAAGAAAAGAATAGTGGAAAGCCATAGTGAAAGAATGGAGGAAACCTGCTTACATCATGGTGGCCAAGAAGAAGAGAGAGAAAGAAGGAGCCGGGGACAAGAATATACTGTTCTAGGTCTTATACGCAGTGACCCACCTCCAATCAGGCTCTATCTCCTAATTACAAGTCGGTTATAGTGACCTTATAATCCATTAATCTTCCCAAAGCTTCACCTCTGAATAGATAAGAATCCAGGGGGAGCATTCTAGAACTAAATCATAAAAGATATCAAAAGTGGACAGGAAAATTTTCAAGAATTAATAAAAATAATACCCTTGTTTCTGATTAACTGAAGTACCAGAAAAAGAAAATTATGACTTTCCATAGTTATAAAAGAAAATAAACAAGATTAAGAAAAGTGTTCTTATAGTGAAGCTTCTGAGAAAGACGAATCTTACATTCTACAGATATTTAGAAGAGAAGGTTATTGTAGAAATTAGTTTTATCATTAAATGAAAGTACTACATTCATAATATCTGGATCAGTGAAAGTAGCAGCTTTTCTCATTGGCTAAAGTCAATAACTTTTTCTTAAAATGAAAGTGTGGGATTAAGGTTGTAGCTTAAACAGCACAGCATGTCCTTAGCATGTGTGAGGACAGTTGTTCAATTTCCACTGCCCCCCCAAAATGAAAGTGGAATATCAGCCCAATGCATATTCTTACATGTGGAATTGTGGGGCAGGGAAAGCTATGCATTATCTGAAATAATTCTGAATATCCAGAGTGATAGTAGAAATAAACCAAAAAAACAAGGAGCAGATTCTGACATCATTCATCTAGTTAAATTTAAGATAAAGTAACAAGATTTTTATATAAACACAATAGGCTACTTTCATATATTTCCTGGGCCATGTAATCTGTGTTTCTAATAATCACTGGGGATTACAACAACTTGAATCTTGAATTTATCAATAGGTAAACATAAATTTATTTGGATGAAGATACTTCCCTGGATTGATATTCCTGACAATATGGAGAATTAAATACACTGAAAAACTTTCACATGCTATAACAATTTAAATGCTGCTGAAGGTTACCTGTGTTCTTTGGCTCTTGGCCTCATTAACCCATCTTTAAAGCTAATGTTGGTGGGTCTAGTCCCTCTTAGTCTGCTACCACCCTTGATCTTTGACTTATGCCTTGCCTGTCCAGGATATTTTCTACTTCTCAAAGTGACTTGATTAGTAACTCTCAATCTATCTACAATATACATTTTTCTTTTTCATATAACCTAAGATATTCCCAGTTTCCAAGGATTAGGATAGGGAACTTTAGGGGGATCAATTATGCTGATCACCACAAAAAGTGAGAAATCCTAAATCTAGAAGCCGATTCATCACTGCAGCAGAATTCTTCCTTATGGATATTTGAAAATCTGGTGGCCTGGAAATTTTACAGTTATAGGAATAAATGATAAAGCCTCAACAATTTGTATGTTGGGAAGATGAAACAAGACTACTACATAAAGCCAGATTCCTGAGGCATTTATTACTAGAAGAGAACAAGAGAAAAACATGTGAACCAAGAAAGAAACAAATTTAAACACGTCTCAAGGTAGAAGTGGAAAACATTTTTTTTTCTTTGAGTATGGACTTTAAAAAAATACAAAGTTTGAAGAATTTTAGTTTAAATTGTGCCAAGCAATTTGGTTGAAGGAAATCTAAATATATTCTAGAAGAAGGTAATTTAACTCCAGACCTCAAATAATTCCTATAAATGTCAATCATCATTGACCTACAATACGAAGACCCAAAGTACATGATAGGACAAACTACTGAAAGGGAGATTAAGTCAGTGTCAATAACAAAATGCAAAATCTGGTATAAAGATTAAGGTTTTCCTGAATGATAGAACAGTGAGTTCCACAATCATCCCCTTTAAAACAATGATAAAATTGGATAGAATTATGAAAAATAACATTTCAGGACTATGAAAATCTTTTCACGGCATAAAACAAATTGAAAGAAATTTATTGAAGGAAAACTATTGAATATCACTACTTGCAGGCAGCCTGTATGCATTAACTCGAGGGAGTCTCTGATCCTTCCTTCCCATACCAGTTACATCGGTGGAGTCATTCAAATGGGTTTGGTAATCTGTGCAAGTCAGTAGCTTTTCTGCCAGAGGAGTCTGGCATGGTTTGGAATGGATCACAGTATCTCCATACATAGGGCAAGTAGAAAGCAAAATACTGATGGTGTTGGCAAGAAATATCACATCAAATCACATCACATCTCGTCACATCACACCACATCACATCACATCACACCAGTATAAGTTTGCAGTGCTTGTTGGGCAGCATCAGATGAGCCAGGAATTTAACAGATATATAAAAAATAAGATAGCCATCGCAGGCCCTTGTGAATTTCAAGTATTCGAAGTTTATTTGGGAGGCTGTGAAAACCAGAAAGAACCCTATGGAGCTACTCATTGTTGGTTGAACACGAGGCTTGTGAATGCTGAGGCACATTTGTAAACTTTTTAAATGCCAGAAATTTTAAAGCCTTCTCAAGCCCCAAATTAATCATTGGCAAATGGTGGAATCCACATTGGCTGAAAGTAAATAAATCCAATCATGTTCAGTTAGAAGTTGACAACTAAATTGTGCTGACCCAGGTGTTCCTCCTGTGAAGGAGTACTAAACCAGCTAACAATAAAAAAACCGGAAAATACTGTCCAAGAACATCTGATACACAGAAAAGCTATACTTGGAAAATGAGGTTCAAAACAATTATCATCAGGAGTTTTTCTAAAAAAGTGATGATTTGGTGCCAATAAAAATATATCATTAATATCCAAAATGAAAAACTTCACAGTAAAAAGCAGTCACTAGATCCACACAAAGAAATTCTTCCAAAACAAATACATAAAAATCAATTAATATTTTCTTTTAAAATATTTAAATATCAACCTATAAAGCTATTTTGAATTTTACATTCTAAAATGCTACATGGGAATGAAATATATGAACATAAATTTATATATACTAATGGGTTACCATGTAATGTTTGATACCTCTATACTTTAAGTAATATTTAAATTGGTTTTAATACTTATCTTCTCAAATATTTATTATTCCTTTCCGGTGAAAATCTACAGTACATTATTGTTTCATATAGTCAACATAGTATGCAATAGCACATCAGAGCTTTTGCTTCTTCTTTTAACACCTATTGATCAGCCTCTCCCAAGTCACACCCTCCTGTACATCCTCTGGTGTCTGGTAACTACCACCTGTTCTCAATTCCAATAACATCAACGTTTTAGCTTCCACATGTGAGTGAAATCATTTAGTACTTGTCTTTCCATGTCTGGTTTATTTCACTTAACATGACAGGATTCCATTTTTTTACTGCTGCATAACATTCCACAGTGTATATATGTCATGTTTTCTTTATCTATTCATCATTGATGGATATTTAAGTTGTTCTATTTCTTGGCTACTGTCAATACTGTTGCAATGAACATTAGAGTATAGAGTATAGATGTCCAAAAGAGAGCATTTTGAAGGTTCAGATATGCTTCGTTTAATGATCTACCTATTCAATGACTGTTCAGGCTCACCCTGATCTGAGCTGTTTGGATATAGCACCTGTCTTTTTTTTTTTTTTTGTATAGTTCTGTTTATAAAGCCTCAATGTCTTATTTGTATAGTATATCATATTTATACAAAACTTCAATTTTTGCTGATTGTACTGTACAGGAAAGTGCTACAGTTTTATGTTCTGTTATATATTACAGTACTACATGTAAGTTACACAAATAAAAACAGTCATAAGTTGGAGTTTCCTTTGACTATTTCTTTGGTCTGAATATTGTAATGTATATACTACACAAAATTCCTCAGTTAGCAACCAATCCATTTAATGACCTAGAATGGAATTAATGTATTAAATGAGGAATGTTTGTGATCATCATTTAAAAATTACAAAATTTTAATTAGATATATATGTAAATTAGCCTAATTATGACCAATCATACATGACCAAAAACATCACAGTGTACCTCATAGAAATATTATGTGTCAATCAAAAGGTAAAATTAAGAAAAATAGAAACATAAGCACAAATACACTTCGAATTGATTTTCAGGCAATATTACTTCATCACTGGATCAAAGTGTACTGTAATATTTGATCTATTAAAACAGAAGGTATCTTATTTAAATTTGTGAGTATTTTAATGCTAGCAAGTTAAATGAATGAAAGTGCAGGTTTTTCATGCTAAAATTGATGCTGCATATAAAATATTCTTGCACATTTCAGTACAAACTTTGACTTGTGTTTCAATTGAATTTTACAAATTTTGAACTAAGTAACTACTGTTTAAATCACCCTCGGTGTCATAAAATTGCATTGAATTGCCCACTACCAATGAGTTCTCTAAATAGTGGATGTACTGTGTTCAAAAATATTTAGAAATCTTAAATTTTAGTACATAAATCAGTAAAGAGAAAATCCCTCCTTGAACTTCAGTGAGTAACAAGATGTGGCTTCCGTCTATTGGAGTGGAACTCAAACTGATTGAAAGGAAGTCAAATGTTTTTGAGAAAGGGCCTGTAAAAATATTTGATCCCCAATACTTATACACTACGAAATAAGAAAATAAAAATAAAAGATAACTTTGTAAGTATCTTCCACTGAACAAAACATTAATTCGAGCTTATCGGGCATCTCAAAGCTATAGAAATATTCTCCTAGATAAATATATTTGGGTCTACAGAGAATTCAATAGATTATGTTAAAAATTTCAAATTTACTAAGAATGCAACTTTTAAAGGAAATATTATGATTAAAAACAACACCGTATACAAATATATCATTCATGTAAATACTAATGGTATAGCAATATAGAGATAGAGCTAAGAAATTGCCAAAATTATGTGATTTGTACCAATCATAAGTACTGAGTTTATGCAAGTTTTAATCTTGAGATAATTAGTATAAATAAAACATTTCCTTAAATTACATACATGCTGTTTTGTAGAAATAATTTCATTTGTGGAAGTTATTCCATAGATTCATTAGAAAAATAAAACACACCAACAAGTTAATAGATCAAATATATAACTTTATTTACAATAAGTGTACTTTTTCATGTTTTAATGTTTCTCCAATTTTATGATAAATTTTACAGCCTTGATAACTCTCATTATTAAGTGAATAGTGGAAGGAAAACCTACAAATGCATAGATATGGTTGCTACAATAAGAATTCATGTTAAGATCTATTTTAGTTTTTCACACCAGAGAAACTATTTGGTATTTACACATGTGTGACTTATTTCTTTCAGGTAGGAGTATAACCTCAATATGTCTCCATTTACCTATGAATGATTCTAAGTTCTCATTCTTTATGTCTGAGTAGTGCATAAGATCCTAATGAGATAATTGACAATGTGAAATAGGAACAAAAGGGCTAAAGGTATAGGGAAAGTGGGAAGGGTAGGGGAAAGGAAATAAGGGAAAAGGAAAAAATATGAGAAAATAAAAAATGGAAATAAAGTGTTTGTGAATGGGGAAGGGAGGAGGAGGTGAAGGGAGGGCAGGAACAAGGGGAAAAAATGAGAACCAAGACCTGTCATGTAAAGGTACAAGATCCTAATAATAAATGTAACTGTACTGTATACCTAAAATGTACCAATAAACTCAATTAAAAAAAAGATCTATTTTAAAAACCAAACTTGCTTCCTGGATTATGTAAGCATCTGACCTACTGAAATAAAGTAACAAGTGAGCTGCTATTTGAATTCCAGTGTCATAAAATGGAAAATTAAATGAATGCTTGGCACTCAAATGATATGGCACACTTATAAAATAATACTGATAACAGTTCTTTCTATTATTTATCAGCACATTTTACTTTACTCCTGGTAGTGACACATATACATTAAAATGCTATTCCTGCAATCTAGCACCGCATAAATTTACAAATCCATTTTAATATACTTTCTAGTAAAGTTCAACTGAAATAAGCATTTTGGTTTAAAACTTTTCAGATAATTAGTTTGATGAAATGTTTCACATTACATTATAATTTTTGTATCAAAGTGAGTGGTTCACTATAAAGGATCATAATAACTTCTTGTTTCTCACTGTCTTAAAATACTTTTGAAGGGTAAAACAACCTCATGTGGTTCATAAATGCCACTATCAATATTTTTACTTACTATAATTGATGTTAAGATGATTAATGAAATTTTTCTTCCCAATTTATTCTTACCCAATTAAGTTATCTGACAAAGTTAGACAATGTGTAATCTGCTAGGTTTTATTTTCTTTCATCTTATATGTAAATTTTAAATAAGTTCATTTTTTCAATCTAGGAAATTTTCTTCTTATTGTTTCTATCTATAAATATTGATTCACCAACAATAATTATTTTTCTGAAGTTAATATAATGTATTTAACCATTTATTTCTGTTAATTAAACTCAAAGAAATTGGATATTTTGTTACAGATTATGCACTTAAATCTAGAATAATCGTGTCACAAATAGATGTTGATATAACAAAAAGGAAACAAACAAGGATATAGTCACCCTGAAAATAAACTGAAGATTATCTTTGTTCTATTTAATGAATTGTATTCTTCATTAAAACAATAATTTTTTAAAAATACAAAAGAAAGGATATGTCTGTCATTGTTAAGCATTTTTTGGGGGGAAATTGTTCATAAGATACATGAAGATCTTTTAAGGATATTTGCAATTTAACTGCATTTAAATTTGTTTCTTTGACTTTTTGAATATTCTGTTTCATAATGTGTTTTTATAATTGAGGAAGATGAAAAGTGAAATTGATAAAGATGCATAATTGTTTTCTCTTTTTATTGGGAGCTTCTGTTCTAATTTTTGTGCTATCTTCCTGTAGAATGTTAAAATTCAAAGAAGACTGCAGATGGTATTTGAAATGTTTTTCTCTAAGCCGTGTCAGTCCACAGCATTATATGCTATGTCTTACAAGAAATAATTAGAGTTTTGAGAAGCATGATGATGTTGACATGAGTTCATTTATTTCTGGCTTGAATAAGTAGGACATAAATGGTCACTTTAGAAATAATTCAAATGACTTGCTATAATCAAATACTTTATCTGATCCCCAAAATGTGAATGATATCCTCTGTAAGTATGTGAACAACAACAACAAAAAAACAATACAAGAACAACAACAAAAAAAATTTCCATATGACAACTTGCTTTGGTTTCAGAGACATCTAAAAGGGTCCTCTAGGCATTAAATGTTAATTTAATGTAGCTATATTACACGTTTCCATGCCTGGACAGAACATATCTGGTGTTCTCTACTTAACCAAAAATATGCTTACAGTTTATCATTTTCTTCCTCTTTTATAATTATTGGCCCAGAAAATGTAAGTAATTGCACAATTGGCACAAATAAACAGGTGGTTTGAGTTTATATCAATGATCTCCTGCCTTGTGTTTTAATTCATCCTAGTCCTGAAATGTGTTGATAAATAAATTAAATTAATTTGAAGTTAAATGAATAGATAATAGGTGGGAGATTAGATGGATGGATAGATAGGCAGATAGATAAATAAAAGATATATTTGAGAGAAACTACTCTCATAACAAGCTATAGATAATTATAATTCCTTATCAATATCATTTAAGGGGACTTAATTTAAACTAGTTTGTTCAGATAATTCAGAGTGATAAAAATAATATAATGTTTTCTAGATGTAATAAGGTATTTAGCTTAAATAATCACATTAATTTCATCCCACACAAATATACATAGTTCCTACTATGAATTTTGGGACATAGTGTATATAAATTTGAAAAATTATAATGACCTACAAATATCTTCATTAACTGAAATATTCTTATTCTAATGATTATTACATTTTCTCTCAAAGGAAGCACAAGTTAGCATTTTGATATAATTAAAACAACAGAGGCATGAAGGAAAATGCTAATTCCTTAGATTGGGTATTGTAAATGTTTTCTTGCACATTGTGCTTGTGTTTTACCCTATGCTCATGTACGCAATGCCGTAGTTTTAAAAATTGATTTTCAAACAATAATTCTATTCTCTTGGCCAAAGCTTGTTACATCTTCCTGGCTTTGATTTTAGTTGTCTCAAAGTAGCATATTTGATCATCCTTTGGGAGGGGGATCCCTACTCTGACCATGGTTGTTAGGTTACGGCACTGAGGAAGGCAGTTTTAAGCACTAGCTTATGCTTTATGATGAATAACTGTTAAATACAATTTTGAAGACCACTGGATTTTAAACCCAATCATACTGTTAACAAAGAAGAAATGAAATAAGCTTATTGTAAGATGTGGCTAAAAGAAGCTAATCTATTCCTAACCTCACTTCATAAGTGACAGCAAAATTAAATAGAGACAATCATGAATCACAGAAGGATGAGAGTTGGTAACTAATTGGCCTATTTTCCGTGCTGGCAGAATCCTCTCAAGTAATTTTCTTCAATTATAGCTGTAAATCAGCATGCTATTTCCTCCACATGCACTACCCATTGCCTGAGGACTTACTAGGTATCCTGGGTTAACTCATAATCAATTGCTGGAGAACATTTTTTACTAGTGAATAATTATGGGAAGTGAATAGCATTAAAAATTGTCTAAAATTCTATAACTAAACCCAACAAAATTAAAATTATGTGAAAAGGCTACCATCCTTGATCATCAAGAAGAATTAGGTCAGTCAGCTAGTAAACCCTAGGAAACAAAACAGAGCAGAATAAAAACCAAAATATTGATTCTAAATGGCTCTCTGCAGATGTACTTGGTCCATTCTGGGTCAAATATGCTGTGCTAGCTAGAGAATGCTAATAATTTCAATTTATCCTACACCCTTTTTCTGCAATCTTAGTTCAATCAGTTCTGTTCCTCACAGTGACATATTCTCCCTTATTGCCTATTATGTGAGTTACTAGGATGCAATCTTCTCCACACATAAATATCCAATCTATTTTTTAAAAGTGAAAAAAGGCACTATAGAAAAATATTGTCATGACTTCAAAGAAAAATCATCAGCTAAATATCCAATTATCCCTAAAATTCAAGTTTCTGTTTTTGTGTATACGGAAGCTATTTGATAAGCAGATTTCAAGCACTGTTAGAGATGACCATACCTTCTACAGCAAAATACAGTTTAATAAATGAAAATAAAATGTCCTGAGCAAACCTCTAAAGTACAGATTAAGCAATTTATTATAGGCTTTTCAGTTGTAGACTGGTGGGTCATTTGACATATTAAAAGCCACATAAGAAAACACTACTATGATATCATGTTTATTTACTTAATCACAGAGAAATTTCATTGGAATAGGCAGGCAGAATGTTTGTAAAAGGGGAGGGAGGAGGGGTGAAGGGAGGGCCGGGACAAGGGGAAAAATGAGAACCAAGACCTGTCCTGTAAAGGTACAAGAACCCAATAATGAATGCAACTGTACTGTATACCTAAAATGAACCAATAAACTCAACGAGGAAAAAATAATTATAACAGTATTTTAAGTAATGTTTAGCATTTCCTTCAAAATATTTATTGAGTTCTCACCACAAGTGTGCTCTTAATAAAACTGTTGAGAGATAAGCTTTTAAAGAAGGGATATTTTAGTTTTTACATAGAAACTTACAGGAAAAGTGGGAGAAGGTACATGAATAAAGTTTACCCTTGACATTTATAAAACTCCTCCTGAGAGAAATTCACTTAAATGCCAGTAGCTATGTAAACATTTGAAACAAGCTTGAGGAGACAAGAATGCACCTTTGTTGTGTAAAGAATCTTATACATGCCTAGAAATACAACTTGGAATATGTAAGCAGGTCATGTATGACTCACAAGTAGATTGAACCCTTCAAATAACTATTTAGCACCTCACATAAAACTATACTTATTCTTTGTTTTTGTACTGAGGTTGGTTAAATTACCATAAGAAAGCTACACACTAAAGTATGAATTTAATGACAATAGTAGAAGATATTTTTCTCACTTTAGTGGTTAATGCTTTTAAGAACTCTTTTGATGACTGGACACAATATTGAAAATAATTTCAACAGAGCAAAATTTATATTTTAAAAATAAGGCATTTTTTCTGTGAGTGTTAAAATCAAACCATGTGTGCAGTGGAATTTAAGTGAAAGTTTGAAAAAAAGAAACATTTTTGCACTTGTAATTATACTGAAATTTTATCATGTGGCTCATATCAATGTATCTGTTCTAGATTTTAAGATTTGTGAAGTCACAGTCCCTAAGTGTTCTGTTCACCTCCTACAACAGATTTATGTTAATACTCAAAAGCACTATGCCTACTCAATAAATATTTTTTTTGGAAAATGCTCAAATAAATCATGAAAACAAAAATTATATTTTGAAATAAAATAATTTCATAAACAAGTCTTTCTCTTCCTTCAAGCAGGAGTTTATGCTATCACTGCTTGGGTGAAGAAAAAGAATTTTCAGATGGTTGTGATTCCACATGACATTGATCCCTTCTATCAGGTTGTACTTCTGCCTGCTATGTATGGTAAGATGGGAGGACTCTACTGCATTAACAAGAGGAATGCCAGATTGGGATGTCTAATTCATATGAAAACCTACACCCCTGTCACCTTCACACAAGTCCACACCAAGAATAAAAGGAACACTGGCTAACTGATCGATTCAATTGCCTGATGATGGTGGATGAGTACCATCACCAGGGAGGCAAGTCTTGGCTTTAAACTCTATAGCTTAACTGGAAAAGGCAAAAGTAAAGAACTTGCCACTAAACTAGAGTAAGAGTATATTGTTGAGTTTATTGTACATAAAAATGAAAAAATATTTTTAAAATGTTATCAGCTATTTTGAATTGTGCTGATATAAACGTGGGTAAGCTTTAGTTCTCTGGATCAAAAGGAATTTCTAATTTTAGTATTTTTGAGGAATCCTTATGTTGATTTCCTTAGTGCTTTACTAGTTTACATTCCCAATATTATAGGCAGCTAATTTAGACAGAAATTAATAGGCAGTCAGACAGGGATGAGCCCTTGAGGGAGTCAGTACAGAAGATAACACTGTGGCTGGAAGCACATCTGAAGAAGGCAAGGCCTCAAGATGAAGTCATATTGAACAACTTGCATACCGCCTAAGGGACAAAGAGAATTTTAAGATTATAGTGTAATTAGTGCCATCTAGTCCACTGAGTCCAGCTAAACATCAGACACCAGGAGGGTGACCAGAACATCTGGATCCATCCCTTCCCAAAAGTCATTAATTTTTAGAAGTCGTAGTGTATTACTTTTCTCTTTGCTGAGACAAAATATGTAACAATCAACGTTAAAGGAGGAAAGGTTTATTTTGGCTTACAGTTTGTAAAGACTTCAGTTCAGCATTTGCTGGCTCCAATGCAGGGGGATGGCAGGGTAGCATGACAGAGGGGCATCATGGAGGGAAACAATTCATGGGAAGCAGAAGGCAGCAAAGCAGTTAGGTAGCAATCAGCAAGCTATAAGCAACAAGCAGTGACGGTCTTTCTATCCTTTATATCTTATCCAGGCTACTCTTAGGGGGATTAGCACTCACACCCAGGGTGGGGCAGCCTTAATCCTAGCTTCACACCAGGAATTAATCTCAGCATCATATCCTTGATCACAGCAGTACACACCCTAGATCCAGCCACCTCCAAAAAGCCCCACTTCTCTACATGCGAGCACATGAGGCTTTTGGGGGGACATCTGAGCACAAACCACAAAGTATAGATAAGCCAAGGTGTATACCCTTGCTATGTGACTCACTTCCCTACTGAATCAATATTAAGTAAGTGGCTCTATTTGTAATCTCATTGGTTGATTATAGTTTGACCCATGTTATTTCCACCCCGTGATTTGCTCTATAAAACATTCTTGCAGAAATGACCCCTGAGGCAACCAACTTTCAGGACCCTTCTTATCTCTCAGAAGGTATCTCTCAATAAACCTTTCCTACTCTTAAGCTCCATTATCCCTTGGAATTCATTGCTTGAATGACATGTAGCAGGTTGGGAGTTATATTTTTCACATATCACCACCATCAACTAAGAAGTGTTCCTTTTTTCCTACATCTTCACTAGCTTTCTTTTCTTTGGTGCTGTTGTTCTTTTTGTATGTTTGTCTGTTTGTTTCTGTTCTTGATGGTAGCCATTCTGACCAAAGTAGATGAATCTTATAGTTGTTTTGATTTGTATTTTTCTAATGGCTAATGACATCTGTACTTCTATGGACAAGAGTATATTCAGTTATTTTGTCCATCTTTAAATTAGATTGTCATGCAAGTTTTAAACTTGAAATTTATCTATGAATCATTGTAATGCAATACAAAGTTAAGAAATATTAAATATTTGTAGGAAAGATTTATTCCATATGTCATAGTGGCATGGGTAATTTCTACTTACATTTACACAATATATACACACATGCTTACATGTTATACAGTAGGGAATTTAGGTAGTTCTTAGTATCCACTTTTGATAATTTAAGCTTATTTGAAATAAAATTTCAATGTTGCTTAAACTTTTTCACTTCCTTGAAGTGAAGAACACAATGTTGATTTAATTAACAACTATGCTTTTTGTCTTACAGCAACACCATTTCTCCTGAGAAAATGTTGAAACTTAAAAATTTC
>NW_022900951.1:104589289-104628875 GCF_012274545.1 Fukomys damarensis
TGTTTTTGGTTTCAGGGATTAAACTTGGGACCTTGTGCTTATGAGGCAGGTGGCAAAACCACTGAGCTAAATTCCTAGCCCAAGATATATGTAAACAATTCAAAGAACTTAGAATATTTTCCGAAGTTGATTAGAAAAAAGTATAATTGCTATTCTTTCAATCTTTGATTTTTATTAATAGAGCAAGCCAAGATGTCATTTTAGGAAATTTGTTTTCATTTATAGCTTCCATTTGATTTGCATGCCTGATAAAATTAAAGATTTGTATTGCTTTTTTTGTTTTTCATTTTGTTTTGACTTTTTCAAAATGAAACTAGTTTTTGTGTATCCTATGTGTATATTCATACTAAAATGTCATGTATGGTATTCGAATTTATTTGACTATTATAATTAAAATATTCAGTTAGTTTCTCAAGGTTGAATAACATATGTGTTACTTTATTTGGACAAATACAAAAATCTGAAAATACTTAGAAATTTTCACTTTTAAACCAAGATATATATGAATATCAACTTGTCTATAATATGCTCATTTGAAGTGGAGAGTAAATATGTAGTATTTATTCTAGACTTAAGACATTGCTTAAGTATTTATTGTCACAGCAAAACATTATATAAATAATATAATTCCCATATGCAAATTCTCATATTAAAAAAGTACAAAGCAATGATTCTAGCTCCCACTTTTTTCCCTAGAGGATATCTATATTTGTAAATCCAAATTTTTCCAGATTAATTTCTAGCAAGTTTTTTTCATTCACTATTTCTAACTGTCACTAAATCAGTAAACTATGAACTACTAAGTGGTAATAAGTAAAGTATTAAATAGTAGCACTCTAAGCATTTGTTTGTAGTTTAGCAGTTCATAATCAGAGTTACCTCAAATTCCTGGGGTGACGCAGGTCCAGAATGACTGAGAATTAGAGACCAGCCACTTTACCAAGTCACTGGGAGCTAGTAGCTAATGAGCAAAACTAAATTAATGAAATCCAGACAAACAGATAAAGAGAAAATTTATTTCTAAAAGATTCAAAGAAGTCTAAGAGAAAATATATCATTTTAGGCACATTTACATATCTGAAATCAAATGATAAAATGCTGGCTCTTGTATTATAAATCTGGCATCTGGTAATGGTCATTGAAATATTAATTATGCTTTAGGGGTGAAAATTTGTAGAAGCTTGGAATTACCAAGAAGTGAAACATAACTTGAATTTCTGAAGAAGGTATACCAAGGAGCTAACAAAACATTCAATTCGAGGAAATAAATGAGAAGGTCATTGCTTACAAGAAAGAAAGCAACAGTCACACATTTAGAACAAAATATGGGTCAAAACTGAATATGCAACAAGTTGGCTAAGTATGTTGGCATTTTACAAATCCGTTGATCTTTCTATTTCCTTCTAGGAGCCTTGGAAATATGGGGAGCCAGTATTGAAGTGGAAGGATTCCAGGAACAGGAGTTAGATCTAGACTTTAGAAAAGACTAAAAGGATACATACAAATTGCGATATGTAAGTTTTCTTATAATCACTTTTCTTTTAAAAATAAGTTGTTTGTAGTGTAAATTTATCCATATATATTTTAACGTGACCAAGAAGATAGATGAATATTATTTTTGCACATTTACAAACTGATGAAATTGGCAAAATATTTTCTGAAGTTCAATCACACAATTTTTAGTGAGAGATTATGTCTTTATCTTCAAGACAGTTCTAAAAAGCATTAAAATGAATGTTCATTTTAATGAATATTAAGAACTTGTGCCTTAAGAAGTATATGATTTTATCAAGGTAAACTCACTACAGTGGACCCTTGACTTAAGAACTCAGTTTGTTCCTGAGGACTGACTGTAACTCAAGTTGACCAACTGAAGGCTCAGGCTCCGCTACACAGCATTCAAAGTCTTCTCCCATATACAAGCATATCTCAGTGTGTTTAGAGAGATATTGGCCAAGATTTCTCAAATGACCCCACACAGGAAAGGATGTTGTAATGTTCCTTCAAGGATACTTTAAGGTTTAGAAGCCCATTTGGAAGACCATTTGGAAGCCCAAGTGGCAAGCATTCTGGTCGTAACTCAAGGTATTGTTTGTAAGTTAAAACTAAAATTCTGGTCATAATCCAAGTTGTTCATATGTAAGGTCAATTGTAATCCAAGGGTTCACTGTAATTAATTCTTTTTTTAAAATTAACTTTATTGGTACATTTAAGGTATACATTATAATGACATTCATCATTAGAAACTTGTACCTTTACATAATCCATCTTGGTTCTTATTTTTTCCCCATCCTCCTGCCCTCGCTTCAACCCCTCTACCCCTCCCTTGTAATTAACTCTTCAAAATGAAAATGAATGAAACAAAACCAAACCTTGCAATCATGCTGTCCACAAACTAATTTTTTTTTTATCCTCTTTAGTTTAGGCTCCCATACTACACCTGGATTATAGAGAAACTAGAATTAAGGTTGACAGTGTTGATGGTAATATTTTGCTAAACCAATTATCCAAGTCTTGAAAAATAAAATTGATTCCTAAATATATTTCAGCAGAAGAAATGTTGGGTTATAGTAAATATATAATGGCTGTGACATTGTAGTGTTAGTGTTTATGTTTATTTTGACTTGTACTTATTGACGTTAGGGTAAATTTACACAGTTTGTGAAGGAGAATTGGTTTATTGAACAATATGATTCTTGGCTATAATAATGTTTTGTACCAGAAATGTAAAACCAAAATACAAAATATACATATGTTATCTTTCTTCAGACTATATAAAATATTCAGCATCTGGGAATGAATCATTGAATAAATCATGTTCGGAGTATAACACCATCTATCTGCCCCTGAAAATATTTACTTCTGAAATATCTTATTTATTTTTATTATTTCTATGGGAATTAGAAAGAGTATAGACTGAAATATTTTGTAGAGTGGCCCTATCACTCCCAAAGGGCTGATATAAAGTCACAAATTTATCATTAGAAAATTTCTGAGATGCAGAGAAATAGAACATTTAAAGTTGGGGGACAACCTCAGACATGGAAATTTGAGTGCTGCAACCATGTCAAATCAAGGAAACACTATGCATGTGCATAATGATAGCTCCACACGATAGTGATTCCATTTTTAAATAAACCTATGAATGGGATCATATTTTACTACTCTTTATACTTGAGATGCACACGAAGTAGATTTGACATTTATATATATTCAGATCAGACACTCTTAACTCTACATGGTGCAGTTCTAGGAGTCCCTCAAGAAACACTGTTCACTCTTAATGAATGCATAGGCTTACTTTATGTTTTCCCAAAGCCAAGCAAAGCTAGGTTTGAGCTTGGCTAATATCCAGGTTTGGAGAGCAGAGGAACATGAGATGACTGTGAATATATTAATCAAAAATGCAGAGCACTGTTATCTTTAATAAAAGAAAAGAAACATAGGTTACCGCTTCAAAAAGTTTCTTTGACACCTAACAAACATATAGCCTACAGACTTAGCTAATACCCAAGCACCCCCAATAGTTCTTCAAAATCCACACACAGAAAAATCTCAAAGATAAGAAATTTCCTTCTATACAATTTGTTCATTGATTAAGAATCTAAACTTAGTTCACATTATAGATACAACATGTAGTTTATGAAGTTAAGACCTTGATTTTGAATAATTTCCAAAATTAAATTTGAAGGAGCCACAGCAGAATTAGTTGAGTAAACACAGAAGTTCCTCCTTATTAAGTACTGCTTTCCTCAGGTTTAGTTACCAAGAGTTAACTTCAATCAAAAATACTAAAAGGTAATTTTCAGAAACAAGCCATTTACAAGTATCAAATTATGTGCGATTCTGAATATCACAATGAAATCTCTTACCATTCCACTTCATCCTGCCAGAGATGTGAATCATCCCTTCGTCCAAGGTATCCACACTGTATTGGCTCCTTGTCCCTTGGTCACTTACTAGTAGCCATCTTGATTATCATTTCAACTGTGACAGTATCATAGTGCTTGTACTCATGTAATCCTTGTTTTACATAAAAAGTAGAGCAAAGTGCAAAAGTAAAGATGCTGGCATTTCAGATGTACTAGACAGGAGATGCAAAATATTACAAATGAAAATGTAAAAGTTCTCAACCTATGGAAATAGAAACTCATGTACTGAGGTTGCTCAGATCTATGGTAAATTATTTGTGTTAATTTATTTTATGCCCAATTTATAAATTAAATTTTATGATTGGTATGTGTGTATAGGAATAAATAATTCTCAGCATTCAGTATTATCTGCAGTTTCAGACATCAACTCGGGGTCTTGGAATACATCCCCAGTGAATAAGAAGGTACTACTGTAATGTAATTTGCACAATAGAAACATTGGGTTTTTGATATTTAGGTCAAAACATTCATTTCAATCTTATGAAGTGGCAATTGATCTGTAAAAGTTAAGATAAGGGAAAATAGAACAAACAGCTACAGAGTATAAATAGCTTGAGAGGAACTGGCATTTTGACAAAAAACGAGGATACTTTAGTCTAAAAAGCTTTCCTCAAAATTTTGCAGACCACTAGCTCTGATTTGATTATAATATGAAATCATATCGATTTGGTTATGAAGACATCCTGTGGTTAAGTTTCATCAATTTTTTCATTTTAAACTATATTTAATCTCTCAAAAGCAAACACCATGCTTATTGAATTATACAGATATTGAGTATGTACTGTGAATATGGTAATGCATGTCCACAAAATAAGTAAAATGTAATATCTTTCATCAAGAAGTTTGAAGCTGTTAGCAAAGATAAACATGTTGATCATCTAAAAATTAATAGTTAAAATATACATTATAATAATACAGTTTACCATTGCTCAATTTATTGAATAATTATAAAATAATATCCTTTAAAGGAAGTTCAAATTATTGGATCTAATATTATTTTGTTCTTTATTTCCCATGCTATTGTTTCAAATGTCAGATGAAGTTTGTTTTACAGCCAGAAACAATTTCCAGAGTCTTTTTTTCACAAAGGTAGAAAAGTTCAGGTACTATACTAATTACTCTCCTTACATTATCTCATTTAATAATGATTGCAACAGTGTCAGTGAGAATTGAATTCTCACTTCATATATGTGGAAACTGAGATTCAAAACATTTATATAACATGATTAAGGGTTGGTATTGGAGCAAAAGATTATACGTTTTCCACTCTAGAAAATATTCTGTCCACATCTTGAGCAAATGAATCCCTTGAATGCATGCTTCTATTCTTCTCTCTGATGTCCTTGGTAGTTATTGCTTATTAATCACAATCGTTCTCAACTCAGTATTCTAGGCCACCTCTGAAAACTGATGGGGATCGAATGAGACATAAAGTAGTTTTACCACCTTTGCTTTAATGCAAATGTGAAACGTTATCATTTTATATGTTTAAATGCTTTTGAAGTTTTACTTTAAATGATTTCAAGTCTCCCTATAGTTTTTTTCAGGTAACACTACTGGGAACGAGAAAGAAAAAGAGGCCAAAAGATGGACCAAAGCTACATTTTAGTCCTTAGTTTTTCCAATATTGAAATTCTATATGGTTAAAACTAAGCTATAGCAATGTATTTTCCATGTCTTTATCAGCAATATTCTTTGCTGAACAAAGCTGAAAAACAATTTTATTCTGAGAGTGATAATGTATAAACACTTAGACATTAAATTCAGAAGTAACCTGCATTATACTGTAAAAGTGTATATCATACAATAATTTGATCAGTGAGATGACATAGAAAGATTAACAGAAAATGTAGGCACCAGCTATTCATTTCTTTCCAAGTTAAATCCTAAACATGATTTTCAGTCAAATGTATGTATTTATTTAAATGAACTCCAAAGCTCTAAGGTCCTATAGATAACTACTTTGCTATTTCTTAGCATTAATACATTTCTAGGTCTTTATTTTTTTATTGCATTTTTTATTTTTTCATTTTTTTTTGAGACAGGGTATCACTATGTAGTTGAGACTGACCTGGAACTCACTATGTAGACCAGGCTGGTCTGGAACTCACAGTAATCGTCCTGTCTCAGCCTCCTGAGTGCTGGGATTAAAGGCATGCAGCACCTTGCAGCTTATATATATATTTTTATTTTTTAAAAGATATATATATATATATGAAATTGTCAGTTGAATGTATAAAAGTATATGGAAATTAGAAGACATATATATGTCTACAAATTTCCACATATATATATATATATATATATACATACATATGTAAATTTGCAAAATAAGATGAAGCCATGCACCTTTTCTTTACCTTATCCCTGTCAAATTTATCACAATAATATTATTGTGATTCCAAGGGATAAAGAGGAACCTAATTAACTGATAGGATATATATGGACTAATTCCCTACAATGTGTGTTTTTATTATGTATCACCCACACAAACTAGTTAAAATTTTATAAAGAAAAACATTGCAGTAATTTAATTTAGAACCCTGTTTTATAGGTATGTATTGGCAAAAGTAGACTTCTCAACCAATGTCCCAATTTTGAAAAGTACAAAGACCAAAAGTTATCACTGGTAAGTAATAAGTGTAACAACTATAAAATAGTAATAACATCTTAACATTTGTATAGCACTTGTGGTTTGTAAAGTGCTCCATATAAACTTTACTCTATTATACTTTATAACAACCATCAGGTTGTTTATACTGTAAGTCACTGATTGTTACTCTCAGAATGATGATTCAGTAGAGAAAGCTGGTCTAAGACTCTCAATTACGTTCACATTTTCTGGTGATTCCACGTGAATATCCCTACTCAGAGTGCTAGTTCACTTAGACTAGCTGAAAAGCAGAAACTAAAGCTCCACTTCAGACCTACTGATAGGAATTTGCATTTTAATCAAGATTCACCAAGTACAGTGACCCTCGAGTTACAACCAACCTAACATATGAACAACTTGTATTATGACCAGAATTTTAGTTTTACTTTATGAGCAAAGTCTTGAGATATGACCTGAATGCCAGCCACAAGGGGTCCAGATGGTCTCAGATGCAGATTTAACCTCTAAAGAGTTCTGAAAGGAATATTACAACATCCTTTCCTGTGTGGGTTTAATTGAGAAATCCTAGGCCAGTGTCTCTTTAAGGACACTGAGATCTTTCTGCACACAGAAGAGAGATTTTGAAGGCTATGTGAAGGAGCCTGAGCCTTCACTGACCAACTTGAGTTATAAGCAGCCCTTGGGAATAAATTGAGTTTTTAAGACCACGTTTTCTACATAAATTAAAGTGTGAGAAACGTATCTCATTATACTTTAAAGGCAGATGTAGTTATGCTCACTTTGAAATTTAGTGTTTCACCTGAAAATTAGGTATACGCATGTTTCAAAAATTGTAAAAATTAACATATAATTTTTGGTACTGGAGATTAAACTCAGGACCTTTCTCTTGTGAGGCAGACAGTGGCACTACTGAGCTACATCCTCAGCCCGCAAAATTAAATATTTAAAGATTAAATTAGCAAGTTTTCAGTCAATGGTTTCTGTTAACATTATCATTTGTTCACATAACACATATATTTTTGAGTACTTGCCTGAAGTCAGAGATTATCATAAGCTTGCATAAAACAGTGAACAAGATATAGATACGAGTCCTGCTTTATAAAATCCACAGTCTAGCACAAAGCTTACGGTCCCATCATCTTCATTATCATAATCAATGTCACCAACCTTATTATAGTTATTTCTATTAAAGATAGGTGTTATAAATACATACTAGATCTAGATTAAAGAAAGGGGACAAAATATTTATCATAGGCAGTGAAGCAAAAATAAAGTCAAGGACACCTTAGCATATTAGTTGGTCTTCATAGAGAGAGAGATCATGGCATAACATACTTGTGACTCATGTAGGCTAGAGGAAGGGAAGAAACAGAAGGACAAGAAAACAATCCATATTCAGAGCTGTACTAGAAATTTTCACATCATAAAGGGTCCTTTCTTGATAGGTTAGACTGTATATAATAATAAAGAAAATAACACATGTGGATTTTCTCTAGCTCCTGCTTCAAAATTTTCTTATCTCTGGCCTTATTGGGTTTGTGTATCTAGAGTTTACTTACCTCTTCCAAAAATTTCAGAAAAGAATTATATCTTGTTGTGTTATAAGAGAATGAATTCTACATGGACTATTCTTCATTTATTAGGACCAAAGTGTATCTCTCATGTGAATGCACAAAAGACAGGCAAAAGAAAAAAATTCACTCTGCACAACCACTTGACCCATACTGGAGGCATGAAAATTAATGCATACTTACATTAAATTTTGCGTACCCAAAAATACACACCAGGAACCCATTGCTTGCATTGACAAATCCCTTAATTAGAAGATGGGATTCACTCTCAATTAAAGAAACAGATTGAGGTGCTCTCTTTAAAGATAAAGCCATTGAAAAGTGTGGAGTAGTCTGGTAGTGAAAAAGGCAATTAGGCATATCGCATAGAGCCTCCTTACATTTGCAGGAGTGAATGAACAAATGAAACAATTACTCCATTCAAGAGGCACTTCAGTGTGGTTCAGAGAGTAAAGGGGATGAATCACTGTTGATAACTATAAAAAATGTCCTCTGAGATTAATTCCCACTAGAAAAAGGTATTCACCTAACATCACACTGTACTGGTACTCTTTTCACAACACTCCACTGAATTTCTGAAAAAAAAATTACAAAGATCATACATAGAATGCAAGGAGAAGCAAGGACTTTTCTGACCATGGATTTACTATATCTAAGAATATCTGCTATTTTACTCAGATATTCAGGTGATTTGTGACATTTCATTCATTAATCCATTCAATGAATAGCACCTATTTCATTCATAACTGCACTAAACAGCTATATTCAAATATGTGTCAGAATAATCCACTGCCATTAAAAAAACATTTATAAAGATACTCAATTAGATGCTTAGGGATAAAATGAAGCTCACGCTTTAAAAAACATATAATAGAGAGCTTGCACGATTGTGTGTGCACACACACAAACTCATGCATGTACATGTATGTATCTGTGTGGGAAACCTAAACATGAAAAAGACCAGAACATGAACAGTACTGTGTAATATATTGGAAATGAGCCATACACTGGGACTTAAAAGCATGCAAGCTTTGAATTTGGCTGTTTTTAGGAAATATCAAAAGTACTAGTTAAAAAGTGGAGAGTCCATTACATCAAAAGATTTTTTCATCTATCATGTGTCAAATGAAAAATCAAAATTTTCATTGAATTTGATTGATTATTTTAGCATGGAGATATCAGATATTTTGACGGAATCCAATATGTTACTTAAACATGTTTTCAGTTATAGTTTGTTCATTACGTTGTGCATCCCTGTGCATAGATAATATGTGAATTTATGAGCTTTACAAAGATCTATTATACAAAACAATTTTCCAATTGTTTGCTTCTGTTATTAAAAGACAAAATATTTTATTGTAAAAGAAATAAGAAGTAAAATTGTAATTCAATTAGAAATTGAATACAGATATTTAAATGCGTCTTCATGTACAAATAAAGTTCCCAGAATCTGCAGTTATGACCAATGATTCACCTTAGCGAGGAAGATTCCACAATAAGTGGTTTAAAGGCTCCTTCTATTTTTTGGGGGGGTTTTTTGAACCTAAGAAATGCAGTCCAAATTCCAAGAGCCAGCCACAAATTCTACATGATTTTAATCTGTTCATTAGACAAGTCTAATATATTAAAAGTATATCTAACTAAACAATTTGCCAAATACACAACTTCATTGTGTGGTTTTATGGATAAGCATATGGGCATCCATGAGAGCAAATGAATAAGATATTAAAGCATATTGAGGTCATTAAGAGAGCATCAATTTGTCTGGTAGTTTAACTTTTTGGTTCAAACTAAATTTGAAAATAAAATATAAATATCAGAGAAGTTTCTATACATTATTTTTTATTATGATTAGCAAACAACTGTCAGAAAGTACCAGACCACCAAAAAAATTCAGGTTAACTTTGCAATTCCATTTAACATATACTTTTAACGAATACTTTTTATGGAAAATATATCTTGCTGATATTTACAAGATGTCTTGCTATTAAAAGTCAGTAATATCTATTGCATTATTGTAAATCTCAGATTACTAGGTTCCCTTAATAGATACATATTACCATCAGATTTACAAGTTATTTGCCAATCAAAAGAAAAAGTTCTTCTTATTTTTCCTCCTGGAGAAAGCATTAACTTTAGCAAAGCTTTGTGAGGTCATACCATGAATACCTATTCCTTTCCTTGCAACTTTGTCACAATGTATGTTGGTAATAAGATAAGGGAGGTTTGTTGCAAGTCCATCCTCCCCATAACAAGGATGTTACAGAGTTTTTCTCATGTTTTGTCAAGGGCAAAATCTTTGACAGAACTAGGAAATAGAATAATTGACTATCTTTTTGGTCTAATTTTAAAAAGTGTTTATACTTTACAATCCAACATTACCAATCTCCCTGTATCCAAGTGCATGAACCACAGTCATGTAAGATATAGGCACTTACTGCTGTCCTCCCTGTGTAAAAATGGCTCCACCAGATTTTTTACCTATTGTGCCATTAACAATTTGTTTTTCCATAAGCTTCCCCAGAAGTTTTTTCCCCTTTAATCACTTCCTCCACCTTCACTCAAATGAATTAGTTATCAGCCCTCTATATCTTTATTTCTAGGTATGCATATTTCATTTCTTTTATGTTGTACCTTAAGACAACAAGGATAGAAATTCAAGGCCTTTAAAAAATCCTCTCCTTGGGAGGATACTTCGCTCACCAAAAACAGGCGTGAAACATCCAGAAACTACCTGATTTTTTTTCCATTCTTAAACTATTATTACAGTTTTTAAAAAGTGTATTTGATGAAATAACTCACCAAAGTCATAATTTATCTGTATCTAAATTTCACTCTGTTTCTTAGTAATATAGAGAGCCATTTAGAAACCAGTGCACCCAACATGGAGATGACTAATATTGGGTGGAGAGAAACACTTCCATAATCAGATTGTTAGGAAAGTGTGGTGAGTCATATCAGATGGCAAAACAACCATGGTGTTTATCTTTGGATGCCAAACAAATCACATTAGTATTTGAAAAACAAAAACAAAAACAAAAACAAAAACAAAAACAAAAAAATGACAGCTAACATTATAGAGATCTTTTAGAAGAACACATTTCCCACAGATCTCCTAACTCAAAATCTTGGTACCGTCTTTCTCTCCCTGATGCCTACAGGTTCAGCTTGGATTTCTATCAATTCAAGAATTAATCTCCTACAATGACTCAAGCATCCGTCTGTGCCCTTCCAGAGATCCTGAAGTACCCGTTCTCTTTGATATTAGTGAAAAAGTTTGTAAAGCAACTAGAACAGAGAATGTGGTAATGAAATTGTTGCTTTTTCACCTGCTTCTTTCTCTTTAGTTTGTCTCCACACCTCTTAGGACACACTTTGATTTGTATCACCCAATCACACATAATGAAACTCTTGATTTTGGAAAGATTTTTTTTTACCTCTATTCTCCTCACTCATCTTCAGTACTGTGGTATTTTGCAAACCTAAATTTTCTTTTATATTGAATTGATTAGAAAATCAGTGTGTTTTTTATATTACAAATGCATAAATTTCCAATTTCTTCCCTAAAAGTAAGTCAGTAAGACACAAGTGGAAAGTCAATTTCACCATTTTCATTTCAAAGTGGATTTTGAATGTAAACACTACTATACTTGAAAAAAAGGAAAATGAGTAAAAGTGTATGCCAGGTGTTACACATAGCTGTATTTCCTTTATATTTTATTTTGTAAGACTTTTAATGAGAAAATAATAAAAGTACCACTTTCCTCTTAAGTGAAATAAATGTCACACATATTTAAATACTGAAGTTTCTCTGGTGTGAAAAATAAAAGTGCAAATAAGATCCAAATGGTATAATTGACAATGTAAAATAGGAAGAAAAGGGCTAAAGGTGTAGGGAAGTAGGAAGGGTAGGAGTAAGGAAATAAGGGAAAAGAAAAAATATGAGAAAATGAAAAAATGGAAACAAAGATTTGTAAATGGGGAAGGGAGAAGGGGTGAAGGGAGGGCAGGGACAAGGGGAAAAATGAGAACCAAGACCTGTCATGTAGAGGTACAAGATCCCAATGATGAATGTAATTGTACTGTATAATTAAAAAGAACCAATAAACTTAATGAGAAAAAAGTACAACTTTCCTTGCTAAATAATGCACTTTTAAATTGAGACCTCTCTTTTCTTAATTGAATAATGGCAGTGAATAATGGTACTTCATATTAATGTGTGACAATTATTTCTTTTTGTCATTGATATATATTGGTAAGCTGTTTGGTGTTAATTCCTATTACTAAATTACAGCCTCTCCCAAATTCTCATCATATATTTTATTACCCTTAATAACACTATAAAATATACTTATTGCAAACTTGATACCTTTGCCTTTGTGCAAGAGCAGATATCATTATGTATATTCAAAAAATCAATTTAAATATAAAATGTTTTGCAGATTAGGAGGAAGTCACAAGCTTGCATAGCATTTGAACTCCTTTAAAAAGAGAACTATACCAAGGAAAGAATGTGTGTTGCATATAAAACAACATCAGATCCATTAGTGAAGAGAAACAAGTGGTTATAAATTAAATATCTTCAACTGTTCAAATGTTTGTCATTATATCAACAAATTGTTCCCCTTTCTTACCCATCAGCAGAAAAGCATTTCTAGGTCTATTTTTTATTAAGTTTATTGGTACATTTTAGATGTACAATCCAGTTACACTTATCATAGGGATCTTTTTTCCCCCATTAAGTTTATAGGTACATTTAAAGCAAACAATACAGTTACATTCATCATTGGGACCTTGTGCCTTTCAATGATCTGTCTTGGTACTTGTTTTTCCCCCATACTCATGCCTTCCCTTCGCCCCCTTCTCCCTTCCCTATTTACACTTTGTTTCATTTTTCCCTTTTTTCACATTTTTATTTTCCCTTATTTCCTTTCCCCTACCCTTCCTTTGCATGACTTATCTCAGTTCTTATTTTTCCCCATTTCCAGTTCTCTCATCACCCCCTCCACCATTCCCTGTTTACAAAGACATTGTTTCAGTGTTTTTCCTTTTCTCATATATTTTCTATTCCCTTTTACGTTTCCTCTACTCCACCCACTTCACCTAATCTTTTAGACCTTTTCTTCCTATTGCACAATATCAATTATGCATTTTGATCCTTATGTATACTTTTATTTTTTCACACCAGAGAAACTATTCAACATTTAAACAAGTGTCTTATTAATTTCACTTAACAGTATGGCATCAATGTGCATCCATTTAACTATAGATATCTCTAGTTCCTCGTTCTTTATGGCTGAGTAGTACTCCATTTTATAGAAAAACTACACTGTCTTTATCCAGTCTCCAGTTAATGGGCAATTGGGCTGTTTCCATGATTTAGCTCTTATAAACTGTGCTGCTATAAGCACAGATGCACACATATATCATTGTGATATGATTCTTTTAATTCTTTTGGGAATATACCCAGTAGAGGAATAGCTGGGTCAAACGGAATCTCTAATCCTAGTTTTTTAAAGTATCTCCATATTGATTTCCACAGTGGTTGCACCAGTCTGCACTCCCACCAAAAATGAAGGGATCCTTTCTCTGCACAAACCCACCAGCATTTGTTATTGACTGATTTTTTGATAGCAGCCATTCTTTGTGGGGTAAGGTGGAATCTCAGTGTTGTTTGCATCTGCATCACTCAAATGACCAGTGATGTTGAACTTTTTTTTCATATGTTTATTTGCTACTTTTGCTTCTTTTTCTGAGAAATATCTGTTCATTTCAGATGCCCATTTTTAAATTGGATCTTTACATTTGGGGGTCTGATTTTTTTAGTTCTTATATATTCTAGATAGTAGATCTTTGTCTGAGAAACAGATAGTAAAAATTTTCCTCACAATATAGGTTGTCTCTAAACTCTGTTAGTGGCTCTTGCAGTGCAGAAACTTTTTAAAACGATGAGATCACAATTTTTGATTCTTTCTACAAATTCCTGTGCTACTGAGGATTTGTTCACGAAATCTTTTTCTATACAAATATCTTCAAGCATTCTACCTAACTTATCTTCCAGAAAGTGTAGTGTTTCTCTTTTAATATTTAGATGTTTAATCCACTTGGATTTTCGTTTAGTGCATGGTGAAAGATAGGGATCTAGTACTGTTCTTTGGCAAGGTGAAAACCAATTTTTCCAACTCCATTTATCTATCCTTCATTCAGAGAGGGTGGTTGGCTCCTTCATCAAAAATAAGGCAGCTGAGTATGTCATGAGTTGTTTCTGCATCTTATAATCTGTTCCACTGATCCTTGGGTCAGTTTCTTTGTAAGTACAATGCTGTTTTTATCACAGTGGCTTTGTAGTATAGTTTCAAGTTGCAGAGTGTGATACAACCTGCCATGTCTCTGTTACCTGTTATTGCTTTTGCTATCCTAGGTCTCTTCTGACTCCAAATGAATTTTTGGATTGTTTTCTCTAGTTCAGTTAAATATACTGTGTGGATTGCATTGAATCTGTATAGCAGTTTTAGAAGTATGGCCATATTCACTACACTGGTTCTTCCTAACCAGGAAAAATGGATGTCTTTACGTGTTTTAAATTTCCTCTTCAAGAGATCTAGAATACCAAAAGCCATCCTAGGCAAGAGAGACATGGCAGCGGGTATAACAATTCCAAGTTAGAAAATTTACTACAAAGCTGCTATGATAAAAAAACAGCATGGTACTGGCAAAGAAACAGACCTGAGGATCAGTGGAATAGATTGGAAGATACAGAAACACCCTCAGATGTACTCAACCATCTCTTGACGAAGGAGCCAACCACCCTCAGTGGAGGAAAGATAGCCTTCTTAATAAATAGTGTTGGA
Organism: Fukomys damarensis; assembly: GCF_012274545.1. Classification (NCBI taxonomy): domain Eukaryota; kingdom Metazoa; phylum Chordata; class Mammalia; order Rodentia; family Bathyergidae; genus Fukomys; species Fukomys damarensis. The sequence continues at coordinate 104,604,258 of NW_022900951.1, forward strand.
TAAACTGGATTTCAACCTGCCAAAGATTAAAACTATACCCCTATCTTTCACCAAGCACTAAACTAAAATCCAAGTGGATTAAAGATCTAAATATTTAAAAAGAGATACTAAATTTGCTGGACAATAAGTTAGGCAGAAGTCTTGAAGACGTTGGCATAGGAAAAGATTTTATGAACAAATCCTCAGTAGCATGGGAACTAGCAGAAAGCATCAACAACTGGGATCTCACCTTTTAAAAAAGCTTCTGCACTGCAAAAGAAACCATTAACAGAAGTAAGAGACAACCTACAATGTGGGAAAAAAAATTTTACTAGCTGCTCCTAAAACAAAGGACTATTATCTAGAATATATAAAGAACTAAAAAAAAACACCCCCCAATATAAAGACCAGATGGGCATCTAAAATGAACAGACATTTCTCAAAGAAGTAAAAGCATCAAATAAAAATATGAAAAAAATATTCCACATCACTGGTCATTTGAGAGATGCAGATGAAAACAACACTGAGATTCCAACTCACCCCACAAAGAATGGCTGCTATCAAGAAATCAACCAACAACAAATGTTGTCAGGGTTGTGGGGAGAAAGGAACCCTTCTCCATTGTTGGTCAGAGTGCACACTGCTGCAACCACTATGGAAATCTACATGGAGAGACCTGAAAGAACTAGGATTAGAGGTTCCATTTGACTCAGCCATCCCTCTGCTGGGTATCTTTCCAAAAGAATTAAAAGAATCATATCACAGTTATATATGCAAACCTATGTTTTTATTGGCACAGTTTGTAATAGATAAAGGTTGGAAACAGCCCATTTGCCCATGAGTTGAAGACTAGATAAAGAAGATATGGTTTCTCTATAAAATGAAATGCTACTCAGTCATAAAGAATGAGAAGTTAGAGTCATTCAGAGGAAACTGGATACATATTGAGCTTATACTCAAGTGAAATAATTAAGTCTCACATGTGTAAATACCAAATAGTTTCTCTGGTGTGAAAAACTGCAATTGTAAATAAGATCCTAATGGTATAATTGACAATGTGCAATAGGAAGAAAAGGGCTAAAGGTATAGGGCAATTGGGAAGGGTAGGTGAAAGGAAATAAGGGAAAAGAAAAAAATATGAAAAAATGGAAATAAAGTTTTTGAAAATGGGGAAGAGAGGAGGGGGAGAAGGGAGGGCAGAGATAAGGGGGGAAAATGAGAATCAGGACCTGTCATGTAAAAGTACAAGATCCCAATGATGAATGTAACTGTGCTGTATTATCAAAAATAAGGCAGCTGAGTATGTCATGAGTTGTTTCTGCATCTTATAATCTGTTCCACTGATCCTTGGGTCAGTTTCTTTGTAAGTACAATGCTGTTTTTATCACAGTGGCTTTGTAGTATAGTTTCAAGTTGCAGAGTGTGATACAACCTGCCATGTCTCTGTTACCTGTTATTGCTTTTGCTATCCTAGGTCTCTTCTGACTCCAAATGAATTTTTGGATTGTTTTCTCTAGTTCAGTTAAATATACTGTGTGGATTGCATTGAATCTGTATAGCAGTTTTAGAAGTATGGCCATATTCACTACACTGGTTCTTCCTAACCAGGAAAAATGGATGTCTTTACGTGTTTTAAATTTCCTCTTCAAGAGATCTAGAATACCAAAAGCCATCCTAGGCAAGAGAGACATGGCAGCGGGTATAACAATTCCAAGTTAGAAAATTTACTACAAAGCTGCTATGATAAAAAAACAGCATGGTACTGGCAAAGAAACAGACCTGAGGATCAGTGGAATAGATTGGAAGATACAGAAACACCCTCAGATGTACTCAACCATCTCTTGACGAAGGAGCCAACCACCCTCAGTGGAGGAAAGATAGCCTTCTTAATAAATAGTGTTGGATAAACTGGATTTCAACCTGCCAAAGATTAAAACTATACCCCTATCTTTCACCAAGCACTAAACTAAAATCCAAGTGGATTAAAGATCTAAATATTTAAAAAGAGATACTAAATTTGCTGGACAATAAGTTAGGCAGAAGTCTTGAAGACGTTGGCATAGGAAAAGATTTTATGAACAAATCCTCAGTAGCATGGGAACTAGCAGAAAGCATCAACAACTGGGATCTCACCTTTTAAAAAAGCTTCTGCACTGCAAAAGAAACCATTAACAGAAGTAAGAGACAACCTACAATGTGGGAAAAAAAATTTTACTAGCTGCTCCTAAAACAAAGGACTATTATCTAGAATATATAAAGAACTAAAAAAAAACACCCCCCAATATAAAGACCAGATGGGCATCTAAAATGAACAGACATTTCTCAAAGAAGTAAAAGCATCAAATAAAAATATGAAAAAAATATTCCACATCACTGGTCATTTGAGAGATGCAGATGAAAACAACACTGAGATTCCAACTCACCCCACAAAGAATGGCTGCTATCAAGAAATCAACCAACAACAAATGTTGTCAGGGTTGTGGGGAGAAAGGAACCCTTCTCCATTGTTGGTCAGAGTGCACACTGCTGCAACCACTATGGAAATCTACATGGAGAGACCTGAAAGAACTAGGATTAGAGGTTCCATTTGACTCAGCCATCCCTCTGCTGGGTATCTTTCCAAAAGAATTAAAAGAATCATATCACAGTTATATATGCAAACCTATGTTTTTATTGGCACAGTTTGTAATAGATAAAGGTTGGAAACAGCCCATTTGCCCATGAGTTGAAGACTAGATAAAGAAGATATGGTTTCTCTATAAAATGAAATGCTACTCAGTCATAAAGAATGAGAAGTTAGAGTCATTCAGAGGAAACTGGATACATATTGAGCTTATACTCAAGTGAAATAATTAAGTCTCACATGTGTAAATACCAAATAGTTTCTCTGGTGTGAAAAACTGCAATTGTAAATAAGATCCTAATGGTATAATTGACAATGTGCAATAGGAAGAAAAGGGCTAAAGGTATAGGGCAATTGGGAAGGGTAGGTGAAAGGAAATAAGGGAAAAGAAAAAAATATGAAAAAATGGAAATAAAGTTTTTGAAAATGGGGAAGAGAGGAGGGGGAGAAGGGAGGGCAGAGATAAGGGGGGAAAATGAGAATCAGGACCTGTCATGTAAAAGTACAAGATCCCAATGATGAATGTAACTGTGCTGTATACCTAAAATGTACCAATAAACTCAAAGAGAAAAAAATGTCCTCTTCAATCTCTTTTTTCAGAGTGCTATAATTTTCAGTGTAGAAGTCTTTTATTGCCTTTGCTAGATTGATTCCTAAATATTTCATTGTTTGTATGCTATTGTGCAAGGAATTGCTTCCCTAATTTCACTCTCAGTGAGTCCATTATTTGTGTACCGGAAGGCTATTGAAATTTTAGTGTTTACCTTGTATCCAGCCACTCTTCTGAATCTCTCAACTAAGTCTAGAAGCAGAGGATTTTGGGTCTTGTATATATAATATCAAATCACAAGCAAATAATGACAGTTAGACTTCTTCTTTCCTATCTATATTATTTATATTTCTTTTTCTTGTCTAATATCTGTGTCTAATGTTTCCAAAACTGTATTGAGCAGAAGTGGTGAAAGTGGAAATCTTTGTATTATTCCTGAATTTATAGTCAGGGTTTTCAGTTTTTGACAATTTATTTTGATGTTGGCTCTTGACCTTTCATAGATAGCCCTTATCAATTTGAGATAAAGGCTATCTATTCCAATTTTCTACATGATTTTTGTCATGAATGGGTGTTGAATTTTGTCAAATGATTTTCTGTACCTATTGAGATGATCCTATGTTTTTGTCTTGACCCTATTAGTACACTGTATTTCATTTATCGATTTTAAGTGTGTTGATCCATTCTTGCATTCCTGGAATAAATCCAACTTGGTCAGGGTATATCTTCGTGATAAACCTCTGCATTCCTTTTGCCAGTATTTTATTGAGGATTTTTTATCTTTGTTCATTAGAGAGGTTGGCCTATAGTTCTTTTTTGGTTGGGTCTTTCCCTGATTTTAGAATCAAAGAAACACTTGCTTCTAGGAATGTATTTGGAAGTATTGCTTCCCTGTGAATTTCATTGAAAAGTTTAAAGAGTAGTGGCAGTAGTTGTTCACTAAATGTCTTATAGAATTCAGCAGTGAAGCCATCAGGACCAGGGCTTTTCTTTGTAAGTAATTTTTAAATTACATTTTCAATTTCACTGATTCTAATTGGGCTGTTTAGAATTTTTTTATTTTCTTTGTTCAACTTTGTTAATTCATACATATCTAGTAATCTATCCATTTCTTTTGTATTTTCAATTTTACTGATTCTTTGGATTTCTGATGGATCTGTTATGACTTCACCTTTTGCATTTCTAGTTGCATGGATGTGAGACTTTTCTTTCCTTTTTTGATAAGATTAGCTAAGGGTTTATTGATTTTACTTATTCTTTTAAAAAAAACAGCTCTCTGTTTCTTTGACTTTTTCTGTATTATTCTCTTAGTCTCTATTGCATTGATTTCTGCTCTAGTCTTTATAGTTTTCTTCCCTTGTCTGAGCTTTGGGTTTGTATTACTCTTCTTTTTCTAGGAGCCTAAGATTCAGCATTATGTAGTTTGTTTGAGCTCACCCTGTTTTCCTAGTGTGGGCATTCTTTGCTATGACTTTCCCATGTAGAACTGTTTTCATTGTATCCCATAAATTCCTGTATGTTGTACTGACATTATCACTAAATTGTAGAACTGTCTATTTTCTTCTTTAATTCCTTCTTTGACCTGTTTGTTGATCATGGGAGTGCTATTTATTTTCCATGTGTTTGTGAAGTTCTTGCCTTTTCTTTTGCTATTGCTCTCCAGTTTAACTGCATTATGGTCTGATAGTACACATGGGACTACTTTAGTTACTTTGCATTTATTTAAACATGTTCTATGAGCTAGTATGTGGTCTATTTTGGAGAATGAACTTTGTGCAATCAAAAAGAATATATGGAATATTACTCAGCCATAAAGAACTAGAAATTAGATTCATTCAAAGGAAAATGGATACATATTGAGGATATACTCCTAAGTGAATAAGTCACCCTTGTGTAAATACTGAATAGTTTCTCTGGTGTGAATAAACTATAATACTACATAAGATCGTAATGAGATAATTCACAACGTGAAATAAGAAGAAAAGGGCTAAAGGTGTAGGGAAAATAGGAAGGGTAGGGGAAAGGTAATAAGGGAAAGGAATAAATATGAAAAAATGGAAAAAAATGTATGTAAATGGGGAGAGGAGGGGATGAAGGGAGGGCAGGGACAAGTGGAAAAAATGAGAACCAAGACCTGTCATGTAAATGTACAAGATCCCAATAATGAATGTAACTGTACTGTATGCTTAAAATGTACCAATAAACTCAATGAGAAATAAAATAATATATATTCTGATTTTTTTTGGTGGGTCATTCTATAGATGTCTATGAAGTCCATTTGTTAGAAATCTTGGTTTAGTTCTATATTTTGTTGTTGAATTTTTGTCAATATGATCTGAATATTTGTGACAGTGGCATATTGAGGTCCTCCACTACAACTGTATTAGTGCTGATTTGGTTTTTCATGTCCCTTACTATTTGTTTTGCATAGCTGGGATCTTTTGTATTTGGTTCATATGTATTTATGATTGCCATCACTTCCTCTTGAGGATGTAGTGAACTTCTTTGTCTCTCTTAATTTGTTTTAGTTTGAAATTTTCTTTGTCTGCAAATAAGATAGTTGTCTCTGCTTTTCTCTGGGTTCCTGTCACATGGAGACCTGTTTTCCATCCTTTCACTTTCAGTCTATGAGTTTCTTTTTGAACTAGGTGTGTTTGTTGCATACAGCACATTGTTGGGTTTTGTTTCTTAATCCATTCTTACAGAATTTCTTTTGATTGGTTAATTGAAGCCATTAACATGCTTTTTCCACTAGAGAATTCTGGACAAATTGAGGGCTAAACAACGAATAGAGTAGCTAAAGAACAAATGTCTTGCTTTATGATTGATGGAACTATCAAACATTGATTAGGTGTGTGTCAGTGATGAGATTCTTAAGACTGAACCCTGGTTGCAGATAGTCTGAAGCATACTGCTGGTCTTTTCCTGAAGGTGAAGTGCTAGGCCTTGAAAGGCCGAAAGCACATAGTAACCGAAAAATGGACTGCCTCTGCAGAGAGAATGGTCTTAAATAAAAAGAGAGAATATACTGAACTCTGCATGCCCTGTTATTTCCCCTGAACTTACATGTTGAATAATTGACTCCTCTTTCCATGTTTTCATCTGTAAAGGAGAGTATAATAATTCTCATCTCTGAGATATATTGTGAAAATTAGATACAAAAAAAATTGCAAAGCACCTATCAGACAAAGTATAGTATGGAATATAATGGCAGTCTCAATTAATTTTTAGTTTGAATGAACAATTGAGTCTGTGTTGTAGGTTTAAAAGGGTGATTGAACACTTCACCTGACTAAAATTTACCTGTTCTAGTATCCTGAGATGTCTCCCTAAAATTCTCGCCATAAGAATAGCATATTTTGTTAAATCAAGATTTGAGGTCTTTTTGCAAGCTTTTAACTTTGGAAAAGATAACTCAGAATTCATATCTTCATACCTCAAACTATTTCAAAATACACAGGAGACATATGTATATAATGCAACTGGCTCTGTCTCTGGAATACTGTAATTTGGAAGATAGTAGTGCATGTCCCATTAGAAGTATTTCCTAAGACCACCACTGATTATGCCTTCCAATATAACTTGCAGAGACTTTCTTATCTTCTTTTTATGTGACAATTGAATTCTCAGAAATTTATAAAATTTTATTGTATTGAACTTATTATGATTCTAAACACATATACCTGATTTACACTGATATTATATTTTTGCTTATCTGCCTAGGAACAGAACTGAGTTTATTGTACAATTCTAAACTCAGAGCTCAAAGAAAGCACATGTTAATCCAACCTAGAAGTCTCCTATTCCATAATGTAATTCTTTTCTCATTTAATTACTAGCTCCTGATTGTTCACTTTCTTTTGTCTAGTTTCCCTTAGTTCCAACTTGTCCAAATAGCTCTTAGAAGACAAATGCATTGTTATTGTTAAATATAGACTTGAGAAAGCACATATTTAATAGTCATTTTAATTGTAGTTTCCTCAGTTTATTAGCCAATCCATTTTGTTTCTGATCTATGATATAATCATAAAGGTTTCCCATTACCTGTGCCTCTTTTAATTTCTGACTGCTTTTGTGAGCCTGAATTCATTTCACATTTCTGCTGCCTTTATCTCTTTTCTAAAATTCTGAACTGATAAAGCAGAGTCTTATTTTATTCCTTTTCCTTTTTTCCCTATTTCCAGAACAGATTTTTCTTTACCTGGAGATTTTTGAGCAGTCCATTGGGAGGCTGCACAGAATTTGTCTTGCTCTTTACAATTTCTCTGAAAATGAAAAATACAATCTGTTGTGCTTTAATTATAATTTCCCCAAGGATATGGTATTCTTCCATAGTTAAGAAGTTTAACACTTCTTCCTAGCAAAGCAGAATCACTAGATTGCTTAGTTCTTTCAAATCTTAAAGCATTTTGTAGTCTGAAATTCCATTTCTAACCCAATTTAAGTGGCCTTGGTCACTGGTTTCCTGCCATCTGAATTTCCCACATTTCCAGTCGATTTCCCAGGTTAAAATTGGTTTTTCTTCTCAGCCAAGAATTGAATAAAATATACTAGCTTGAGCGAATTTGTTACTCATATGTATAGATATATTCTTTTCAAACTCAAAAGAATTGGAGAAAGGTAAATCTATATTCTTGAAGTCTCGATAAATTAAGAGTTAAAACACATTGGTTTCAATTTAACTTATGTTAAAGAGAACATAGCTACAAAATAACTTTTTTAAATGTATTTGAATATTTTTCCAAGTACAGACAATTCTAATACATATTGAGCAAACAGAGTAACAGTGATAAACCCTTTTGTGTTAAACAAATAAAAACGAATACTTCTAAAGTCCTGAAAAAGACTACCTTAAATAAGGCAGGCATGTATTTTCTCTCCAAAATCTTGAATACAGTATTATTCTAAAAGTAACACACATAAAACCAAATGTATAAATATCATTTCAGATCTATACACAAGAATTATGAGTGTGCACATAAATGTGTAGAAACATGCATACAGGATATTTAAGCCTATAATCCTGGTTAATTTCTATATTTTGATTTCTTTTTTAAGTCTCAAAAAATAGTACTACATCTTCTGTTTCAACCACAACAGGCAGGCAGAGTTAGTAGTTTTCTCCTTTGTGATACCATAACACTAATAAATATCTGTGAAATCGTTTTTATGATATTGTATTGGAATAATTAAATAATAGCTAGCTTTAATCTCCTTAAGGGCAAAGATTACATCAAGTACATTATTTTCACTATTCTGTGTCTAGCACCTTGCAATGTAACTGACATTTAAGAAATCTTCAGTATTAAGCAAGATAAAAATGCCACTTCATTAGTCAAATTATTAATCTCAATTTGTAAAATTGGAAAGCAGTACGTGACGCATCTCCAAAGAACAAAACTATGACTGTTATAATAGCCAATATTTGATTCTACTTGGAGGAAAGATAATGATAAATAGGTTTAAATTCCTCTGTAGTCTTTTCCCACTATTGTCTTGGTGCACTTTTATGGAGTCATCATTCAAAGTTTTGAAGTATAGAATATAATATGCAAAATAATAGAAGTCATTTCAGGAAAAAATGTAATATTTTGTGGAAAAAAAATTTGCCCAGATTTCCTCATATCTGAATTAGTACCATGTTGTCATATTGGGAGACAGCCAGTGGCACACACACTCATGTGTATGTGCACACACACACAAACACACAAACACACACACACACACACACACTTCCAATGCTAATGTTACAAAAAACACACTCGTTCTTTGAATCACACAGCTCTTTCAAGAAAGAAATAATTCAGAAATGTTTGGACACCAAAGTAGATAAAATCTCTCCATTCTACACTGAATATGGGTCTTTTTGATAGTAGATCCAATATGATCCAGGAAATAATAAAATCTTGGAAAATGAGGTTCTTTAAATAAACATTAAGCACCCTTGGGCTGGGGATTTAGCCTAGTGGTTCCACTGCCTGCCTCACAAGCACAAAGTTCGGAGTTAGAACCCCCAGTACCAACAACAACAAAAATAAAAAAATGAACCAAAAAGACCAATATTAGGCATCCTATCTGAAAGATGCCTAATTTGCATGTATGGAAACTTGTAATCAGGCTGGATTTTCCCAGTTAGAAGATCATTATCAAATTAAAAAATAATTTAATGAGAACAATCAAGATGATGAGGAGTCTGGAACAATTGTTAAAAGCACAATATTTGAGCAAAACCAGGAGCAGACAAGGACAGAAAGGAGGATTTGTTTCATTTATTTAACTGTCATCTCTGTCTAGTGAAAGTGAAAAAGAATAATTTGATCTTTATATACTGATTTTCCCAAAGAAGATCATTGGGTAGATACACAGCAAGCAAATGCTAAAATGGCTATTAGATGCCAAGCACTTCATGCAACATATATCATTTAATCTTCACTGCAAATCTGTAGCTTATATATTAAGATTGTCATCATTATCAGTATAAACCCTGAAGATGCATAGAAGGTAAGTGACTTGCCCAAGGTCATACAGCTAAGAGATGGCAGAGACGGGATCTCAGGCCTCTCACAGTTAAAGACCCTGCTCCTCATGTAACATCCTCTTTCATCCCACATCGATATCACCTCCGACTTCAATCAGTAAAAGGTTTTGCATCTTTAATACATTTGGTATACCTAAACATTCTATTAGCATTTTAAAATAGTGAACTAGAGATACACACAGTTCCTCACATTCCAGGAGGCTGAGGCAAGAGGCTAATCAAGGTTGAGGACAGAATAGGCAATTTAATGACTGAAGTTGACCCTGTCTCGAAATCAAAAGGAATAAGCAAAAGAATCTGGGAATGTAGCAAAGTGGGAAGGCCCTAGGTCCAATTCTAAGATAAATCAATCAAGCAATCAACCAATCAGATCACCTTTGCTGAAAGTGTCAGGCAGAGGTCAGATATCCATGTCATGGGTACTTGGAGGACTCTTCGACTACAAGGGAGTTGCATTGGAGCAGTGCTCAGAAAACAACAAGGATTTAATTGAAGTGTCCAGGCTCTGAGGTAAGCACAGGGGCAGGCCCTGGGATGTCCATACCCACCTTTCTTTCAGATACATTTTGCATTCATCTGAAACCCAGAATTGATGAGCATTTAATATGTACTAGGAAATGTTTTCTAAGGGTTATAGGCACTAACTAATTTAATCTTTACAACTCCATACAGTGGTAGGTGTAATTAGAGTCTCTATTTTACAAATGATAATAAAACAAAAACCAGAAAGAAAGGAGATTTGAAGAAATTTGTCCAACAAGATCACGCCGGTGGGTAAGTGGTGGCGTTGGAACTTGAATCCAGGCTTTCCTCATAGGAGGATGAACTTTTTAAGAAATATGCTAGCTGGCCTCTCAGTTTCGTTAGAAGCAGTTTCTTTGAAAGCATTTATATGAACAAGTTTTAATTTCATATAATGATATATGGATTTAAAGTTTAGGAAATTGCTCTAATTTTACCCTCTTGAGGTTTCCTTAAAATGCTGTCTGTGATTTCAAATTCCTTGGGTTTACCAGCAGTGGTACACTGGGCTGGGCAAAGAGCACCCTGTTTCTCTTTCAAATCAGATAAGATCTTGGCCTCGACGTCTGACTGTTCTCTTGACTCTTGCCTGTGGCTTTGCTAAGGCAGGACTTGCTGGGTTTGGCCATGCTTGTCCCGGTACTGGCCAGTTGCCCAAGTCTGACCTGGTCTCTGGGTTCTGCATTTTGCTCTTTAACTCCAGTGCTTGGCTGGAGTCCATGATATGCCAGTAGGTTTTCCTGGCCACAGCTGGTGAACTGGTATGGTGCGTAGGTGTCTCCTGGGGAAAGTTCTTCCCAGAAAAGCAGCAGCCAGCCAGGAGTGATGAGCTTGACCCAGTGAGAAAGTCCACATGGAAGGGAACAATCACCGTGCAGAGTGGCTATCTGTCTCAGGTTCATCTCCTGGACAAGAGTGACAGGGACACATGCCTCATAGATACAGGAAGTAGAAGGGAGGCATGAGCACAAGACCAAGATCACTGACTGACTGACTGGTTCATGGGACAGTCCACAAGGCACCTAGGCACCAGTAGTATCACTCTACCACAGACTTTGGAGCCTTCAGAGATGCTCGAAAAACAGTAATTTTGTTGTCGAAACATTTGAAGAAAAAGGATCACAGTTGAAAAACAGAAAATTTATTAATGAAAAATTTAAATGGAAAGATACTTTATATGAAATCCAAAATTAGCTTGCAAACTCCTTATTGTGCTCTAGTCTAAAAATGCAGCAGTCCACTGGGAGTTAAATTGAGTGTATACAAGTCATTGCTTTCTACTGGTTCTGGAGAAAGAGAACATGTATCTTATACCCAGGACTGTATGATGCTTCTGCTACAAAGTGAGAGATAACAAAAGAAAAAGAAATACAAATTTTTTCTTCAGCATACTGTTGTACCTTTACTGCTTTGATCATGCTTGTATATAAATGTCAAGCTGAAGCAATAAAGAATTAAGAAGTCCACTGATACAACTCTACTAACTGAAAGTGTATTTCTTCACTGCAGTGGTTTGAATATGGTTTTTCCTCTCCAAAATTTAGACTGATATTTTTCTGCCAGGGCTGTACGTGTTGAGAGGTAAGTGTTTAAGTCTTAAAGAAGTGTTTTATCTCTGCCTGAGGATGAATTAGTACTTGCAGGTACGAATAGTTACCACAAGTGCATGTTGGTATTAAGTAAATTTGTCTTTCCTCTCCTCTTTCTTGCTTCTATTCCTTACTCACCTGTTGCATTTCTACCAAGAGGTTGTTGCCAGAAGGCAGGCAGAAGCCAGCACCATATTCTTGGACCTCTAGCAAAGCAAACTTCCTTTTTGTATAAATTATCCAGTTTCAGGTATACTGCTGTACAACAAGAAAAACACTAAAACTTTAGAGAGGTCCAAATGAAACTGAGATAAATGAAGCCAAAGGTAAGTAAAATTGGAATAGTAACCCTTCTCTATGTGAATAAAATTTAAGTAACAATACTCTACAGAGGGTAGGAAGATTTAGGGTAGCAGCTTAACAAGAATGTATACTACTCAAAATAGTAACTATATGAACATTTCAATGTTCAATTTATATAAAATGTCACTGTTAGGTTATCTTTTGTATACATATTGATTAAAAAGTGTGCATTTTAAGGATAGGGAATATGCCATATCTTCGAAATTCCACAGACTAGAACAATTTGTGGTTATACATACGTAATTACATACTGAACAAATTGAATGAAATAATTTCTAATATTAATAGCATTTGAAAGCGTTCAAACCCTAAAACTACCCAGCTACAGTCTGTTTCCTTTAAACCACCTTGAAACAAACTATCATTCAATATGAGCCAGTTAGGTTCAATTTTTCAGTAGTAATTGTGTACACCTTCCCTTCAGATTTTGCACTTATCATTAGTATTACTGTTCATACTGACTCTTTAATCTCCTGCAGTTTTACACTTTATAAAATAAAACAAGAAGATCTAAGACAGAAAAACACAGAGGTGCCGGTTTAAACAAGCAGCCAAAATGAAAGACATGTAACTCTAGGGAACATAGCATAATTATTGCTGAAGATCAGAGATTCTTGATAAATTAACTTTGTGAATGTGAAGAAGCATAAACTGAATGAACACTGCCTAAATGACTGAAGATTAAAATTGAACTAAAGGCTTTTCCTAGGGGTTTAACCCAGAGAAGATGCAATCATAAAGAGGTAGTAAGTAGTCATCTCTATGGTTTCAGGAACTTAAAAAATTCTTTCTGTAGCTACATTGCCACAAGCAGTATCTTTATTCATGAATGCAAAATTGCCTTATAAATAATACAAATTCATAATAAAATGGAATAAAAATGTTGATATTATACAGTAAATTGATGGGGAAAATTATTATGCAACAATTGAAACATTATCAATTTACTTGGCCACATAGTGGCTAGGTGTTTATATAATTTATCACAGCAAATTTACAATCTTCAAATAACATAGAGTGATATTCAGAAAAACAGTTTACAGAATTTTGTGTGAGCGACTTTAGGTATATGGAAAATCTATTTTCATCAGATCTTAGAAAATTCTATCACAAGAAAGCTGCTAAAACTAAAATTTAAAGGGCAATTAAACAAGCCATTTTAAGAGCATCAAAAGTACACACTAATAAGCAGTAAAATTAAATTCCTCCTATGAATTAACTCTAAATGTACAAGTATGTACACAACAATTTATGTAAAATAATATTCACATAGGCAAGATAATTGCTAGAGAGAAAATATTTTGTGAATATTTATAATTTTACATCGTGTATATGAGAAAAAAACTGATAGAATTTGAGTTATGATACTTAGGTGAACTCAAAACTATCCATAGTTATTAATTCTTAGAAATCAGTTTAACTTCATGTAAAATCAATTAAAATTCTTGATTTTTTAAATTAAAATTTTGTTTTTATTGGTACATGTTTGGAGTACATAGATTACATTTTCTGTGTGAAGTTGGTACGTGTGGATAACACATGATTAGAAAATACATAATTATTGAGGCTTAGAAAACCTTATACTTAACGAGGCTTAGAAACTGCACACACATATGTAATATACATTATGTATGCATTATACACACATACACACACATATATTTTTTTTGAAGTGAGCTGAAATAAATTTGGGGTTAGTCAGATTCTTTACAGGCAAACTGAAGCAGAGAAAGACTTTAGAAAAAGTGATTAGAAAAAATAGAGTGAAACAGAAAGGAGAGGAAGTGACATCAGTGAAAATATCATAGTATTTATTGATTTCTGAAAATTCTCTCCTCCATAAAAACAATGAAAATACTGGGGAAAATGTCAGGAAACGATTCCGAAAGCTCTGAAAATTATCTAGAGCCTTGCAGCAATATGAATAGTGTTCATTCAGGAAAAGTGGCTCAATCTTCATAAGAACAGAAAGCTTTGTGGTATTTTATTTTTTTTATTATATAACTATCTCCAAATTTTATGGTATCCTTGGAAACAATAGCTTCTAACACTGTGTAAAACAGCAGGCTGGAAACATCTAGAAAAGGTTAAGTAGATTAAGAATCTCTTCAAAAACAATTTCCCAGAGAATTGTCACTATTTGATTTGGTGGTTATCTAGAAGATACCACTCAGTATCTTTATTTGACCAAACTTGAAATTTAGTCAGTGCCAAGATCCTTTTTTTCCTGGAGATGTTTGTTGGAAAAAAAATCATCAAAAGTAACTGTTGACTTTCTCAGCTGCCTGAAGTGGTGGACAAGAGGTGAAGCAAACATTCTCATACTAGCCCAGAAGCTTAAAAGCAAAATCTGAGAAATGAGATTGCACAGAAGGTTTGAAACTCTCAATGTAATCCTGGGACTCCGGAAGGACATACTTATCCCTATTGTTGTGCACATGTGTATAGTTGTATATCTGCCAGAAAAAGGAGTTAAAAGAAAGAAACGACCCCGAAAAAGTCCTAAACTCTTGCTTCAGCCTAAATTGAAGCTCCTGTATAAGCAGGAAGCCAATGCTAAGGCAGAGCTGTGAACTCTACGGTGAGTGCTGAATAAAAGCTCCACCAAACAAACACCAACACACACATGGCAAAAACTGGGACACGTTTTGTTTCTGGCCATTTAAAGAAATCCTTGTCTACTCATTATCTGACTACTAAATAAATTCTACGGAGAGTTTAGTGGCTACATAAAAGAAAAAGAAAAAAACAAAAACAAAAAACCAAGGGCCGGAGATTTAGCTCAACAGTTTGGTGGCCTGTCTTGCAAGCGCAAGGACCCGAGTTCAATCCCCAGTACCAAAAAATAAATAAATAAATAAATAAAGATTTCACAAAATTATTTCACTAAATGAAACAAATTTCTTATAATACAAGGGCCGTTGCAGATTTCCCTGTTAGTAATACATCCTTGTGTTACTCAGCTTTGGTTCACTGAAACAAAACCTGAGGTTATCAATCTAAAAAGAGGGAAGATTTATTTTGGCACACAGATTTGGAGGCTTCAGTTGATGGTCAGTTGGCCTTATTGCGTTTGGGCCTGTGGCAAGGCAGGAAATCATGGTGGGAACAAGGAAAGGAAAGCAAAGGAAGCTGTTCATCTCATACTGGCTGGGAAAAAAGAGAAAAGGCAGAAGAGACTGGTATTTTACAATCTTCTTCTGGGGCACAGTCCATATGACCCCAAATTCTCTACTCAGTCCCAAATCTTAAAGGTCTCCACCATTTGCCAATAGTACCAAGCTAAGGACCAAGCCACTAGCGCATCGTGGTTTGGGGGACATTCCCAATCCAAAATACAGCAGTTCTACTTGTATCATGAAAAATCAATTTAATTTCTTGTCTTCTAATTCTTCTTTTAATTTTTATTCATACATATTTGCAATACAAAAGAATTATATTCGTTATTTGGAGTTGGTACAGGTACATAAACATCTTAAGTACCTTTTCATCCCCTTCCCCTCCATCTCTAGATTCCCTTTCTATTTGAGAAAGAACTATTTCCCCTTTTCTTTTATTTTGCTATTTATTTATATATTATATTTCTATGCAATATTTAAACTTGTATACCTGGATTATTTCACTTAAAAATATGGTCTCAAGAGGCATCCGTTTTCCTACAGATGACTCATTTTATCCTTCTTTATAGCACTGTAGTCTTATTGTGCATAAATACCACACTTTTCTTTATCCATTCACCAATTTATGGCATACAGGCCATTTCTAAAATTTATCCATTTTGATCTGTGGTGTTTTAAACACAGGTATGCATGTATTACTCTAACATAATGACTTTATGATCAGGTTCTGAGAAGGGGACTTTCAGGGTCAAATGAAATTTCTATTTTTAGTTTTTCGACAAATCACCATACTGACCTACATAGTTGTCACTAGTATACATTCCTCCCAACAATAGAGACTTTTTCATTTTCTACCTAAGATTTCTTATCATTTGTCATTATTTGAGATCCTAATGACAGCCATTTTTCTGGAGCAAGATGCAATCTCAGTGTTGTTTGCATTTCTTTAATGTCCAGAGATGGTGAACATTATTTCTTAGAATTACTTGGCCATTTTTCCTTCTTCTACATATAAAGAAGGATTGTTAATGTTGAAAGAATGTCTGATTTTTTTCTTCACACATTGATTCCAGTGAATAAATTATGTATCTGTAGAAATGACAGCTACTCTTACAAATAATAAACAGAAAAACTATGAGCAGATTAGCCTGTAAACATATTTGTATGAATTATCTTTATTCACAAAATTACAATTCTAAGCATATGTAGGTTATGATGTCCAAATCACTTCTATAATATTGCTATAACTTATCTGTGGTACATATTTTCATTTAAGGTATCCAAAATAAGTAAAATACTACCAAACAGCTTTGACACATTTAAAAGAGTATGATGGGTAATCCTGTAGACATGAAATTACTAAAACCATGGTACTATTTGGATGTACTGGTACTAAAACTGAAAAGCCAGCAACTGAAAGCGTGTTTTCTATCTCTCTTGGGTCATAGGTCTTCTCAGCTGTGTTTCTACTGTGCATGTAATCCATTATACTGTTTTTCATTGTAGAGGTTCATATGTCTCCTTTTGATTCATGAATCCCTGATCCTCCATACTTTCAGCCTCTCTATGGATTAGGCTTGTTTTAGAGCTGACGCAGGCCAAAATTCCATTTGGTATTTTTCTCTAAGCACTTTTCCCTTAATTGTCAAATATTCTTAATGCTTTAATAAGAAATTCAAAGTGAAAATATTCATTGTCTGATAGGCCCACCTTGGATAGTCTGTTCATCTCTGATCCCATTAGCTGATGTCCAAAGTTTGGAATCAAACTGATATGCCAGTCTGTCTTATTGAGGGTAGTAGGTAGAACAGGTTCTCTGAGCAGGTTTTATCAAGGACTCCAAGATTTTCAAATTTAATATAGTGAAAGATTCTTTTTTATATCTACAACTGAATCATCTATGAAGCTGTCACTGAATCAGTACATTTTAGAGATGGAAGAGATATTTCTTATATTATAAATTAGAGTGCAAGGACTAGTGATGTTACAGAACTTTCTTAATGTAAGATAATTGGCAATGGACACAGCTTTGACTACAACCCAGGTTTCCTGGCTCCTAATCAAGTACAATCATGTCTTGCCTAACAATGGGGCTACATTCTGAGAAATTTCTTGCTAATTTCATCATTATATGAAGGCCATGATTGTACTCACACAATAAGTCCTCTATGCTCTAACTAGGCAATATAACTTATGGGGCCACCACCATATATAGCACATATGTTATTTGAAATGTGGTGTGACACTTGATTACATTCTTTCTCATGTAGCTCACCACAGTGAAATTTGAACAGCCAGTCAGAATTACCATAGTATTTGGGAAAATTTCAGTTACATTGTTTTAAACAAATGTGGTAATACAAATAAACCAAAGAAGTACTGTACAGTTGTTTCCTAGAGAAGCTATTTTGATGTATAGATAAAATTGTATAGTAAGAAGTTCTCTGAATTCTTTTACAAGTAAGTATTTAAAGTTTTTGCCAAATAATTTATTTTATTAAACAATGTAAACAGTACCTTTTTAATCTTGGTTACTTTATTCATTTACTTAAAAGATCTCTTATTTTCCAAAATATAAAGAGTAAGTAAACTCCCACACAATCTATGTATAATTTGTTTCAAATTTTAAGCTCCAAATTAATGAATTTTAACTGTTTATGTGATAGGATAATGTGGCAAAATGAAATTCTAAAAAATATGAAAGGCAAGTGGATTAATGTGCTGCAAACACAAGCTGTTATCTATATATAGATGATAATCTAATAATGTTCAAGGGAGAAGCTTGCAGTTCAAGCTAGCATAAAACAGATGTGCAATAAGAATGCGTTAATGGCATTGAGATTATTGATGTATTTCCATTTCCATGAAATTATTGCCTCAAATATCTAATTGTTTTCATGCTTATCAACATGCTTTCCCAGATAAAAAATAAAACTTTCTCTTGTCTTGGTATTTTCTCTCCTTCTGTAGGGATAATACTTAAAGTGTGAGAAATCTTGATAGCTAAGCTTGACTGTAAAGTTTATTTTTAGACAGCTGAATATTTTGCTCATACCAAGAGCAAAGAAAAAATATTCTCACTCATGATCTAAAACTATAATAATTTAATTTCTATAAAAATTAGAAGGAGGGCCTGGGATTGATCTCAGTGGTTCTGCTGTGTGCCTCATGAGCGCAAGGTCCCGAGTTCAATACCCGATTCAAAAAAAAAAAAAGAAAAGGAATGGCTTATAAAACAAATTTTCATTTCACTTTCTCCATTATTGGGGAAAATGTTTGAGGATTAGAGCTGAAATTCAGCTAAGTAGGGATCCACAAATACCATCTTCTCTATATAATCACCTCAATATGTGGGGGAGGTATAACTCTTCTGATGTCAAAAATAAAGTTAGAAAAAACAGGCTTCCCTAACTCATGACTCTATGGACCACATAATGTCCTCATACTACATATATGAATGTTAAATCTATTTTTTCTGTATGTGGATTATTCTGCACTCAAATTGTGAAAGGAGAATTTCTTGAAGTAAAGACAAAGGTGAATCTCTGTAAATATCCAATATGGCAGAACGAATATTGGATTCATCAATTTTTTTGTAACTGAATTATAAGATGGAGTATAAATGTGACCTATGTTCAGAAAAATGTAATTGGAACTATCATATAAGAGCAAGCTGTGAAGGCTGGAGTCACAGACTATACAGGCATTGGTTTTGTAGTCCTTAAAGGGCAAATGAGAAGAATAGAATTTCCACTGATGTTGAAAATTTTTAACTGGGATGAAAAATGTAGGTATCAGTAACACATTTCATAATTCACACATAATAAATGCCTGTGAACAAGCACATAGAAAATGGAAAATTTCCATTGATTATTCTTCTATAAAATGAATAGTCTTTACAATGGGCCAATTGTCCCAGTAGTTGCCCAGAAACATTATACACAAGGGTCAAGAATCTTCTTCTCTTACCTCTGATAAACAAGCAAGACCAATAAATGAGTTCTGTCATTTTCTCGTTCCCATCCTCCTCCCCTTCCATCTCTTTCTTCCTATGTTGGCCTCCTTGTCTCTTGCTATCTTTATTGTTTTACCTGGATTTGAGCCAGAGGAACAAATAAATATTTGAAGATTGGAGAGCTATGCATCTAAGTCATTGACAATCTTTTAGACTTTGTATTTTTCTAATTAAACTAAATAATCTAAACATGGGTACTTAATATTAATTTATATTCTCAAATGTTACTCCAAAATCATAAAATAAAATAAAATTAAAAATGGAGTAAAAATAACATAGTACTTAGAGTTGGTAGCATCAATGATATTTGAAAAGCCCAGGGAATATTAACATATGCAAACCAAAGCAACTGAAAATGCAGATCAAGTCTTAAGGGTTTAAAACACAAAACACTGAAAATATTAGTAACTGGAAATAAAGAGTGGAAGCAACAATAGAATAATGCTAATAAAATGATATTCATAGAAAGGCTGAGTCCTGACCTGCACTTTCAAAGGAGTTTTTCATTTTCAGAGACAGAGATGAGCAAACATGAGGGATTCAATTTCATTTCTGCTTTTGATTGAATTAATTCGGTTTTCAAGGTTCTACAAGGTTTTTGTGAAAATTCTGGACAGATATGCCTTCACATCTCTTCAATTTCTCTCTGAAAGTCAGTCTGTGATGAAATTCATCACATCTTAACTTGATCTTCAAGTCCCAGAATCCTTTTCTTGTTGATTGGAGTTGTTTTTCAATGTGATTTTTTTTCATTGAGTTTATTGGTACTGTTTAAGCATACTCAACATGATTCTTAAGAAATTCCAAGTCGGTGGAGTCAAATGAGACTATCAATTTTATCTCTCAGAAGTCATCTTTCTTCCCCCACCCTTGAACTGAAGACCTTGCTCTTGCCAGGCAGGCACAGGGTCACAGAGCTACAACCCAGGCCCTCAAAGGTCATCTTTTTCATAACCAAGGGATAGCCCTGTTGTAGGAGGATATATATGGCACTTCTTGCTGGCCAGAAATCTTTTTGTTTTGCCTCTCCTGACCACACACCTCTTCCTCCTAGAAATCAATGATATATCACAATTTTCCAATTTTTTATGAGGATTCTTTTTCTACTTTAATCAGAGAGAGAGAGAACAAAGTAGTAGAAAATTTGTGACATTTAGCACATTCCTTACTAACAACAAAACCCTTTGTCTAATCTTCACACTCTTCTTTCTCAAAAAATTTAATTGAGGATACTCAGGGCAAAGTGGAAAGAATTCTTAGCTTTCTGTAAGAGCCTGAGCTTTAATCTTCCTCTGACAGGACTGCCTTAAAGGCATTAACTCAACAAATGACAAAAAGGAGACAGAGCAAAAATAAAACACCTACCTGGATCTCTTATCTTATTTCTGTATGAAGCACTGCTTCACAGTTATTACTGTATGAAGTGCTAGAGAAATTTTTGTTGTTGTTGCAAAGTGGCCCAAACCAATTAGATTATGTACAGATCCCAGATTTCTTTCGGTAAGTGAGAATTGTCACTAAGAAAGTTTTAGGTGAGCCAGATTTAGCTATAGAATTTCTCTCAAATTTTGCTGCCAGCTTATAATAAAAGCAAATGTAAAACCAAGTTCAGTCACACATGTTAATTAAATGCATCTTAGAAAATAAACACTAATCTCATCAAATATTTGCTCTGTAACCTCAATAAAAGCTTAGTTCTCTGACCTTTTGTGTTTCTACATGATCAAAGAAAATTCTCTAGTAACCAATTATAGAAATGATTCCTGAAAATATAGCCTTTTTTGTGTATTTCTATGACTATCTTTCACAAAAGGAAATTCAAGGCAGATTTAATGCTATTGTAGAGGAATAGTCTTATCTTTATAGTCAGCATCAGGTAACTAGAAGTCCTCTAGATCCAAATATTTGAAATTTTTGGAAAGCAACTTGGTAGTAATACCTCACACTGGATTCTAAAACCATCCATGAACTCTTGAAGAGAAACTCTAAAGTACATTGAACAGTACTCATATGTCTATCTCCATATTTCATTTCTCCAGAAAGAACTCACTTCTAAAAATTCATTATGTTCAATAATAGAAGCAAATTCCATGAATAAAACCTATTTTTGTATGTTAAATATCAAAAGCCTCAGGTAGAAATAGAAATCGAATAATAGAAACACTGGAAAAATCTGGCTCTTGAGACTGGCATTTCTAAAAGAAACTGGTTGATAGCTTCTGGAGTATAGACTAGACATTCTTTAATATTAATGATCATTAATAGTATCTTTACTCTGAAAAATTACCCCTAAATTGATAGTAAGCATTACCACATTCAGCTGTTACAGAAATACCATCCTGGGTTAAAAACCTGTATGGTGGGCTGCGGATTTAGCTCAGTGCTGCTGCCACTTGACTTGCAAAGTCCTGAGTTAGATCCCTGGTAATGAAACAAAAACAAAAACAAAAACACCCACTGCCAACAACAAAAACCCTGTATAGTACCTGATTTGGTTAAAAAAAAAAAAGGAGTTTATTGATTGTTAAAATATAACTCCAGAGTCAACCTAAATAGAAGTTGAGCTAGTGAACCTTGAATCATTTTAATCCCCTGATTTTAGGGTAAAATCACTGCCCTTGAAACTGTATTTTGAGCTATGTTGCCAGACACCTTGCAATACCCTGGAAAAGATGCTACTACCATTTTTTTTTCAAACATACCTTTCCCACTTGACTTTCTTTCAGTGGCAGGGATGAGTACATGTTGAATGTATAAGAGATTTTGGATTCTGACTGTTGTTGTTTTGTCATATTTGATATTGAGGATGTTTCTAGATTATCAGTGAGTTGGGAAGTATAAATTCAATCACAATTTGATGCTTTACTGATAATGAACAAAAACCTTTAAAGCACTATGATTCTCTTCATTTGTCATGAAGATCAGCAGTTGATGTCACCTCTATCACATTCATAGAACATATTTTAAATATTCAAATTGTCTTTTACATTAATTAGTGTACTTTGTGGTGACAAATACACATCTTTGTTGCATTATTTCCTTTTGTGTTTTCTTCAACTGGCCACTACTGCCACTGTAACAGAACATAGATACACAACTTGACTTGATTGCACTACAGATGGATGCACCTAGAGACGGTACTCTCAAGGGAAATAAATGGAACACATATGCAAATATATGGCATTGTTTCCCTGGTGTGAGAACTTGAAAGGATAAGTAAGGACTAAAATGTGTAATAGATGTTATGAAATAGGAAGAAAATGTTCAAATGGAAAGGGGCACAAGGGAAGGAGGAGGAGGAAAAGAAGGAAGGGAAAATGAGAAAAGAAAGGTAAAATGGAAACAAAGCTCTTATAATTAAGAAGGGGAAGAGGAGCAGAAGGGAGGGGAGGGGAGTGGGAAAAAATAAGAATCAAGATGGGAATTGTGATACCCCCTGCCATGTCTCTGTTGCCTACAATGGTTTTTGCTATTCTAGGTCTCTTATGGTTCCAAATGGATTTTTGAATTGTTTTCTCAAGCTCTATGAAATATACTGTTAGAATTTCAATTGGGATTGCATTGAATCTGTACAGAAGTTTTAGTAGTATGGCCATTTTCACTATATTGATTCTTCCTACCTAGGAGCAAGGAATGTCATTCCCATCTTCATCTATCCTCTTCTATCTCTTTTTTCAGAGTGCTGTAATTTTCAGTGTAGAGGTCTTTTGTCTCCTTCATTAAATTGATTACTACATATTTCATTTCTTTGGATGTTACCATGAAAGGAAATGTTTCCCGAATTTCTCTCTCAGTGTGTCTGTTATTTATTTACAAGTAGGCTATTGATTTTTGAGTGTCGACTTTGTGTCCAGCTACTGTACTGAGTCTGTCAATTAAGTCTAGAAGTCTTTTGGAAGAAGTTTTTGGTTCTGCTATGCAGAGTATCATATCATCAGCAAATAGTGACAGTTTAACTGCTTCCTTTACTGTATTTCTTCTTTTTATTTCTTTCTCTTGTCTAATTGTTGTGGCTGTTATTTCTAGAACTATATTAAACAGGAGTGGTGATACAGGACATCCTTGTCTTGTATGTGATATGCAACTTGAAACTATACTACAAAGCCACTGTGATAAAAACAGCATGGTACTGGCAAAGAAATAGACTTGAGGAAAAATGGAATAGATTAGAAGATGCAGAAACAACTCCAGACATACTCAGCTACCTCATCTTTGACAAAGGATCCAACCAACCTCACTGGAGAAAAAGATAGTCTCTTTAATAAATGGTGCTGTAAAAACTGACTTTGTACTTGCCAAAGGCTGAAACTAGAGCCTTACCTTTCACCATGCACTAAATTAAAATCCAAGTAGATTAAAGATATAAATATCAAAACAGAAACATTAAACTTTCTGGAAAGTATATTAGGTAGAACTCTCAAAGACATTGCCATAGGAGAAGACTTTATCCTCAACAAACCCTCAGTAGCACGAGAACTTGAACAAAGAATCAACAATCAGGATCTCATTGTATTTTTTAGTGTAAGAGAAACCAACAACAGAGACAACCTATAATGTGACAAAAAATTTACCAGCTACTCCTCAAAGGACTACTGTCTAGAATATAGGAAGAATTTAAAAAAAAAATCAAACCCCCCAAATACAAAGACCCGATTCAAAAATGGGCATCTGAACTCAATAGGCATTTCTCAGAAAAAGAAGTAAAAGCAGCAAATAAATATATGAAAAAATGTTCTACATCACTGGTCATTCGAGAGATGCAGATGAAAACAACACTCAGATTCCACCTCACCCCACAAAGAATGGCTGCTGTCAAGAAATCAACCAATAACAAATGTTGGCGGGGTTGTGGGGAGAAAGGTACCCTTCTCCACTGCTGGTGGGAATGTAGAGGGGTGAAAGCACTGTGGAAATCTGTATGGAGATACCTCAAAGAGCTTGGACTGGAGGTTCCATTCGACCCAGCCATCCCTCTGCTGGGTATCTTTCCAAAAGAACTAAAAGAATCATATCACAGTGATATATATGCACCCATGTTTATAGCAGCATAGTTCATCATAGCTAAAACTTGGAAACAACACAAATGCCCATTAACCGGAGACTGGATAAAGAAGATGTGGTTTTTCTATAAAATGGAGTATACTCAGCAACAAAGAATGAGAAACTAGCAACATTTATAGCTAAATGGATTCACATTGAGGCTAACTCTTTTTTTTTTAATTGAGTTTATTGGTACATTTAGGGATACAGTACAGTTACATTCATTGTTGGGATCATGTACCTTTACATGGCAAGTCTTGATTCTCATTTTTTTCCCCTT
>NW_022900951.1:104629171-104633037 GCF_012274545.1 Fukomys damarensis
CTTCTTTATCCAGTTTCCAACGGATGGGCAAATAGGTTGTTTCCAAGATTTAGCTATTACAAACTGTGCCGCTATAAACATGGGTGCACATACTTCTCTGTGATATGATTCTTTTAGTTCTCTTGGAAAGATACCCAACAGAGGGATGGCTGGGTCAAATGGAACCTCCAGTCCAAGCTCTTTGAGGTATCTCCATATTGATTTCCATAGTGGTTGCACTAGTCTGCACTCCCACCAACAATGGAGGAGGGTTCCTTTCTCCCCACAACCCCGCCAACATTTGTTATTGTGTGATTTCTTGATAGCAGCCATTCTTTGTGGGGTGAGGTGGAATCTCAGTGTTGTTTTCACTCTTAAGTGAAATAAATAGGGCACAGTTGAGTAAATTCTCTGGTGTGAAAAACTGATCGTGTAAATAAAGTTCAAATGGTTTAATTATGAGTGTGAAATAGGAAGAAAATGGCTAAAGGGGGAGTGAAAAGGGGAGGGGAAAGGAAATAAGACTAAAGAAAAAATGTGAGAAAAGAAAAAATGGAAACGAATCTTTGTAATTAGGGAAGGGTAAAAAGGGTGAAGGGAGGGCAGGGGTAGGGGGAGCAAACAAGAATTAAGACATATGATATAAAGGTACAATATTCCAATGATAACTGTAACTGTATTGTTTGCTTTAAATGTTTAATGGGGAAAAAGAATCAAGATGTATCATGTATAGATATAAATTCTATACAATTAATGTGATTATATCTGAATTGTAGCTGTAAGCTTAATTAATGATTATAAATAAATTTCAAAGTCCAATTCAAGATTTCCCAAGTTTATCTCAGATATTTTATCCTAAAAACAATAGTAATAAATATCAGAAGTTGAAATTTGTGGGTTGTCTAAGTGCTATGATTTGAATGTCTGTTTCCTTCAACTCTCGTGTTGAAATTTATTTGTCCTCATGACAATATTCAGTTATTACCAGTAAGAGGTGCCTAGCTCCCTCCTTCACATGGATTAAAGGATTCGTGCTCTTATTGTGACAGTAGTTTCATTATAAAAGATCAAGTTGAGTCTCTCTCTTCTCTCTGTCTCTCCCTCTCCACCTCCCCTCTCCCCCTCCTTCTCCTCTCTCCCTCTTTCTCTCCTTCTCTCCCTTCTTACCCACTTCTTTTCCCTCTCCCTCTTTATCCTTTTTCTCTCTACTATCACTCTGAGTATGCAGCAAGAAGGCTTTTAATAGATGACAGCAACTTGATTGTGGAATTCCCAGCCTCCAGGTATGTGAGAGATACATTTCTGCACATTATAAATTACTCATTTGATGGCATTCTCTTATAGAAGCATAGAAGGACTGAGACACTGAGGAAGTATTTTATTTCTCCTCTCTCTCATCTATTTTGCTCAAAGAATCATGGGCAGGAAAAGCCCAAGGTTGTTTTTATAAACTCCTTACTGGATCACTTACTGTTGGAGATAATAGGCATCCTCTGCAGAGGTCAGAAAAGATCTAATCAGTTCTGTAGATACACAGGCACTTGGAACTACAAGGCAAAAGCAGTCCTTGGAGTTGTTCCATCCAAGTTGTTGGCTGGAAAATGTATTGACTCAATTAGGTGTAAACAAAGCTGGGGCCTGATTTCCCAATTGTCAGACCATCTGTCCAGGGCAAGGCTTTTATCTCCTTCCTTACCTCCAGAGATATCAGGCCTATCTTCTCTGTATTCTTAGTCTCTATCTTGGCACATAGTGGTTAGTATTTATGATTATTTCACTTTAGAAATGACCTCAGTTCCTAACATACACAATGCATACGCTTGCTGATACCTTATTCTCTTACCATATTAGTAACATATAAGAACATATATCTATCGCATTTATATATGTGTATGGGTTGTCACAAATATAAATAAGTTTCTAAGTTATAATTTGCTCATAAAATGTCACATAGATTCTGAGAATAATTTCAGAACTTTCTTAAATGAAAGTGAAGTCCTTTCAAATTCATGAAGAATGCAGTCTTCAATGAGCAAGGACTGTCTCTCTAGTGTCTACCCAATACAAACTTTTAAACTGTTTTAAAAGCTTGGAAACAGTGCCTGAATCTGGGACATGTTTATTCTTTTGGAAGAAAGTAAAGACTAAGATACTTGTATTTTCTCTATTGTTAGGGAATATTAACACTCACTCTTCTACTGACCTCAGTTACTTTTCATTCCCTTCAGTCTGTATCATGACTTTCTTCTTGCATGCCCTGAACTGATAGTAACAATATAAATTCTTCATTTAATTAAAACCTTATGAGAAACTGGGAGTAGAAATCTGAGGTTATTATAACTCCCTGAGAGATTCATCTGAACAAAAAATAGTTGCAACTTATATATGTATGTAAAAGTTTATGTTTTGAATAGAATTAAAATTGAACATTAGTAATATTTTTGTAATTACTTTAAAAATTTTGAAAAGTTATTTAAAATTTGCTTTTTCCATTATATAGATGCAGAGAGTAAGGAAGTTAGGTGAGGCTATCTGTGTTAGTCCCTTTTCCATCACTCTAACAAAATATCTGAGCCAATCTATTTAAAATGAGAAAAGATTTATTTTGCCACACAGCTGTGGAAGATTCAATCTATGGTCACTAGGCCCTATGGCTTTTGAGCCTATGGTGAGACAATACACCCTATCGAAAGCATGTGGCTCAGGAAGCTGCTAAGCTTACGTTGTTCTTGAAGCAAAAAAAAAAAAAGAAAAATGAGGGGCAAAGAGAGTCCTAGTGTCCCTTTCAGGGAAAACTACCCAGTGACCTAATTCCTCCCACTAGGCTCCACCTCTTAAAGTTCCTACCACCTCTCAGTAGTACTAGAGACTGGTAAACCAGATTTTCACATACTGACCTTTCAGGCACACACATCTAAGCCACAGCACAATCTCACTTCAAAATCCTTTATACCTTTTTGGTGATCTATCATTGCCTCCAATTGCTTGCTTACAAAGAAATCTACCCATTCTTCTTCTGATATGCAAGCTGTCAGAAGTTCAGCTGAGTGCCTCTTCTATATCAAAGCCTATGAACTTGCCATCAGACAAGTGATCACACTCTTGTGTCTTTATCACCTGGTAGTTACCTGATAGCTTCCTCATCATGTTAACCTCATCAAGACCACTAACCATGTCTTAGCCATCACTTTGTGTCTCAATTTCACAATTTCCAAAATATACCAGGAAGGGCTTACACACTTTTATTGAATAAATGATTGAGCACTGTGTAATTTCAAGGGGAAAATGAAATATTAATTAAAGACACCAGTTGCTAATTTATTTAGCTGTTTACTGTTGCACAACTCAGTAACTTTTATGTAAATAGGACAATTAGAATGAATACGGTTGTCCAAAGCTAGTATCCAACCAAAACAATAATTTTGTCTACCTCTATTTTGTAAGTGAGCTGAGGAAATCCTAAAGACAACTATGATCGTGACTGCCATTACACAGTGTTAAGAAAGTTATGCTCTTAAAACTTTCTTCTGACCACCTCAACTTCTTGATCATTTAAGGAAGATGGCTACTACACTGGGTTAGTCTTATGTATAGGAAAATTAAACAATATCTAGGTGATATAATTTGAGGAATGCTAGGGAACCGTACTGGATTAAAGGCCTTTCCCTAATGTAAGGAAGCGGCATAGAGAAAGGCATGGGTACATTCAAATAATTAAAAGAAAAGGTTTTGAATGTTTTCATAATAAAGACAAATATTTGAGGGCTGGGGATTTAGCTTAACGATGCTACCTCCTGCCTTGCAAGCATGAGCTCCTGGTACACACAAAAAAAGACAAATATTTATGTATGAATATATATGTATGTATGATTAACCTGTTTTAAACA
>NW_022900951.1:104633095-104641760 GCF_012274545.1 Fukomys damarensis
CTTTCCTCATTGGCCTTTCATGGCAGTTAAAATATAGTGGTGTAGAAATCACTACTTTCAGTTATGGCTCTGAAAGTCCCAGCTAAATGCACCTATGTTATGTAGAAAATTAAACACTTGAAACTCTTTTAGTCACCAACATTTGGACATCCTTTAGTTTCTTGGGAAGTTGTCACAGAGTAATCTAGAGGCAATACTCAGGAGAATAGGGCTCTAGCAAGTAGAGCTGGAGAGAGAATAAATGAAAGAGAAGGAAATTATGAAGTACAGATGTCCTTGGAATCTCTGAGTATCCCTAAAAAGGAGTGGCTCCAAGGAAAGTAAAGGAAGCTAAAAGGACAAATAAGCGTTCTTCTGACTTTGCAACTTGAACATTTTATCAAGGATCAACATGATAGCCATAAATACAAAACGTATTGCCCAAAGGAAGACAATTGAGACGCTGTAAGGTACATGAAGCTTCATGCTTTTTACATTTGCAATGAAAACGTCATGAAGCTTAAGAGAGTAGAGAATTATGCAGAAAGCCTGGAAAGAAATGGAGATACTGATGGCTTCTTTTTCTAGTACATGTACATTTCTATTTAAGGGATTCATGCTAATTACAGCGGCACACTTTTTAAAAATGTTATTAAGTGACCATAAAATGTGAACCAAACTTTGTTATATAATTTATGTTTAAAATCTCCATGCATCTGTCTAATATGTCATCTGACATTTGTTATTATTTGGTTGTGGACTGGCTTTGAATCTCAAATGAAATATTTATGACAGCAAAGGATGTGGGAATCATATGAATAAAACATGTACATGCAGGTATAGATTAGTAACAATTACTGACAGGGAAAAATCAGTAATCACACTTCCTTTGCCACTAGCTCATTTTTAAGTATGCTTGTTGGGATGTCTTTCAACCCCAATTTGTATTCTGTTTAAATACACTTGCTTACTAGTCCTGAAATGACAAGTTCAAATAATCTCAGAGTTCTATTAGAACTTTTGTAAATTAATTCTCCTGAATCAGAAAGTCCCATAACGTTTAGTTCCGGAAAATAATGTGATGTTTTCCTTTTGTGATTGACAGCCGATGTCAAAACATTGTAGAAATGAATTTCAGCGTAGAAACTGGCAAATGGAGGAAGAGAGGCAAAGTGAGAGATGGGGTATAATTAAGATTCCAGAACCAGAACATGAACATTTTACCTCGAAAACACTAAATGTACTGTGCAACCCGAACCACTGAGGAGGCTTTTCACTAGTTTGATCTTCCAACATGAAGTTGACATTTATGTAAGGATATAAGCCAGTGTGTTGAAACATTGGGATTCAACCCTATGTCCACATATTCCAGGACTGTGCTTTATCATTAGGCTGTAGAATTATGTCATATACCGGCCATTTTTACCAAATTGAGAGCAGAAGCCCACAGGAAAACTGCCTAATCCTTTTTTCTACTTTCTTCATGTCTTAAAGCCTTCCATGATACCCACCTTGTAGCACTTTCTAGTACGCTGCTACCACTGAGCATCATTTAACACAGTTGTCCTCTAAAGTAACACATAAACAGAGCTTAGTTGCTTAAACAAATAGTAACTCATTTTGTTCATAAAACAAAAGGTTTAACAAGTAGAGTTTTGTTAGCCTAGTGACGGATATTGCTTCTTTCTACAGTTCAATGATGTCAAGGGCATTGTTCCTGAAATTCGACTGGTGTCTTCCTGGAGGCCACAATATTGTTGCTCCATCGGTCAGGGTTTAGATTTTCCAGTGGCAGTAAGACTGTCAGATTCTCTAGACAACCCAGTACCATAATGAAAGAAAGAGGAATGTTAAGCATTTGGAGAAAACTGTTACATGGGAGCAATTCAAAGCTCTTAGAGTCAAGCTCCATTCTTTTGTAATTTTGTATAGATTCAAGTTTACTACTAAAGTACTTGAAACTTACCAACGTGAAGCTACTGGAAATACCTTGTTTTATCTTTCAAGGGTGCATTAAAAAGTAGAGTCTAGAACAGGTTTCATATTACCCCAGAGAAACAACTGGAAGAAGCAGGGCTGTTTACTTGCTGAATATAGAATGATAGAATCACATACTTTGGGCAGACAATTGGCCAAATGCATCTTTTAAATCTCAAAAGCAGCTTTCATTGATGCAGAGCGTACATTCAGTTTTTAAATAATACCAAGTAAGACAAAAAAAAACTGAACTTCATACATTTTCCCATGGTCATTTAAGGAGAAGATTTTGTGAAATGCAATTTAGCACATCTGCTATGGTATTAACTAAAAAAAGCAAATAAAACAATTAATACCCCCGAGCTGAGAGCAGCAGGTGAGTGTAAGAATGAGATTTTGCCAATTAAACACACACAAGAGCTACCTTTGTCACTGATGGGCTGACAGAGTCACACAATGCAAGGACAGAATGGATGAGTTCTATGGTCAGTAATTAGGATCCAGAAAAACAGTGAACTTTCTTAATGAGATCTGCTTATATATGCTTGCTTTTTGTTGTGAAAAGCAAACAAGACAGTTTCAATTAAAGTTTAGTGAATTCTCTACACCTGACGTCCTTCTATATTAATAGGATATTGTGGGAATGCTGCTGGATGCTAAGGATTCAGACATGAAAGATAGTGTCTGACTTCAGATAGTGCCAGTCTAATAGATCCCCGATATTCATGTTTATTTCTTTCATCAGCTCTTATAAATGTGTCTTTTGTCCTTATATGCTTCTTTTCATTGATACATGTTTGGAAGTATAGGGCACAGCCATCAGTGTTGTGATTTAACTCAAAGTTCTATTCTTGAATATGCCTTTGTCGCTTACACTAATAAAGTATTTATTTAAAACAGTCACCATTTTTGTTATCTTTGTATGACAATAATGTATGCCAATGCCGGGCTAAGAAAATTCAAAGGCCTCATTGAATTGCTCTCCCATTACCTTCAGAATGATGTCCAAATTCCTTATAATGTCACTAAATGCCTTACCCACTGTGGTTTCAGCCTTATTTTGCCAGGCAATCTAACAAATGTTTTATTCTCCAATTCAAGTAAAGGATATAAAACCCTGTGAAAACATGCTCTGTTACAAACTTGGATCTGTGCATTGGCAACTGCTTCCCTTCTTCTTTGCAGGCCTAGTTGCCATTGAAATGATGCTAAAGTTAATATCTTTGTCCAGGGACAAAAGTGGGAACATGTGGAGAGAGGCAGCAGCAAGCATGGTTTGCAAACATGCAAGCAAATCCAATTTTGAAAAAAAAGAAGGAGATATGTTGTGTCCCATGTCAATAGCCCTATCCAGTGCTCCTGAATCTAAATGATAAAAATGAGATAAATACTGAGATACTGCAACTACTCCTCCAATCCAGCAAGAATTGAGCCAGTTATCAAATGATGTCAAACCATAGTCAGGACATGGACAAATATAAACTGTGCAACCAGTTGAATAGGTCAGTGCTAGTACTTCCACTAACCTCTCAGAACTGTAGACCCTGTTCCCTTTGTACAAAATTAGATATCTTGGGGACAACACCTATCATATTCTGTGAATTTTATTGTAATTGCTTTTCCATAAATGTGCATGCGGGACTTTCTCAGACCACTGCCTTTGCTCTTACTATCTCTTGCTTATAAATCTCTCTCTCTTTGTTAGAATTCTTTTAGGCCAGTCTCAAATATCATTTTTGTGTAATAGGTCAGACAGTAAATTTTGGACTTTATGAGGCATACAGTCTGTTAAAACTACTTAACTCTGCTGTCCTAGCATGAAAGCTACCACAGACAATAATACATAAACAAGTGAAGACAGCTATGTGCCAAATAAATTTTATTTACAAAAAGAATCAAAGGTCTAGTTTTGGACCTCCAGATCATAGTTTGCTGAACCCTAGTTTTAGATGATTCCTTGCCTACTGCTCCAACTATTATTAAGTTTTCCTTCCTGTGGGATGCACAAAACATTTTCTAGGCCTTTCAGGCATTGCTTATTGCATTTTACCTTGTGATTTATCTTTTTAAATGTTTCTACCCATTGAATTAAAATTTCTTCTATTCACTTTAGCTGCTAAATAAGGTATTGTATTGAATTAGCTAAGATATAACAAAAGATAGTCTTATTTGTATTTTATAATTGGCAGTATAAAATTTTAAGAATAATTCTCAGTCCTTCTGTGCCTTAGGATGATAGAGAGGAGAATTCCAGCTTGCCCAATTTCTTTTTTATAGTTGTTCCTGTTTTTTAACTGCTGATTTTTAGTTTGAAGTGTGGCTGCCTAGAAGGGAGACTATAATTTTGAGTTTTCTTTAAATTAGATGTTTCTGTGTGACCATGCTTTAGCCTCAGGAATATATATGCAAGAGTCACATACAACTTGTAAGAGTGTCCTCAGATGAAGCAGATTTATCCTTTTTAACCCACTGTATTGAACAACTATCTGGGATCATGTGGTGCATAATTCATATTAGGAGCACAGAAAAGAAGATGTAGAAGTCCAAGTCCTTTGGAATCATGGAGCTGATACAACCAACAACATACTGCCTTCAAATTTCTTTACATGGAATTAAAATGATTTCTAAAATTGATTTAAACAATTTTTGTTTAGGTATTTATAGCCAAACTCAATCTTCACTGGCAAGACTGTCAGTACTTTACCTACTGAAATCAAGGCTATGAAATGACTTTAAGTCACTTTCTAGGGTCAGAGGCCTTCCTGGGCTGGTTTCATTGATGACGCAATTCTTTATATTGATAGGACAGCAAGAAGAAGGGAACCTGCCATTTTGATATACTTCCTCCTTGCTTCAACTACATCCAGTTTTGACATTGCTCTGCTTATAAAAGGCTGTCCTGAACTTATTTCTATCTTTGCCCTGGTGCAAAGATTGGTGTCACTCAGTGCAGCCTGGCTCAAACTGAACCATCGTAGCTCTACTTTTCTTCTCCCCACTTCCTTCTAATAGCCACAGTCCCTGAAATATTCCTTTATTTCAAATAAAGTATGGTTCCCTGTGTGACTAAATTACCAGCTTGTTTAGCTTCTATTCTTTCTCTGAGTTCCTACTCCTTTCAGTACCCTTCCCTGTCTCTGTTCTAATGAATAGCTAATTAAATCTAAAAAAATTAAGCTACTACTTTTCTTCTCCCCACTTCCTTCTAATAGCCACAGTCCCTGAAATATTCCTTTATTTCAAATAAAGTATGGTTCCCTGTGTGACTAAATTACCAGCTTGTTTAGCTTCTATTCTTTCTCTGAGTTCCTACTCCTTTCAGTACCCTTCCCTGTCTCTGTTCTAATGAATAGCTAATTAAATCTAAAAAAATTAAGCTAAACTGCTTTTCATAACTAATATTCATTCCTCTTAGAATTTTCAAACATACTTCTTGTCTGAGATTCTGTGAAAGGGCCTGAACTCTTATTTTTCTTCATAACACTTAAAGCATTTTCAAACAAGAAAAATGAAGGGGCTTAATACAAACACCGTGATTGTTCAAGAAAGCAACTCCACACCACCCTTGGCATTTTGTCCTTTTTCTGTCAGCCTACCAGTCCAGGAAAAAAATGTAAACATTTACACATTTGGGGGAAGTTCCCTGGAAAAAGAATGTAACGTGAAGAATCATTTTAGAATTGTGAATGATCAACTGCAGTTTCCGTTGCATCAGTTGCATTTTAATTATTAGTTCTAAAGTCTCATACATGTTTTTCCTATATTTTTGTCCTTCTTGCTTTCCTTGATTTCAGTTATATGAAGATAAATATGCAACCTCAGGCGTCCATAATTCAAGATTTCTCTCCAGTGGTCTGAGGTATTTGTCAGAAATGCAGAAAAGAAATCAACAAGGATCTTATGTAGGTAAGCTTACCAAGAAAACAAGAGACATAAGAAAGCCAAGGTTATGTATATGTACAAATGAAAACTCATTTTTTTGAAGCTTCCCAAAATTCAATTTATATATATATATGTGTGTGTGTATATATATACATATATATATATGTATATATATATATGTGTGTGTGTATATATATACACATATATATATATATATATATGTTGTATATCTGCTGAAATAATCCCCAAATAGAAAAACATTTATCTACTCCAAATAATAATTTTTTGTTTCCAAAGAATACTTTAATAAGCCTTACTCTTTTAATTTAGTGGAGGAAAAAGTTAATTAGTAACACACTAATATGTCTTTGACATGTAAATGGCCAACTAAGAAACCCAAACCAGTATCTTGCAGGATGAAGAAAATGTCATAGCAGAAATCTTCATCTTCAAGAGTATATGCAAACTAAGTCATATCTTCCTATAGCATGCCCATACTAATTTGGATAAAACCAGAGAAATGAGGAATAATCCTTGCAGTATCAGTAAACCTTCCAGTCTTATAAAGTGTTCAACAATCTGATATTTTCATTAATATTATTAGTATAAAAATAGTAGTAATAGTAATTTTTCTATTCTCTGGATTGAGTTGCAAACAGAAATTTAGAATATTTGGAAAATAAAACACTTTAACAAAGGACTTTTATATTCACTGCTTCTTTCAAAAATCCTGCAAGTTAGCTCCTACAATAAATTTTATCCTACACTGTCGGTTCTCCTTTCTACTTCCTGGATGACCAGTGACTGCTGGCCAGGAGGCAGGACCCTTCACTCATTCACAACTGGAACATAACCTTCTCTGATACTCTTGAACAGATCACATGTTTTTCTTAAAGCTCCTCAGTTGACTATAATGTGTGGATTCTGATGAGATTCTGCATCCTTGTCAATTTGTTAATGACTGCAGAGACAGAGAGAAGTGGAGGTAGGCAGTGAATGCTGGATATGAAGAGGCTGACAGCATGGCTGAAGTGGCAGATGGCTTATAGAAATGATCACCTGCTTACTAGAAATTTCCAATTGTTAAAACTTTTCAGGTGTGGAATAGTTATTTTTAGGGACCTGCTTGAATTCACTGGAAAGACTGTGAAACCTCATGCTCACCTTAGCAACAGCTCCCCCTAGCATCAGCTCCCCCTAGCAACAGCTCACCCCAGTAACAAAGGCTAAGATCCTGGATTGGT
Source organism: Fukomys damarensis (assembly GCF_012274545.1). Lineage (NCBI taxonomy): Eukaryota > Metazoa > Chordata > Mammalia > Rodentia > Bathyergidae > Fukomys > Fukomys damarensis. Next base: position 104,640,178 of record NW_022900951.1, read on the forward strand.
TTAGATCCCCTATAACTATGGCCAGAGCAAGGAGATCACTGTTGAGTTAACTTGAACTTCTCCCTGCTGTGTGGCTTGTCACACGGTAGCTTTGTCTCTGCCATCACCATCTTATGAGTAAACTTCTGCTTGCACTATTTTTTGTTTCTGACATCAGTGTTCTTCAGGGACCTGACATCCATTTTCCACTTGGAGGATCTTCAGCTCCAATCAGCCTCCCCTTACCTTGCATTCCTTATCGCTGTGAGGGTAAGAACCTGAGGAACCAGAATCATTCCACAGGAGACCTCTAGGTCTCCAGACCTCCACCACGATGTTACCCAATTAAATAATTCAAATTGCAATTTTGCATCACCATTTGATTTTTAAGTGAACATTTCATTCACACTTTACAGTGCATAAGAATCACCCAGAAAAGTTTCCTAGGCTCCATTCTCAGTGATTCTGTTTTAGTGAGTTATGTGAATTCCTTTGGACTGCATGTTAAACAAACTCAGAGTTGATGTCACAGAACAACACTTAGACAACTATGGGCTTACTATGTACCAGAGAACTAAGTCATGTTTAACAGGTTTGGGGTGCTGTAGTCTCTTTCTACAGGGGTTTCTAGGTTCTTGTCTCAAAAAAAAGGTTGGAGAAAACAAGCACAAAGAATAGTGAGATTCTATATTTATTAAAGGTAAGAAAACAAAAGTGCTCAGTACAGTGAATTTGGGCCAAACAAAGGAGGAAAAGAAGTTCACTCTATAGCAGTGGTGGCGAACCTATGGCATGCATGTCACAGCAGGTACACAAAGCCCTTTCCATCAGCATGTGTGTCAAGTTGTCTCATCCAAGGTTTGACAAATTATCAGAGTGCATGCAGCAGCAAAAGCACCCCAAATTCAAACTTTGACCTTTCAGTAAAAAGCTGTTTGTGTCATTGAAAGCTATGCTATTGTGTTCTTCTTTTTAAGATAAAAGATGTTGAATGAGTTGTTTTCTCTAAACTAAACTCTCAGTATTCCGGATTAATTGTAGTATCAGCACTTTGAAATAAATAAATGGGTTTTGGATTGCAGTTTGGATACTTGTCTCTAAAAGGTTCACCATCACTGCTCTATCCTGTGAGAGTGTGCTACTGTGAAACAATGCAGTAGCAGAGAGCCTAATGGCAACTGTCCTTTCATCACCCACCACTCGGGCTGAGTTCGTCTAGGTCACCCTATGCAGAGCTGCTGGAAGTCTCACAAGAAGTCCACCTGCTGGGTTTTGGGAACCATTCTGTCTGTGTGCCCTGGGGTTTTGCAATCAACAGATCACATCCACTTCTCCTGCCCGCCTGCCATATACCAATCTCCTGCCCCATGATGATATGAATATTTAAATTCTCTAGCAAGCCCACAATGGATATTTGCTAGAAAGGTTAATATATGGATCTCGGCATTCCCCTCAATTCTTCCTATGCCAGAAAAAAGGACAGTCTTCATTTTGACCTAGGTTACATTTAGCTACTGGTGGAAAATTTAAAATAACAGTAAGTTAAGAATCTAAGTATTTATTCTTTCATAAAGCAGTCTGACAAGCAGTCTAAAGTTATAATT
>NW_022900951.1:104641963-104654509 GCF_012274545.1 Fukomys damarensis
GTGTGTGTGTATCTGCTACACCAATCTTCATCCACGGCTTGATCCTCGAGGTTCCTTCATGTCCTAATATGACTGCTGGTGGCCTAGACATTATGTCTATATTCAAAGAGGTAGGCAGTAACTGTTTAAAATAGCACAGTGAGAGCTACATTTACAATTTATTAAATTTATCTGTTATGAAAATGTTTAGAACTCTCTCCCAATTTTTTTTTTTTTGTGGTACCGGGGATCGAACTTGGGTTCTTGCACTTGCAAGGCAGGCCACCGAACCGCTGAGCTAAATCCCTGGCCCTCTCAAAATAAAATAAATGTCCGTAATTCTGTTCAGAATTTTATCACATATAGAGCAAATATAATAGCATAGATTATAATAAGCACATAAACACACAAAAAGTATGATTCAAGCACAATGGAAGTTTATTCTCACCACCTATCTGCCCAAGGCAGATATTACTGATTAGTAGGCAGCTCTCTCCACATGGTGGAAATCAAGGGCACCTGTTTTTGTGGTTCTTCATTACCCAAAGCCTCATCAGTTGTAAATTTTTGATGAAACATGTCTTAGACAACAAAAATTAAAATATTATAAATGAATATGTGATGTAATCAAACAAGAAAAGAGTTTTCTTAGTAAAGAATATAGAAATAATAATGGACGTAGGCTAAATATCTGTCCTCTTTCCCTTTTCAACAATTTCTATATAGAACTACTACCACATTTTTTGAAAATTGTGAGTGAGGATCTGTATCAGAAGTGAAATACCTGTATTCTCATCTAGAATTTCTTTAGTTTTTGAAGCTTTGGATTTTTGTTTTCTTATTTTTAATATTAAACTATGCACAACACCTACTTTCCTTTAATTTTCTCATCTATATGCTAAAAATTACTGTTTCTCTTTTACCTATATTATGAAATTTTGTGGTAATCTAATGTTAAAATATTTATACCAAAGTATCTAAAAAGGCAAAGCAAACATATGACTGCCAGAAAATTTATTTCACTCTTTAGGCTATCAGAATAAAGTGAGGAGAACCTCAGAATCTCTAAGTCAAGGCTGGGAATTTAGCTCAGTGATTCCGCCACCTGCCTTGCAAGAGCAAGGACCTGGGTTCTATTAATGATACAAAAAAGAAAAAAAGGAATCTCTAAGTCAAGATATCATTCAAGAAAGGAAGATGAATAAAGTGAAGATCTATGTAAACCGATGCAAGGTCTGAACCACAGAAAAAAACAAAGTAGCTTATCATTACAGAGCTGTAACTCAGAATAAAAGGACCAATTTGCCACTTGATTTCACAGCAACATATTGGCTTGTGGCAATAATGATGGTCTTTGTAGCATAAAATGGATATTCATAAACAATGATAAAAGATGGCAAATGCAGAGTAGCAACTAATGTGACAAGACAAAGCTACTCCAAAAGGTGAAAATACAGTGTCTTAGTTTCACGCCACAGATGAAAAGGCTATAAACCTAATTTTTGGGGTAAAATAAGTGATGAAACCACAATGCCCACACATTCCCTTCTACAAAGTGAAATTACACTTCTGGAGAAAAAAGGTGTTGTTCTTTTCTTTGATTGATAAATTCATGCACGTGTCCTAGGGACAGCGATTTATGCCTAGTTATGGAAGGTAAGGGGCAATGTATTTACTTGAGTGAAAGGAATAAAAACTCAAGGAAGGAGAGAAATAAAAAGTTTGACTTGAAAAGACCCATTTCTCTCAGAGTAAATTCTATAATTACAGAGGTTTGAAGATGTACACCGGGCAGAGTGTAAGCTATAATTTGAGATAGTCGGTGTACAGTATTTAGCATAATGGAAAGGAGATAAGAAAAGAATGGAAAGGCCTGTACTGAACCACTGTCCCTTTAACCACAATAATCACCCACCTTTCCAACCCCAAAGTCTAGCAGAGTTAGGGATACAGCCTGGAATATACTCATCATAGTTGTCCCATGGGGGAAAATATGTCTTCTCAAGAGTATAGAACTTCTCTTACCCAGGATCCACATTTGATGGTTCTTTTCCACCACAACTCACAATTTCAGAAAAGGATAGCTGAAAGTTATATGCATGACAGGTATTTATGAAGTACCTAGGGTCCTAACTGAAAAATATTAAGTTCTTGTAAGGATCAAGAAACCTTGTGGCCAATTTGATTTCTTAGTTTTAAATAATGAGTAGACAAATTGGCACCTAGCTGTGCATTCCTGGGCCCTACCACTAGATCCTACTAAATTAGAATCTGACAGTGGATAAGAAATTTAACTTCTGTATGTTTCACAAACCCTGGTGGTAATCTTCATATAATCCTCATGCTGATGTTCATAAAACAATGCATCTCAACCTGGTATGTATACACACACAAACAGAAAAAAAAAAGCTGAAGAGCTTATAATTTTGCTTAACTGAAATATTTTTGCATGAATGTTCTTATTTAGTAAATTTGATATGAAAATTTGATTAATGTTTTGTAACAGTTACTGAATAATTTTTCTCTTCTGGTTAAGTAAAGCTGTTAGAGACCAACACTAACTGTCCCTCTAAACAGAAATTATTCTTAGCAGGTCTGTTGTCATCCTCCAACCTATACAGATTTTCCCCAGAAAAACAAAAATTTTTCCTTCATAATTTAATAGTTAATCGGCTTCCAGAAGGCTCAAAATCCCTGTGTATCATCCCTATCTCTACAATCCCAGTGAAAAACAAGGCAGAGAGATGCATAACTTAATGATCTACATTATTTAAAATTTACAACACTTTTGATCATCCCACAAGAGGTCAGAGGAGTGGGCTCACTCAGTGTTCACTGCTATACATTTGTTTATCAAAATACAACCCAGACACACTCATTCTGACAGTCTGTTTGAAGTTTATGCATCTCCTGATACAAATATATAATTCGAGCCACTGTTGATGGGAACTGTAGCCTTCCAAAGAAAGAGAAAGAGACCCCCAAGAATAGTGTAATGATGGCTCAGGAGAGTATATTGACAACAGTAATGTTAGCAAAATTATGTACAGTCTCCATCTGCCTCCTAGACTGATATGTTTAGGTGTGGTATTTATAAAACAAGTGCATCTGCATTCATGCATCTGGGGAGGCCGTTATAGGAGTAGGTGTTTCTATCAGGTCTCTTTCACTAGGAACACGCATTTGGTCTTTATTGCATAGTAGAGTGCTGCAATCAAAACTCTATTTTTTGTCATGGTTTCTAAGAATAATCATAGACAATGCAAAAAAACACAAGGGTTCCTAATGTATAATCAGCATAGAATTTCTACTTACACCTCTACCTGGCCATTCCACTGTGGATATAATTAAACAGTTAATAATAGACTACATAGAGCAAGTACCTTGCATTTTGGAAGTGCTTTATATAATCCTTTTTTCCACATTATTTTCACAATATAATGAAATACATAAAATATTATAAGTATATTTGCCATCCACAATATCCAGATAACAAAACTAAAGCACAAAGAGTCTAAGTAATGTGTTTACACTGGTCTGTTCATAACAATCATGATTTTAAATCCAAGCAATCCAGATTAAGAAACAATGTTCTTAACTATTAAGATATATGTCTTCCTAGGAAAACATATCACACAGGAACAGAATGTGCTTTGGAATCAGGCTGGAACCTACTTTCAGCATTTCTATGCTATGGGATCTTGGGTAAGATATCTACATTCTTGGAGTCTTTATTTTCTCATCTGTAAAATGAGGATAATAACAGTATATATATTCTCATTATATTTGTGAGCTTAATTTAGAAGCTAAGTTTAATAACCTAATGCCACAATGACCTTGAGATCCAATTATGATACTTTGTATAACACTCATACCTCAATATCTTACATATTAAAGTTATGGATAATTAATATAAATTAAACCATACAAACCACCAAAATACTCTAGAATTCCTGGTCCATCCTCTGTCCTCTTCTAGGGAATTGGTAGTTATCTCTGAAGCAGCATGGTTTGATTTTTGGAACCTGTATCTACTATTTTCCTTTGTTCTTTTCCTTAGTTTACTTCAGGGAGTGTCAAACCTCAATATGTATAAAAATTGTCACGCCATGGTGCATACACAAAGACATACATATTTTTCTTATCAGCAAGGTGAGGAATTTTAATTGATAATTTTAACTGTTAAAATATTCACATACTTGTTTGAAGTACAAACCCTCATGTACCCATATCCCTACATCAGAGATGTTTTGAAGACAAATTCAACATTTATGAATACATGACAGTTACTGGTTTATCATAAACATTAAAATGTCTAAAGTATATGTATGTGTACAAACAGAGTTCAGAATAAATTAATAGCATTATGACTGAGGACATGAGGTCTAGGGACAGACTCTCTGGGTCCATAGAGCATTTCTACTTACTAGCCATGTGACGTGAGCATTTTTAGTTTCACTATGAGTAGTTTCCTCCTCTATAAAAAGTGAAAATAGTTACAGTATTTTAAGATTATTGAAAGAATTATAATTATTATTGTTGTTGTTGTTTTTGAAAGAATTAAATGACTTAATATAAGCATATTTAAGATCCAATCTGACACAGAGTAATTGTTAAGCATTATTATTATTATTCAAGCAAGAAAATAATTTCTCCACCATTTCTTAAAGAAAGTAATGGGCGGAGATTAACAGAAGAAACTATAAAATAAATATTCCCAGGTCATGGTAGACACAGAGGGCAGATTGAGGAAGGCAAAGTAGCCTAAGCAGCTAAGTCAATGGCACCATTAAGTCTGTTACACTGTATTTCCAGGTGTTTAGCAATAAGTCCCTTCTGATATGAACTACGTGTAACTCAGAGCAGACATATTTGCAGATGCTTTCTAGGTACTCAAGGTTTCTGACTTCAATTAGTTTAGTGATAGTGCATCTTGTAGTCAATAGCTATAATAGCACCTGTTTTCTTTCTAAGTAGCACATAAAAACCAGAAATTTCTATCATCAATGTTTATTGAAACCTCTCTGTGGTGCAACAAATAACTGCCATAAAAAGCCTCTAAGGTTGAAGATTACCGTACTTTTTCTTATGCTCTCATAAATGAGAAAAATGGATGCTTTTAGTTTAGCTTTGGATATAACATGCAATATAGCAAATTGCTTCATAGTCTGAATTTAAATAATTCAGTATATTTACCAGAGCTACTTTTGCTTATTGAATAATCTTTGTGAAGTTCAAAACATGAAGCACAAGCTCTAAACACTGTTGGTACATATGCCTCCTTTTAGAAGCACATTGTAAACACTAAAACTCAAGGTTATTCCTGTGATTACAAAAGGAGCAAAACACAGTGATGTTGCATTTTGCTATGGATAGTGTGAAAGCCAGGCCATACACAGTTTAGGAAAACAGGTGTGATTAGAATCATTAATGATTAGAATCATTAAGATGTAATATCACCAAGCTAATTGGATCCAGAATGCCGATTGCATGGCCTGAGTTTATATTGGAAGTATAAATTATCTGTCAAAACTCTAGCCTCTAAGAGTTCCTCATCTACTTCATGAAATGGCTCACATATCCACTAAGATTACAAGGCAGGAAAATATATATTCATGTACCAGGTAGGCAGGTAGTAATACAAGTATAAGGAGGGAGAAACACTCTCATCCAAAAGCCCAAACAACTCACTTCTAACTTTTCATCAAACTTTAGGGGTGTTTGCTCAAACTGGATTTCATTTGATTTAAAATCATAAATCAATAAACATGGCTTTAATTATGTTGTAGGTATAGTGATAAAAGTTGATATCTACAAGTAAAAATGAATACAAAAGCAAATATTTTTCCAAGTATGGTTGTGGCATGAAAGAATGGTAAGAAGAATGTAGAGAGTCTATGTTAGTTGTTATTGTGAGAAAATAATAACACATAACTAGTAGACTTTTGTGATTAACAAATGAGAAAGTTACAAGAAACACTTAATATGAGCTGTACTTAGAGTTAGGGGTTCAGTAAGTTTTATGTCAGATATAAAGCAGAACAATGTCCTTCCATATTCTTTTAATTTTTGCCACCTTTGTTCAGGCCTATTTACTTCTGATATTGGTAATCATTGCAAGAATTCAGAGTAGGCAAAATGTTCAATTGGATAGCTACAATTCAGATTTTATTTTTGTTCATTTTTATTGAGGCAGCATTAAGAAAGCCGTTGCTTGGGAATTCACTTCTCCAAATGACGGTGTTTTCTGAGACACTTTGTCAAAGACAATTCAGTATGTGTCCTTGAGACAGTTAATGAGATATGCTAATTTTGGATATATAATTCTGCTATGAATTCTTGATAAGAAAACATCTGCTTTGTGGGCTTTTCTCCCTTTTACTCTTTTGCTTTTTTCAAAGAAATAAACCAGGGTATAAAGACAATAAAATATGATAAAATATAAGACACTGGCATGAAGAAAACAATTTCAAAGAACAATAGACCCCATAACTTATAACTGGCATTACATACTAACAATTTGGGTTACAACAGGAATTTTAGTTTTAACTTAAACCCAAAGTCTTGAGTTATGACTGAAATGGTGGGCACTTGTGTGGTTGTAACAAAGCAGCATGGTTTGATTTTTGGTTATAGACAAAGACTAATGATGCCAGAAAGGTGTATGTAAGCATTTTGCTGAGCCCAGAAGCACATGTCTGTGAACGTGATTTCACTGAGTGCTTTATGTAATAGCTACAGATACTGCTATCAAAATATCCCCCAAATGGTAGAAAAAAGCTAAGGAAGGAAGGAAAGGTAAAGAAAGCAACCATCATCAATCATAAAAGAGGAATTTTGGAGAAATATAAGAATGTAATTCATTTAACTGACCTTGCTAATTTGTACAGCATTTCAAAACCCACCATCTCAACAACCTTATGGAGGAAAGATTGGTATCAGGAAGCAAGTGTTGCTAAAAATGTTCTCAAATTAGAAAGTCATGATCAACAGTGTTAGATGAGGTAGAAAGGCTATTATTAGTGTGGATAAACAAAAGGCAGATGGCAGGATATAGCTTATCTGAGTCCATAATTTGTGAAAAAGTTAGGGCTGTAAAGGTAGATCTTGTAAAGGATAATCTATCAACAACTGATAACGGTGAAACATTACATGCCAGTAAGGGCTTGCTTCACAAGTTTAAAGTGAGAACTGGGGTTTATAGTGTAACTAGGCATAGTGAAGCATGCAGTGCTGATAAAGGGGCTGATGAAAATTACATACACCACTTCAAAACAATGACAGAGAAATGGATTTTGCTTTCATTAAGCTTTCAACTGTGAAGAAACTGGCTTTTTCTGGAACAAAATGCTTAGGAGGGCATACATTCCCCAGGAAGAGAAGAAAATGTCAAGCCACAGCCTATATAGCATAGGCTAAACTTATTGCTATGTGGCAATGTGAGGGGTGACTTCAAGATAAAGCCTCTCGGTTTACCATTTTGAGACCCTTCTGAGTGGTCAGAAGACATAAAGTCATAAAGAATAGGCTAGGGGTCATGTGAAGATCTAATGCAAAAGCCTGGATAACAAGAGCACTTTTTTCTTGAGTGGATCAGAGAGGCTTTCTGTCCCACTGTTCAGAAATATCTAGAAGACAAAGGTTTACCATTCAAGGCTCTCCTCATCATGGACAGACAATGTTCCTGCTCACCCATGAGATCTGAAAGAAGAATTGGCTGAAGAATTCCCATGGCTTTCAATTGTGTTCCTCTCCCCTAATATAATTCTTCTATTGCAGCCTATGGGCCAGCAGGCTATGGCTAACTTTAAGAAGTTATACACCTAGGAACTGTCCCTGAAGTGCTTCTAGATGGTCTCAGATACAGATTCATCCTTAAAAAGTAGAGTTTTTGAAGAATTATTACAGCATCCTTTCTTATCCGTTTTTAATTGTGAAATCCTAGACCAGTGTCTCTCCAAGGACACTAAGATCTGCCTGGAAGACTGAGTGGCCTAAAATTATACAGGAGAAAACAGTGAAGGCTGTATAGAGGAGCCTGAACCTTCATTTGACCCCATGGTTGAGGAAATTGTCACAATAACAGAGTCCACAGGCTTGCAGGTAGACAGTGGTGATGCTGAGGATCTGGTGGAGGAACATTCTGAGGAATTGTCTACAGAGGAATTTCAGTAACTTCTGGCTGAGCAACAGAGAATGCAGCTGGGGAGCTTTCTGAATAGGAAGGGGAGCAAAGTTCTTGTTAAATAAAGGAAATCCTGAAAAATGGACAGAGCTACAAACATTTGTAGAGAAGACTCACACAGACAGATAAAAAGCCAATCATTGCATTCACTTGCTTAATGACACTGTCATGTCAAACAACAGAGCAATATTAAAGAAAAGACAGAAGCGGGCAACATTAGATCAGTTTGTAGTTCTGAAAAGTTTGAAACCTAGTGTGCCAGAAGCATGTTCTAGTGGGCTACAGACTCTCCCAAGGAGAGAAAGGACATTAGAGAGCCAGATGTTCTTATGGAAGGGGACTCTCCTCCCAAACAACAACCACCTTCCCTTTCATCCTCCCTTCCTGAAAGCCAAAGATGTCAACTTGAATGGTGAGTATGGTATGAAATTGTTGATTTTGGTAAACCAGGCACATTTTATAACTTTTTGGTAAAAACACTAAGAAAATTATTGGTGTTTCTGGAAAATCGTGTATATTATACAATCCTTGTTATTATGAAAATGTTAGTTAAGGGGTGTTTTGGGAGGTTTGGAATGCATTATACGTACTTTCAGTATTTCTTATGGTAAAAATAGTCTTGACTTAAAATCAACTTGAGTTACATCCATCCCTCAGAAAATAATTGAGTTTGTAAGTCAAGGGTTCACTGTACTAATTGTTTCTCATTCAAACTTTAAGAAAAATGATAATTAGATAAAACCAAGCAAAGAATGATTACTCTTAGAGTTCCAATGAATGAAACTGAGGAAATGCAGTCAGAAAGGTTAAAAACAGATGACAACAACTCTGGATCGAAGATGGAGCTGGAAAAGATCATGCTCACAGGAACTGAACCACTGTAACACAATAAAGGTAACCTGTTTGCAACCATGGTCAAAGCCAACCATTGATCCCATGCTTGAGAAATAAGTTTGAACATCATGTTATGAAGTTTTAGTTTTTATTTTCTCCCTCCTTTTCTTTCTCCTTCTCCCTCCCTCATTTTCACTTTGTCTCTAATAGCAATTCTTCAGATGATGCTGAAAAAGATAGAAGAGGCACAAAAATGAATATTTTTTATACTCAAGTTTCTAGAAGAAAGTAAAGTTGTGTTTATAAAAAAATGGAACTTTGGACTTTGGTCACCCTGGATTAATACAGTAAAATATTAAAGTAAAATATATTGCAGCATCTCAATTTCCATACAGACAGATAAAGTAAGCTGAGTTACTTGTATATAATTTATTAGTATGCCAGTGAATTTAACATATTTTATATAAAGCCAGGGGAACTGGCATGATTTGGTCATTTGGAAAAATATAAGCTTCAAATGAGTTATCTGTAGACCTCTAATAAGAGATAAAAAGAGAAGCTAGATATCTACCCTTTCTGTCAAAAGCAATAACTCTAAATATAAGGCTTAAAGGAGAAAGAAAAGAAAACTGAGATGGATCTGCTTTCAGACACAATGATTTCCCCTTACTTATAAAAAGATCTCCCTTATACATCAATTATACTTAACTGTGAAAAAATTAGAGCAGGAGATTAGCAGAACCAAGAAATTGGAAGGGAAGGTAGAAGAAATTGAGGCGAGGAGATCAGAGAGAATGAAAGAAAAGAGAGAAACATCAAGGGAAAAGTGCTCGATGAGTAAAACAGAATATACAAAAGAAAGAGGGGGAAGAGAATTTTGAAAAACAAATGAGGGAAAGCTGAGGTATTCTAGAATAAATTACATATTCAGTTCAAGGAATACAAAATTTTAATACTCTGTACTAAAAGTCATTAGGTAGATATATATGGCACTATATGTTATCGTACCTTGGTGTCTTTTCAACCTAACTTTCACCCCTGTCTGTGGCCTCAGGATGTGGTGATTTTCTTTCAGTTTCTCCAAACACTTTGTTTGTTCTTGACCATAAGCATTTAGAACATGTTATGTAATTTTGAATCTTAGAGATACATGGCTTATGGAATATTTTCGCCATCACTACATTACTGGTGTCTAAATTTATTACATTATAATCAGAGAAAATAATTTATGTCAATTCTTTGATTTCATAAAATTTCCCTCATGAATTTTTATAAATTATACCTGAGTATTCAATAATATTATACATTATTTTTTCCATACATCTTTTTTTTCTTTTTTCTATTTACTGTGCACATGTGAGTGCATGTGTGTGTGTGTGTGTGTGTGTGTGTGTGTGTCTGCGTGCCTGTTTAGATTAGTAGGTGAGTAAATCACATTATCCTAGATGGTGCAGATGAGTCTCATCTAATCAGTTGGAGGCCTTAAAGTTAAAATATTAATGTCCTCTGAATATGGACAAATACGGGTGAGCTTCATTTATCCGTAGAAAGCCTTTAAATGAAAAAGACTGAGGTAATCTGTGAAAGGGCAGATTTTGCCTCTAGGCTGGCATCGTACTCAAGCTGCAGCAAGAACAAAAATAATCCCTGGGTCTTCAGCCTGCAGGCCTGCCCTGAAAACTATGGAATTGCAGGCCACTCTAGTCATCTGATTCAATTCCTGAAAGTCTCTGAGTCAGGTCTGTGTGTGTGTGTGTGTGTGTGTGTTCATTCAATCACACATCCTATTGGTTTCATTGGTCTAGCTATAATTACCTGGTAGAATTTTTCTCATAATTTCACTTTCAACTATTGTTGTTTTTAAGTGTTGACAAAATCTGTTGCAGATCTCATTTTTACACTGGTGAGTTTAACTCATTTGCATTTGTGATAAACAGTATTACACTAGACCTTTCTCTCCGTTTGCTCTCCTATTTTCCATTTACATGTTGTTGTGTTTGTCCTATATTTCTACCGTATAATTTAAATATTATTATTTTTATTCTGGATACTTGTGTTTTATATAGCCATCAAATTTCTGTTTCATGTTAGCATTGTCCTTTTTTTCTTTTTGGACATTTATTAGCCTTATTTTAAATTCTTGGTACCTTTGTTATATGAACTCAGACTGTGGTATTTTTTTTTTTTACTTAGTTATCTTTCTTTTATGGAGTTTTGACTCTTCAGGTGTTTGCCTATTTCAGCCTTCAGTTGCTGATCACCTAGAGGTGTGTATCATCTCCCCTGTCTGGTAGGGTAAGGAACTGAGAAGGCCCAAATTTCAAGTGATTTTGTATCACATCATGTTGCATTAGATAAAGGGAATATACATGAAGAATGATGCCTTCCTATGGTACCACAGAATAGTTAAACATGATTATTTACTCTCATTTTACTATATGACCACTTGGTTGCTGCAAATAAGAAACACTTGAAGAAGATAAACTTTTTAGTCCATAATGCAGTAGTCATTAAGTATGGGAGGGAAAAGGAGAAGAAATGAATTTCCTAGAGTGGTTCATTGCCCTGAACTTATTTACAATAGATATTCATGCACCAACAGGATATTAAATGGACCTGATATTAATTCACTGGTACCAGAAGAGCTGTATTCTTACTTCCAAATCCTGTGACAATAGAGTAAGCAATGATCATTCTAAAGGCAATTTGCATAAGAAATAAAAGTGGAACACAAAAATGTTATCTAGTAATATTAGTCATTTTCCCATCACTGGTCAAAATATCCAATGCACTAAAATTAAGGAAGGAGAGGCTTATTTGGCTCATGAATTCAAAGGGTGCACTCCATGGTAGGCTGACTCCAGGAAGAAATGACTTGGCACGAAGGCATGGCAGAGGAAAGATGCTCAACCCACGGCAGCCAGGAAGAACAGAGGGGAAGGGGAATGTTCGCTTTTCTAGGTCAATCCCCTGTGAGCCACTTGTTCCAAGTCCCACTTCCTAACAACACATTAAACTAGGACTGATTAGTGGATTAATCCACTAATGAGTATAGACCCCATGATCCAATCACCTTTCCAAAGCTCCACTTTTGAGTACATAAGGCTTTTGAGGGGAATGTGAGAGCTAAAGCACATCAGTAAACTATCCTCCCCCTGTAAGAAGTTAATCTGTGCGCTAGGTTTAAATCACACACACACACACACACACACACACACACACACACAATTTCCTGATAACTGTTTATCTTTCCAAAGATTTCTCATATTACATATTAGTATAATTAATTCATGCTTCTCTAGTCATTTTTGTAGCTTCCAAAAAGAGAATCCCATAATTCTGCTTAGTTTAGAGGGTTTTTTTTGGTGGGGGAATTAACTTTACTATTCACTTACATTATTTTTCATAGTGGTTGAAATATCGTATGCAAAATGAATGTATAATGACTCTCTACAGTTTAAAGAACAATAAATTTCTTTATAGCTAATACATAGGTCAAGAAATATTATGTCTTTAGGATGTCATCTATTTTTTTTTTTTTTTTTTTT
>NW_022900951.1:104655152-104671676 GCF_012274545.1 Fukomys damarensis
TTTTTTTTTTTTTTTTTTTTTTTTTTTTTTGGTACCGGGGATTGAACTCAAATCCTTGTGCTTGCGAGGCAGGTGGTGGAACCTCTGAGTCAAACTGGAAGAAATTATAACACAGGGTTTTTCTGTATTAAATTTAAATATGTAGGTGTACCTAAATGGTTGTCATGAAATAAAATGTTAGCCATTGTTGTTTTAGTGTGAATACTGCTATTTGCATTCTCATTATCTAAACAATAATGCCAATGAGAATGATAAATATTTTGGATTCTTCAAAATGGCATCTTAGTGTTTATATTATTCTGTCCAGCTCAATTTCCTAAAATTTGTAAATTTTCATATTCATAACTTTTCATTTAAGTAGTAGTGCTTTTATTTCAGTTGAGGTTTAGTTCTTCATTTTACACATATTTCATTTCACATTTTCTACTATTATAGACAAAGCTTTTATGAATAGACTTACAAATGTCTTCTGGTCAATAGCTCAAGCACTTCTCTTCAGTAATACAAGAGTGGAACATCTCACAGGGTTTAAGATTAAAAATATAAGCTAGGTTCTGCTGTGATAACAAAGGCACTACACAATTTCACTGACTTAAAACTGGAAGTATTTATTTTTTACTCATATAAAGTTCACTGCAGATATTATTTACACCAAAAACGTCCCCACATAGACTCCTGTGCTTAGACGTGGGAGCCTTTGAGAGGATCGGATCAGGCATCAGTGGATCGCTCCACTGCAGTCATAGCTGAGTGTGTTCTTAGGAGATGAGGCCTGGTTGAAGGTGATGAGTCACTACATGTACTACTTGAAAGGTTGTATCTTATCCCTAGCTGCTCCTCCTCCTCCTTCTATTCCTCCTCCACCACTTCTTCCTCCTCCTCCTCCTTGTCCTTGTCTTCCTCCTCCTCCTCTACTCCTCCCCTCTCTCCCCTCTTTATCTCCCTTTCTTTCTCCTTCTTGGCTACTCTATGCCATTCTATCATGACATTTCCATCTTGCAACTAGTCAACCATGCATGAACCAAACCATTAAACCATGAAGCAAAATAAATATATCCCCATTTAAATTGTGGATGTTGGCTATTTCCTCTAGTGGATGGAAAGTAACTAATACAAAATTCATACTAAACAACTGGGGCCATTGATGTGACTGTATCTTATGATGTGGTCTTTGTAACTCATATGCAGGAGGAGTTTGGAATGATTTGGATATGTAGGCTAGAGAAGACCTAAGATGTTGTAAGCTAAGGGCAATGTGCAGTTTTCATCAGAGCTCAGAATTCTATCATGCTGATATAATGTTGACAGTAAATGTTAGGTTCTAAGGTTTCAGTAAGTAATGAGGGTCTGTGGAAAACGAGAGAAGAGAAAAATGTGTGTTTCATTTTGGAAAATAATTTATCTACATTTTGTTCATGTCCTAAGCCTTTGTGTGTGATTGAATTTAAAGGTGGTAGATTCATTAATATAGCAGAAAAGATTTCAAGGCAGCCCAATTTTCAAACTGTGGCATGGGTTCTCCTTGCTGTTTTTATCCAGGTCTGCAGTGAGAATTAGGAGCAAAAATCAGAACTAAAATGTGTGAAAATATTGTAGCTTGGCTAGAAAGAACTTATAGAAAATAGAGTGTGATTGCTGAAATATTAGAATTAAAAAGGCAGTCAGGTATTTTATATGAGAAAAATAGGAAACATGCCTTGAAAGCTTTATAGGAATTGAGCAGACCCTTCCATAACAGGTTTACGGGATATTAAAAAAAAAAGTAAACTCCTTTAAAATATTTGACTTTGGAAAAGAGCCTCTGAAAATCTCCCATTCAGATCTGCCTAGGGAAATGTGTCCCTGAGTTCATCCATTAAAACACCCAGAGACAACTACAGTGGTAATCTAAGGGGACATGTTTACTGCTCAAACTAGTAGTGGACCTTGGCCTCATATAAGCGTTGTGTGGTCATGCAGGCTTCCACCAAGATTTCAGAGAAATCTTCAGTATGCCAGGCAATTTGTCCCTCAGAGGGTAATGTATAAAGTTGTGAGAGTAAAACCAAAGGTGAAGTGGAGAAACCAGAAAACGGGAGAAGCCAGGAATATAAAATATCTGCCATGCATGGCTAGCTGCAAGGAAGTGAGCAGAACCAGGCCAAGTGTGAGTCCATGAGGGCTACAACTAACAAGGTCATAGGGATGAAGCTTCTCAAGCCCTTTGGAGCACACATTTCACTACTTCATGGCCCAAGTGTTGGATATGGAGCTAAGGGATTTAGTGATTTCATGCTGAGTTCTTGTCTTGCTTTGGTCTAATTCCTTTATATGCCCAACTCTTCCCATTTCAAAAGAGAATGTTTGTCCTGTGCCATTTTACATGGATAGTATTTTTCTTCTTTATTACCAGAGGATCACAGCTAAGATTTTGCCTTGAGTCTCAGAGGAAGCTTTGGACTTGGACTTTTCAGCTATGATGAAACTGTTACGACTTTGGTCACATTATTATTATTTATTATTATTATTATTAGTAGTAGTAGTAGTAGTAGTACCATGGATTGAACTCGGGTCCTTGCACTTGCAAGGCAGGAGGAGGCCCCAGTAAGCTAAATCTCAGCTCTTGGCCACTTTTAGAGATTAGCTAAATTCATGTTTATAATGAGATGAACGGGAGCATTTTGGGGACCAGGAGTGGAATGTTATGATTTGGAAAAAAAGTCACGTCCATATCCCTCATGTGCTCAGGGATGATGCTTTTGGACGGTGATTGTATCATGGTGAGGTTATACTCATCAGTAGACTTTGATGAGTTCATAGCTAAATGAGTGTTCAGGAGATAGATCCCTGGGGTCATGAACTAGAAGTGTGTATCTTTTTTTTTCGAGACCCTCCACTCTCTCTCTTCGCTCTTCTCTCTTCCTTTTCTTCTCTTATGAATTCCTTCCCATCTTTCTTCTCTCTCCTTTCTGGCTGACAATGGATTAAGCAGTTTTTCTCCAGCATGCCTGCCTACTACTCTGTTTCTACCTGGTTCCATCAGACTATATATGGATTAATTTTCTGCATATATGAGCCAAAGTAAACCTCTTCTTCTTTATGTTGCAAGTATTGGATATTTTGTCCCAGTGATGGGGAAGTGACTAATAAAACAGGTCAGAAACATTTTCTTTACTTCATGTTACTTGTTGAACCAGTTACTCTGACTGCTTTCATTTTGTGGATTTGCAGCAACAATACTTGGTTTCCTAGTCACTCACTGAAGCATCAGAAAAGAGAAAATGTAGCACTTATAATGGCTTTAAATGCTTCAGCTTGCAAATGACATATCATTTCTCATAACATGCTGTTGTTCAGAATTGTTTCTATTTTCATTTCATAGTAAGGTTATCTGGGTAATGTGGAAAAACTTATTTATACTTGGACACCAGTAAATATATCTGCCTTCTTACTAGTTTACTAGGAAATAAAAACTTACTTCCACTTTTTTATTTCATCTGATATGCAGTAGATTAATGTTCCCATTGTCCTTATAATGAATAATAATTGAAACTGCTTGCCTTTCTAATTGTTGTTATTGTAGAGAGTATAAAGTAATAGATCATATTCACTTTATAATTGTCTGAGTAACAGTGAGGCTGGCAATTTTTACCTAATTTTATGGGACATTTTTCCTTCTGAAATATATATATGTATTTTACTCAATTAAAAAGGGTTTAATTTATTTTTAGTTATTTGTTGTAATATATTATTTATCCAAAGATATCATTCATTTTAAATTTTTATCTATTGCAAATTTTCTGAGCAATTTATCTTTGTGTTTTACCTTCTTTATATTTTATTATGATTAAGTGAAATTTTTCATTTTTTGTAAAGTTATTTGTAATTTCTTTATGGGTTGAGTTCTTGTACTTTAAGAGTTTCTTTCAATGAAATTGTCAAACTATTTTGTATCATCAAAATATGTTTTAGTTTTGTCTCTCAGATTTAATTTTTGTGTACTATGTATGAAAAAGGTTTATTGTCATATTTCCTATCCTGTGGATGACCTAAATTCCTTTATTGACCCATTGATTAAAAGAGTCAGTTCAGTCATAAATTATATGAGTCTCTTTTATTATCTAAAGTAAATACCACTTAGTCTCCATGAACATATTTTTATAATGTATTTTAAATTCTTCTTGTATAAATTTCTTTCACATTTTTCTTTTTAAAATGTGCCTTGGCCTTCTATTCTTTTATAAATAGTTTAGAGATTTGATTCATCAAAATCTTGTTACAGAAGCTTTTTAATAAGATGAGATCCCACTTGTTGATTCTTTGTGCTAGTTCCCGTGCTACTGAGGATTTGGTCAAAAAGTCCTTTCCTATGCCAATGTCTTCAAGAGTTCTGCCTAATTTATCATCCAGCAAGTTTAGTGTTTCTGTTTTAATGTTTAGATCCTTAATCCACTAGGATTTTAATTTAGTGCATGGTGAAAGATAAGGGTCCAGTTTTAATCTTTGGCAGGTTGAAATCCAGTTGTTCCAACACCATTTATTAAAGAGGCTGTCTTTCCTCCATGAGGATGGTCAGCTCCTTTGTCGAAGATGACGTAGCTGAGTACGTCTTGATTTGTTTTTGTCTTCCAATATGTTCCACTGATCCTCAGATCTATTTCTTTGACAGTACTGTGCTGTTTTTATCACAGTGGCTTTGTAGTATAGTTTAAAATTGGGAATTGTTATACCCACTGCCATGTGTACGTTGCCAAGGATGGCTTTTGCTATTCTAGGTCTCTTCTAGTTCCAAATTAATTTTTGGATTCTTTTTTCTAGTTCTGTGAAATATAGTGTTGGAATTTCGATTGACATTGCGTTGAATCTATATAGCAGTTTTGGTAGTATGGCCATTTTCACTATGTTGATTCTTCCTTCCTAGGAGCAGGGGATTACTTTCCATTTTCTGATATCCTCTTTGATCCCTTTTTTCAGAGTGCTGTAGTTATCAGTGTAGAGTTCTTTTGCTTCTTTTGTTAGATTGATTCCTAGATACTTCATTGTTTTGTATGCTATTGGGAAAGTAATTGTTTCCTTAATTTCTCTCTCAGTGACTCTGTTATTTGAGTACAAGAAGGCTATTGATTTTTAGGTGTTGACCTTGTATCCAGCTACTCTGCTAAAAGTGTCATTTAAGTCTAGAAGTCTTTTGGTAGAGTTTTTTGGGTATCATCGAGTATCATATCGTCAGCAAATAATGACAGTTTAACTTCTTCCTTTCCTATCTTTGTTGCTTTAATTTCTTTCTCTTGTCTAATTGCTGTGGCTGATGTTTCCAGAACTATATAGAAGAGGAGTGGTGATAGTGGGCATCCTTGTCTTCTTCCTGATTTTAACATGAAGGTTTTCAGTTTTGGGCCATTTAATATGATGTTGGCTGTTGGTTTTTCACAGATAGCCTTTATTAAGCTGAGATATACACCATCTATTCCAATTTTTTGCAGGGTTTTTATCATGAATGGGTGTTGAATTTTGTCAAATGCTTTTTCTGCATCTATCGAGAGGATCATATGATTTTTGTCCTTCACTCTGTTAATAGAGTGTATTACATTTATTGACTTACGTATGTTGCATCCCTGGAATAAATCCTTGCATCCCTGGAATAAATCCGACTTGGTCAGGATGTATGATCTTCTTCATGATCCTCTGTATTCTATTTGCTAGTATCTTATTAAGGATCTTTGCATCTATATTCATTAAGAAGATTGGCCTGTAGTTCTCTTTTTCAGTTGTGTCTTTCGCTGTTTGGGGAATCAAAGTGATACTTGCTTCCAGGAATGCGTTTGGAAGTATTGCTTCCCTTTCTATTTCATTAAAACGTCTGAAGAGTAATATCAGTAGTTCTTCTCTAAATGTCCTGTAAAATTCAGCAGTGAATCTATCACAACCTGGGCTTTTCTTTGTTGGTAAAATTTTAATTACATTTTCAATTTCATTGATTGTAATTGGGGTGTTTAAAATGTTTTTATGTTCTGTGTTCAACTTTGGTAATTCATAAGTATCTAGATATCTGTCCATTTCTTCTGTGTTTTCCATTTTGTTAGAGCATAGGTTCTCAAAGTAGGTATTGATTATCCTCTGGATTTCTGTTCGATCTGTAGTGACTTCACCTTTTTCATTCCTAATTGCATGGATGTCAGCTTTTTCTTTCCTTTTTTTGATAATGTTAGCTCAGGGTTTATCAATTTTATTTATTCTTTCAAAAAACCAACTCTTCGATTCATTTATTTTTTGCATTGTTTTCTTAGTTTCCATTGCCTTGATTTCTGCCCTTATCTTTATAATTTCCTATCTTGTTTGAGCTTTGGGTTTTTCTTGCTCTTGTTTTTCTAGGAGTCTAAGATTCATCATTAGGTTGTTTATATGAGCTCTCTCTGTTTTCCTAGTGTGGGCATTCAGTGCTATGAATTTTCCATGTAGAACTGCTTTCATTGTGTCCCATAGATTCCTGTATGTTTTATTGACATTTTCATTTATTTGTAAAAATTGTCTGATTTCTTTCTTAATTTCCTCTGTGATTCATTGATTGTTCAGGAGAGTGTTGCAATGTGGGAAAAACTTTTTACCAGCTGCTCCTCAGACAAAGGACTACTATCGAGAATATATAAAGAACTCAAAACAATCATACCCCACAAATATAAAGACCCATTCCATAAAAGGGCAATAGGCATTTCTCAGAAAAATAAGGAAAAGCAGCAAGTAAATATATCAAAAAGTGTTACACATCTCTGGTCATTCGAGAGATGAAGATGAAAACAACACTGAGATTCCACCTCACTCCAGAAAGAATGGCTGCTATCAAGACATCAATCAATAACTAATGTTGGTGGGGTTGCAGGGCGAAAGGAACCCTTCTCCCTTGTTGGTTGGAGTGCAGACTGGTGAAACCACTATGGATATCAATATGGAGATACCTCAAAAAGCTGGGACTAGAGGTTCCATTTGACCCAGCCATAATTCTGCTGGGTATCTTTCCAAAAGAAAAGAATCATACCACAGTGATATATGCGCACCCATGTTTATAGCAGCACAGTTCGTAATAGCTAAAACTTGGAAACAGTCCATTTGCCCATCATTTGGAAGCTGGATAAAGAAGATGTGGTTTTTCTATAAAATGAAATACTACTCAGCCATAAATAATGAGATATTAGATTCATTCATAGGAAAATGGATACATATTGAGGTTATATTCCTAAATGAAATAAATAAGTCACACATGTGTAAATACTGAATAGTTTCTCTGGTGTGAAAAACTATAATAGTATATAATATCTTAATGATATAATCGACCATGTGAAATAGGAAGAACAGGGCTAAAGGTGTACTGAAAATGGGAAGGGTAGGGGAAAGCTAATAAGGGAAAAGAAAAAAAATATGACAAATAGAAAAAATGGAAATAAAGTGTTTGTAAATGGGGAGGGGAGGAGTGGGTGAATGGAGGGCACAGACAAGGGGAAAAATGAGAACCAAGACCTGTCATGTAAAGATACAAGATCCCAATAATGAATGTAACTGTACTGTAGACTTAAAATGTACCAATAAACTCAATTAATAAAGAAATCTTGTTAGTATCTATGACTTAGATATTATTGAATCTACAAATAAATTTTGAAACTTGATATGTTTACAACATAAAAATGGCATAGTTTTCCATTTATTGTAATCAAAAAGATGATTAAATAAGAACTTACTAACCACCTTTTAAAGTATTCAGTCTCTTTCTATCCAGATTTTATATCAAATTACTAATGTTAAGTGTAGAGAAATTAATTTATCTTACTTGCAGCCAAAGGTTCCAATTACACATCTTATAGCCAAGTGTTCACAAATGCAATCAGTAAAAGATTAATATAATATGCCAGTTATTTGATATAGTTTAACATTATTATTTAAAACAGCTAAGTGCTTTTATAGAACTCTTGAAACTTAATTATTTCTGGAGGTCTTAACATCAGCAAGGAGACAAATATGATCATGTTGATATTTGGGGAGAGACAACAGATTACTAAATTGTGCAGGTGAAAAAAGCAGAATGGGCACACAAGTAAATCCCTATGCCCAATCCCATTAATTTTAGATCTAGTGCACTCTGAAATATACATATGATGGGCACGACTCCACTTTATACAGGTGCTGTCAAAATACTTCAGCTAGTTAAACTTCTCAGGTCTATGTGATTATACCTCCTACTCTCCTCACTTGTGTTACCATAGTAGTGATCCCAGAGACTCTGAAATGTTGTTGTTCTATGTCTTCTGATTCCCGAAGTTGCTCAATATTAAACGATAAATCCCTTCTCAAAATGGCCACTGATTATACCACTCCTAGGTACAGAAAGCACTACAGTGGATTTCTTCTCCAATGTTACCCTGCCATGTGAAAGGAGTCACCTTCAGAGTAAAACTTCACACCATACTTGCTGCTCATAACAACCATGGGTTTTTCCCAGGGGTTAGCACTACTGGTCTATTGTTTATCACTGAGGCTGCCAGCCCTCTTAGGGCTTACTTTGTGCTTATGGAATCAAGATCCCTTCTTCACCCTGGGAGTCAGGATTACCATTTCAGGCTTCTTTGCTCTTTTCTCTGTGTTGTCTTATGTTTTTATATTTATCCAAAATTTTTACTTTCCTGTCAGCTTCCCTTGATTTCTGGAGTTCTCTTTCTCCCTGGAAAAAATTTTCTATGCCAACATTAAGCAAAGGACAGCAGAGAGTACTACACTTATACCAAACCAAAGAAACTTTAAGTTAAAAACTTTCAAAAGAGAAAACAGTAATTGTAATATTATAATGGATTTTAATCCTTAACGTAGTAAGAACAAATATACATGTGCTAAAAGTTGGAGGACTTAGCATACAAAGAAAATGTTTTACAATCTGAGAAATATATACATACTACTTCAATACATGGCTTTCAACAATGGGCAAATTATCCAATCCCAATCCAAATATCAATAAAAATTATATCCAACATATACAAAACTATATACCAAATGCAACTAATAGTCGTACATTATATTCCATGCAACAACAGACCATACATATTTCTTAAGTACTCAATGAATCATACTTCAGCTTAGGTTATGTGTTAGATTTTTAAAAGTCATAATAAAATTTAAAGTTTAAAATTATATGAAGCAATGTTTCTGACCACAGTGTTATGTTACTGGAAAATTATTAACCTGAGAACAATTAGAACCTGGCAACTATATGAAAATTAAACTATGTATCACTGAGCAACCTATAGATCAATGAGGGAAATAAGGTGATAGCTTCTTAAAACCCACGTGAAGAATTTTTTAGATATGACCCCAAAAGTAAAGGCAACAAAAAAGCAACAGTGATAAACTGAACAAGCAAAGGAATCAATCAATAGACAAGCCATGCAAGTAGAGAAATATTTGCAAAATACACATTTAAAAATCAGTGCATACATAAAATTAACAAGGAACTCAGAGGACTCAGTAAGAAAACTATCTGATTTAAAAATAGTTAAATGTTATGAATAGATATTTTTCAAAAGATTCGCAAATGGCTACAATGTGTGTGTGTGTGTGTGTATGTGTGTGTATGTGTGCGTAGGCCCTCAACATCACTAATCATCAGAAAAATGCAAATAAATGTAATTAGAAAATGCCTAGCACATGTTATGATGACTATTATCAAAAGGACAAAATAACTAGTGTTAATGACGGGTTTAGATAAAAAAGAACGATCAGACACTATGGTGGCAATGTACACTGTAACCTCCACTACCTCTATTAAAGAAATTCCCCCAAACAGTTTAAAAAAGAACTACCATAAAATCCAGCAATCACATATCTCTGTCTATATATCCAAAGCAAATTTGATGAGTATCTCTCAGAGACACTGTCATTCTCTTCCATATCGTAACATTATTCATAGTAGCCCAAATATGGTAAAAGTTACATGTCAATTCACAGAGGAATAAAGAATATGTGTGTGTAAGTGTGTGCATGTGTGTGTATATATGCACATATATTTATATGCAAACAGAAACATTGAAGCAATTCCTGCCATGCACAAGAAAAAGGATGAAATTTGAGGCCATTATGCTAAGTGAAATAATTCAGGGACAGAAAGACAAATATGCCATGGTCTCATGACATGTGAAATTTTATAAACTCAGTTTCACAAAACTAGAAAGTGGATTGGTGCTTACCAGTCCAGAGGGCTGAAGGAATAGGAAAATGTTTATCAACAGGTACGAAGGTTCAGGTGAGTAGGTTAAAAAGTTCTAGACATTTAATGTAAAATAATAAAATTTACTTTGTTGTATACTTGAATTAGTGAAGAAAATAGATAGTATGTATTCTTGCCTCATGGAATAATGCATGTATGTGAACACCCAAATATGTTAATCAACTTGACTGAGGCAATCTTTGCATAATGTATACACATATCAAAGAATCATGTTTTTGTCTTAAGGATATACCATTTTTATCTGTTGAATATATTTAAAAACAAAAGAGATGTAATTTTTTCTTAACCTGTGCCTACTGGTGCATTCTGGAATGAGCCTCACTCTCATAGATAGAGAATGTAAAATACAATAGGAGAAAAGTCATCTCTACTCTTTCTCTGTTAGCCTCAAATATCTGGGTACTTCCTTTTATTTGAATTATACCTTTTAATGTTCTTTTATCACTCTTCCATTTTGTTTAACTCACATTTACTCTAATTCTTAGTTTTCTTTCACCTCATGCCACTACATGCATTCTTGGTTATTTATCCTTTTCTTCTTCATTTTAATAACTTATGCTATTCATCATTACACATTTGAGGGCTTTTCCTCACTATTAAGTCTCTTCTGTGTTGGGAAGAAATGGAATGAGACATATGTTTCTTTGAATTTCTGAATGCATTTCTCTACATTTAGGGAACAGAGTATACTATTCTGCACAGGTAACACATGTTGTGGTAGCATTTAAAGAACATTCTGAAGAATTGTCTCAAGGGCAGAGTAGCTGAAATTCGAATTATAAACCTCTGACTGTGGGCTCATGCTAGTTGAATAACTGGGATTGAAAACCTTCATCATGCAGACAAAAATACTTTCTCAATTTTGTTTCAGGCTGGCCTTGTGGGAATATCTCCCACTAAAACTGTGTCCTAACTAAATAACACATCCAGTTATCTCAGTTTAAACAACATCATGGGAAAAATTTGTTATGTCAGCTTGGTTTTTATGTCAAGCTATATGTGTCAATTTGGATCATAGAGGACGCTCTGTAGTCTAATGCTGTCAAACATTAGCCTCTGGCTATTCTGACAACTTGGATATTGGATTCATATCCACACTCAGAGAAGAAATTAAAATATGCATGACAATTTTTTTAGTTATCCAAATGCTTTGTTCCAATATATGGGATGCTGTGGTTACCATATCCTGCAGTTACTTATTCAGCATCCAGTTTCCTGTCTCCAAATATATGTCACGATTATTTGTCTTAGCATTTTTCTCATCACTGGGACAAAATACCCAACATCTGCAACTTCAGGGTGGAAAGGTATATTTGGGTTCTCTGTTTGTAGAGGTCAGTCCATAGTAAGATGGCTCTAAGATAGGGTAGCATGGAAGGTAGGCCTGGGTGAAGAAGAGCTGCTCAGGGGATAGCAACTGGAAACAGAGTCAAGGGAGGAGCATGGAAGGGAGATATGCTCCTGCAGGCCAGGCTCTCAGTGATCTTCCTCTTTCTGCCAGAATCCACCTTCCAAGATGACATTTAGCTATGAACTCATCAGTGGACTAGTCATCTAATGATTACCATGCCTAATAATTCTCTGAGCACATGAAGTTTGGGGTGGACATCTAGATAAAAATCATGACATTACTGTTACCTAAACTAACACGCTGCAATCAAGAATGTGTTCTGTTAGTAAGATTACTTATGGAATGAGACACCAGAAAATAGAAGGCAATGACACTAGTTTTCTTTTCATGAGTTTTCATCTCACGTCACTTTTTCAGACACTGTGAAACATTTCACTATAGCTTTCACATCCCTTTTCAACTTTTCTCCTGTCATATGTCTTTCCTTGATATTTCTTCTAATGTCTTATAGATATAGAGAAGAAGAAGTTAGTAAATGTGAGGCAGGAAAATGGTGGAGGACTGTAAGGAATTCAGGAAGAGAGCTACCTGGGTGTTCATTTTTTTTCCTCTGATTTCTTGTTATCTGCCATTGTCATTTGAAAACTTTGTTCCAAAGATATCTCTTAGGCTCTTGGAAAAGTCATCGAATTTCAACTGATTGCTTAAAATTTTCTCGAAGGTTTCAATTTTTTATTTAACAGGCATTTGTTTACCTATTTAATAAATACATATTATTTATAACAAATTAATATCTTTTCATACCTGTAGAAGTTTACAAATGAGATATTTTTACATGTATTCCTTCTATTGGGTTTGGATAGCTAAATATGTAATGTTTAGGCCTGGAATGAAACCAATTATTGTCCTATAACCTTATATATGTTTGCTTCCAGGTTGAACAGTCTCTAATTTTATATTAGTGTTATATAACTAATGCTACTGGAAATTTCATCTTTATAGGCAAAACTAATATAATATGACCCTTTAATAAGGTTGACATCAGAAATCAGTGTAAATAGTAGCATTAAAATCTATTTACATTCAGTATTTTACAGATAGATAAGCATGATGTAGCTTACTTCTTATTATTGAATTATTTTCTTTCACAATCTAAGTATCCCTTATGTGAAATATTTGAAACAAGTGCTTTGGATTTAAAATATTCAAGTGATGTTGAATATTTTCACATACATAATGAAGCATCACAAGGATGGGCTAAAGTCTAAACGTTAAATTCGCATATGTTATACACTTTATATACATAGAAAAAAGGAAATTTTATTCAATAATTTTAGTGCAGATACATTTTAACTGTGAGGAGTCACATGAGATCAGGTGTTGGATTTTCCACCGATGGCATATTAGCTGTCTAGTTTCAGATTTTGGAAAATTATGGAGTAAGGATTTTTGGATTAAAGTCATTCAACCTCTGAGGGGGTTCTAATGTTATAAGACTGTTATGGTTTGTGTCTAGATGTCCTCCCAAAGCCTCGTATGGTCAAAGGTGGGTCTTTTTAGAGGTGGCTGAATCTGGAGTGCGTCAATCAAGGGTGTGTGGTTACTGATTGGTTTGACATAGTTTTGGGTAGTATTAAGGGTGCTCCACCTTGGATGTAAGAGCTCTTCACCCTAACAGTGAGTAGTCTGGATAAGATATAAGGAATAGAAAGAGAGTCAGTGGTCACTTACAGCTTGCTACTTGCTGCCTGCTACAAAACATTTCTCTCCTGCAATCTGCCCTGCTTGGAGCCAGGCAACTATGACCTGATACTTCTACAAACTATGAGCCAAATAAACCTTCCCTCCTTTAACGGTGGGAATTGGGTATTTTGTCTCAGCAACAAAAATGTAATTAAGGCAAAATTTGGTAACAGAGAATTGGAGTCATCGCCATGACTTTACCCGACTGGGTGGTTTGGGAGCCTTTGGAACTGGCTCGTGGGAAGAGCTTGGAAAGGTTTGGACATGCTGGGTAAAGAAGCAACCCTGGTTAGGGGAAGTGGTGGGAAGGGTAGGGGAAAGGAAATGAGGGAAAAGAAAACAAAATATGAGCAAACAAAAAACAAAAGAATGGAAGTAAAAGTTTTGTAAATAGGGATGGGAGAAGGGGGTGAAGGGAGGGCAGGGACAGGGAGCAAAATGAGAACCAAGACCTGTCATGTAAAGGTACAAGATCCCAATGATGAATGTAACTGCACTGTATACCTAAAATGTACCAATAAACTCAATGAGGAAAAAAGAAGCAGCCCTGGAATGCCTTAAATTATTCTTGAAGTGGGACTCTGCTCAGATCTCAGAAGACCGGAATCATAATAGAAATGCTGATGGTAAAGTACAAGTTCACCAATTTGCAGTTCTGCTGCAAAGAAAGGCTGCATTGGCTGTTGGACTCCAGACCATGTGTGCTATGACTTGGCAGAAATTTTTGTGAATTTTGCTCATGTCCATAGTCTTTCCCTGAGTCTGAGATAAAGTACAGTAGACTAATTAATTTCTGTCTAAGTCACTTTTGTTGAAGAGAGAAAATACTCTACACTAAAGTTAAAAGAGGAAATGTTTATTTGGCTTACAGTCTGTAGAGGTTTGAGTGCAGAGTTGGACAGCTCCAAGGCAGGGGGTCACAGCAGAGGGTCATCACAGAAGATAAACAGTCCACAGCAAAGCAAGGCAGGCAGAAGTTAGCAAGCAACAAGCAAGTGACAAAAGACAACATTAGCCCTCTTTTCTCCCTTATATTTTATCCAGGATACCTGTCCTTAGGCAGGTAACACCCCTGTCCAAGCTAGACCTTCCCATTATCCACACACAGAACTATGCCAAACCAATCATTGGAATAATTTAGAAATCACACACCCTTGATTCCAGCATTACAAAATCTACATTCATCCACCTCATAAAAGCCCCACTTATGACTACATAAGGCTTTGGGGGGACATCTAGACACAAGGCATAACCAAGACTAACTGAAAATTAAGTAATTCTAAGATTTCATTTAAATGTCTAAAGTAATCCAAAACTTAATAAAACCTTTGACACGATGAAATTTGCTAAATAATTTAAAGTGTCTATTATATTATGACATCAGTAACATGGTAAGGTATTTTTTAAATTCTGTTTTTAAAATGCTAGTGAGACTATATTTTGTTTCCTACAGAACATCAGTCAATCAGAGTACTGGTATCTTTCCATATACAGAATTAATACATTGCCATTATTGTAGCTGAAAATATTAAAATTTAAATTACATTCCATCCTGCTGTCAAGATTGTATTAGCCAAACTTAAATACACTGAAAATGACAGTACAATAAAATATAGAGTATGATAAATCACCAAGATTCTCTATTTCATACATGTGGAGAGAGGGTTGAATTAAGTGCTTGAATCTCCTTGCCCAAACTTGTCTCAATGTTTCAATATTTATAAAAAAAAGAAATTTAAATTAGCATCCAGTTCTATCCTTAGAAGACATTTCTTGCTCAGGCAGAAGTAACTGTTACAATGAAATTAAAATATATTTAAAATGTATATTTGCCTTGGAGCAAGGGGAGGTGGGAATAATATGTGTACTAAAAAGGTTTAATTGAAGAGGTGTTATAAGAGCATACTATCCAGCATCACAGATTAAGGGACAGGAGAGGATCTTAGAAAGTCACCCTATTTTTAATGCAAAATTAGAAGTATAAAAGCAAAAGCTAACTTACTTTCCTTCTGTTCATTATTCTAATATTAATTTTTAAATACATCACCACAGATAAACAGATAACTTCTATGAAATTGGGCAAGTAGGCACTATTTAAAAAAATGAAATGAAGCAGGCAATTATAAATGAAATCAAATATCACTTTAATGGATAACAAGGCATAAAACTCTTTAGTGTATTCAAAACAGATAAATGGAGCATCTACTATCCACCTGTTGATATTTGCAAAAAATTAGAAATGAATAATAAGGATAATGATCACTCTCATCACAACTGTTAGCATTCATCACGCTTATTATGTGCAGTTAGTTAGATGGTTTGTATTTCAACTGATTTTCGCAACAGTCCTATAAGGTGGATAATTGCCATGATTATTTTCCTAATGAAGCAAGGGAGCTGGTTTAACTTCTTCACAAATATATATGCAGTCAGAGTTAAGCTTAAGATTCAAACATAAGCAGTCTTCATTGCCATGGAATCTGTGAATATATTCTGGCTGAAGACAGACAATAGCATCAATAAATGCATCGATTAACAAGATAGTCTTAGCTAATGATGATTGCTATAAAGAAGATAATATGGGACAATGAATATAAGAGTGGCAAGGGAAGCAATATTGGATAGTATTGTAAGAGAATACATAAACTACATTTAAAATATGCATATGTCCACAATAGCATTTAAAACTCCTATATCTCCAGCTCCTGGTAGTTTGGTAAACTGCACAATCCTGGAGAGAGTGAGTGCACAACTTTCACCATTCTCTGAAATAGAAGGTCTAGGAATATTCTTCATACCTCATTAATCATAACAGGAGCTGGTCTGCTACATGTCTCCCAACCTTGCATGTGCACACGAATCATCTACAGATCTTGTTTAAAAATGCAGATTCTGATTCACAATTTCTGAGACTAGGCCTTTGATTTTCCAACTCTAACAAGCATCCAAGGAATCATAATACAATTTATACCTGAGCTGTACTTGGGGAAGAATTTAACAAAGGCACAGGTGATTCACACATTGAAGTTTGAGATTCGTTTGTTTCCATCGAGGACCTAAAAGTAGTCCCCCTTTCAACACTGGATTTTCATAATTCTATAGTATTTTTTACTACAAATGGGAAAGATTTGAATTATGAAATTATTATTCCCAAGACAAGAGACTAGCTGAATACACATATATATGA
>NW_022900951.1:104671689-104692110 GCF_012274545.1 Fukomys damarensis
TATATATTCAGATTAATTTAGCCAAATTCAGAGAATGACAGATTGGAACATAATAGACTGTTACACAGTTCTACAGCTACCTAACCAATTCTATGGACTTAACTGCCAGCTCTCAGTTTGATTGTTTTACGCACATGGACACTTTTATATGTGCAACACAACTCTCTATACCCATGAAATGTCTCAGAACGTTGAGTCATTCTCTCCAACAGTTACTGGTAGCTCGACTGTGACAAAGGGAGGCAGCCAGATGAGAACAGAGATACCTTTGATAGCTGTCACTCATTTTCATTCAAGTAGCCCACGGAGGTCATTTCTTCATGACTAAGCAAAGTCCATTTTCTCTTCTATAATATAGACTTTTCTTAAAGATTATGCCGTTTGTTGATTTTTTTCTATTCAGTTTTCATTTGATATTAGTCTAAAATTTGTCTCCCTTAAATAAAGTTAATCTAAAAAAGAGTTTCTCCTACATTAACATGGCACATTAATGTGATTACAAAGGAGCGGCAGGAGATAGAGAAAGAGATTTCCAAAAACATAAAATGAGATTCAACTCATCTGTAACCATAAGACTCACCTTGGCCAGTTAGCAACATTAGGTGTCACTCACTTTATATCTATTATTTCCTTTGCCTGACAATCCAATCCACTCTCTAGTAAATAGGGCAAGCCTTCTTGCCTTGCATATTGTCATGCTCCCAACATAACTAGGTAGTCAAAGTCCATTTGCTAGAAGAGGCCAAGAGAGCAATGATTCTCAAACTTGTTGAACATAAGAATCACAGAAAGAGCTTTTAAAGTTCTCAAACTCAAATTATACCCAAAACATCAGTATCGCTAGAGGATATTCTGTTAACTTAAAAGATCATATATAACGGCAGTAAATTATTAAATTCAGGGGTATTTCTCATGTTCATTATACACTTACCACAGCCCATTGGTGTGTGTGTGTGTGTGTGTGTGTGTGTGTGTGTGTGTGTGTGTTTGAGAAACGGGGGGGGAAGAAGGAGGAGAAAATAGAAAAAGAAAAGGAAGACATTATTAGTAATTGAAATAGATGAGAATAACAATGGTACATGGAATAGGTAGAAGAATGTGCCACCAATCTGAGACCTCACTTATATTAAAATAACAAAATTTTTGGGAAAGTGAACAGTTTGCCTCTTTCTTATTTCTCTCTCATTTCCTTGCTGAAATTCTAGTGGCAGATTATGTAATTCCCACAAGGTTACAAATAAACTACATCAAAAAACGAGGGATACGATCGTGTGAGCTGCCATATACTAAAGATAATGATTTCCTCCTCTGAGAAGGAATCGCTTCATGGAGAGAAATAGTCCTCCAAAACTTGTGCACTTATTTAGAGCGGTCTGTAACTGAGAGCAAACAGGGATGTTTTCAGCTTTATAAATGATTGCCAGGCAGTCCCCAGTAATTGATGCACATAGGAAGAAGGAAAACTCTCTTGAGGCATGATTTGTGGAATCAGACATTCAGTATTAATTGCCAGAGCAATTTTCTTAAGCAGGAAATGGAAAATTAAAATCTCAAAGACCTGAAAATATTAGCATTGCGCATATGTAACTGCAATATGCTGAGATATTCTGTAAGCATTCAGCTCCCACAAAAAGCCTTCTGTCAACACCTCAATATTTCTCACTTAGTATGGTGGAGAAAGAGAAGGCAACAATAGGGAAAACAAGAAAATCAATGAGCACTGAAAGGAGAAAAGGGAGGTGCCAAACCCCACCTTTGCTTATTTACAGTTTCACCAAGATTTGGCCCTTAGTAAAGCTTATGGTAACATTTCTTATGTGTTATTTTTAGGTGCTAGTAGTGTGTATGCTTTATTTTTCAATTACTTCACCTATTTTACAAATAAAGAAAACAGATGCTTGTCGAGGCCAAATGACTTGCCCCAAATGTATTGCAGTAGATTAATAGAACAGTTCCTGTAATCCGATTCTACCTAACTCCAAAATCCAGGTTTATAACAGTTGTGCTATACTGAAGCTATAAAAGGAAAAATTAATACAAATAGGCAATTCTTCGAATTCATAAAATTTTAAAGCTTAATGAAAACTGAAAGATGAAATACATTAGTTCCTTTCCTAGAAGAAAACAATCTAAATACAGATGGATAGGGTGATTTGGTTAAGGACACACAACATGTTCCCACTCAGTACAGTTTTGCATTTCCTGAGCTAGGTACAAACAGAAGTAGATTAAGCAAAGATTATACTATTTCTAGTGCCAAGTAGCTTTCAACAGAATTTTAAAGAAGATTCTTCAATTGTGGGTATTGTAAAAACATTCCTCAATAAGGCAAGTTCATACAGCATGAGCTAGGTTTATAAATTCAGAAATAAAATGAAAAACTGCTGAGATCAGAGACAAGAGATGTGAAGAAACACTTTCTGGGAGATGGAGACTATTTTTTTTCCCACTGGAATCTGCATGGTGATATACAGCAGGCAAGAATTTGCCCCATGCAAAGTTACCCATGAGTGTGTGAGTTTAGGCATAAAGATGTTGGTGAAACAAGGAGAGTCACAAGTGTTCATTAGCAGGCTACATCTCCCAGGGCAAATCATTTTACCTGTGTCTTCATTTCTTTTTAATGCATAACAACTTCATCCTACTTAATGTACCTTACAAGGGCACTGTCAGGATTACATGTAGTAAACATTTACAAGATTCTTGGAAGAGTACGAACAAAAGTTTGATGTTGCATAACACAATTATATAGAAGAAACTGCTGTTTGAAATGATTTAATTAATCTACTTTTAAATTCTGAAATTCCACAATAAGACATTAAGATTGTACCTTTGTCTAGTTGCAAGGCTTGATGATATGTATTTATTGATGTTCTAGTACAGAAAATTTACATAGTTCTCACTAAAGTAGACCTCATTATACCTTATAATATGTTTGGAAAGCTATAGGATTTTGATGAACCTAAAACTCTGGGTTGTATTTTACACATTGTCCTGCATCTGTCTGGGCAAAAGATGTACACAATGAGACTGGAAAGAAATCAAAGATTTGAAAATGACTTTGTTGATATAACAGAAGTGTAAATACAAGTCACAGTATGTATAAGCTAAAACCAATCATATTGTGTATTTTCCTTAAATTGTAAGGATAGATAATAATTTTTAAACTGAAATCAGGAAAAGAATTTAAAAGGAAATACTTTCTCAGCATTACATGGTTAATTTTCATAACACTGTTCTACTCTGCAATAAAGAAGGATAAACCTGATTAATTTGTGGGAAAATGGATGCACCTTAGAACCATAATGCTAAGTGAAATAAGTCAGAAACAAAAGTTTAAATACCACATGATTTATTTTATTTTTTCATATATAGTTCTGGGGATCGAATTTGGATCCTTTCACTTGCAAGGCAGGCAGCGGAACCACTGAGCTAGATCCCCACCCTGTTTTATTTTTCTTTTTATGTAAGAAATCAAAATGTAACTAAATGGCAAAACAAAAGATAGATAAAAGGAAAACAAAAGATAGATAGATCTTTTGCAAAAGGAAAGGGGACCAAGAAACAGAGGTAGAAGGAAAGAAGGGGAGGGCAAGAGAATGAAAAAATCTTAACATGTGATATGTACATATACCAAATCCCCAACGTGAATGTAATCATTATGTACAGCAGACATGGACTCGTTACAAAAGAAAAGCTAAAAAAAATCACAACATGTTGTTCTTTCAAAAAAATAAAGTTATTCCTTCTTTTTTCAAATAATGGGAAAAGGACAGCCAAAGTTTCAACATAGTCTCAGCAGGCTGAGAGCAGAGAACAGTGGGTGATAATTGAGATGCAAGGGTCTATGGCAGTGAAAGCAAACTTTCTAGAGCTTTCAGTGATAACAGCTGGCTGCAGCTCACATGCTGTAAATTTGCTACCACTGGTCTAAGGGAATACAGAAGTTTCTACTCTGATTATATTGTCAGAGCATAGAAATTAAATGGTCAAGGTGAACAGAATATTACAGTAGGAATATGCTATTATAGTCTGTGAAATTAGAAAAACAAAGGTCAACAATTATGACCAGTACAGTTCTTAAGGAATTCAAGAAGTCCAAAGTTATCCTTACAGTCAGGGAATCAAAACAAAAATTCAGTCATTGATAAAATGAAATACATGAGAAGGAAGAATAGTGTAGTATACAAATAGTATATCGTGTGGAAACTAAATCCATTTCAAATAAGAATAGTGCAAGCCTAAATTACAACAGAAAGAGGAGTTAGAGTTTTTCTGGCTTTGTAGAAAGGCTCGTCACCTGCTGAGCAGTACAAGACTATACACAAATGTACAGAGACAGAGACATATGAAAAGTAAAAGTGTAAAGACAGCAGCAGTCACAACAAGTGCAATAGCTGTGGTTAAGACAGAACACTTGATACATTTCAAAGTGGACTGATGTAAGTACAAAAGTACCTGGAGAGGCCCCTACAGAGAGTACCCTTCCAAAGCCATTACTTCCAGATGCTGGACTCATGGGAAAACACCTCTGTGGACAGTGGAGATACATCTAGTTTAGTAGAGACTGCTTCAAAACCAGGTCCAATGAGCAAAGGATTATTTGATAAAAGGTGCTGACACCATTGATCTGATCGAATATTTCTTGGAAAATAGGATCAGTTTTCTACTTCAAGCCAAACACAAGAATTATTTCCAGGTAAATTTGAGAGTGATCCACAAGAACCATTGAAGAACTAAAAGAAATCATGGGGTAGCTATGAGACTTCATAGTGCAAGAAATGTTGCTCAGCATAAAAGCAAAGCCAAAAATAAAAAGGAGAAGCATAATAGATGTGAATATCTAAAAACTTAGAACAAATTGGGAGGCATTTTCAACATAGATTAAAAATGGTAAATGTCCTTAACACATGCAGAACGTTTAAAAATCAAGAAGAAAACGATAAATTCCTCCAGTAGCATAATGAAATAAATTGTGGGTCAATAACCTATGGCCAATTTAACTAAACTGGCACATCACTGATTTTTGCTAAGTTTCACCTGAAGAAAAACGTGAATATGCATGTGCACATTGCCATCGCTGCTTTGCAGTACAGTGGCAAATTTCACAGAGGCCATCTGGCTAAGAAACCAAACCTAAAGTGTTGATTACCTGGTCCTTTCCAATGAAAGTGAACAGATCACTCAACTGAGATGAAGAGAGGATTCACTAAATACTACAGGAAAATGCCCTATTAATAACTACAAATTGTTTGATCTCCTACTCATCAAAAATACAAATTTCAAAACCATTCCGGACATATTCAGCTATCTCATCTTTAACAAAGAAGCCAACCATCCTCACTGAAGGAAAGACAGCCTCTTTAATAAATGGTTCTGGAAAAAAAGACCCCTACCTTTCACCATGCACTAAACTAAAATCTAAGTAGATTAAAAATCTAAATATTAAAACAGAAACACTAAACTTGCTGGAAGATAACTTAGGTAGAACTCTTGAAGACACTGGCATAGGAAAAGACTTTATGAACAAATCTTCAGTAGCATGCGAACTAGCACAAAGAATCAATAACTGGGATCTCATCTTTTTAAAAAGTTTCTGCACTGCAGGAGAAACCACCAAGAGAGCCAAGAGACAATTTACAATGTGGGAAAAAATTTCACCAGCTGTTCCTCGGACAAAGGTCTACTATCTACAATATATAAAGAACTAAAAGAAATCATAATCCCCAAATATAAAGACCCGATTCAAAAACGGACATCTGAAATGAACAGATATTTCTCAGACAAAGAAGTAAAAACAGCAAATAAACGTATGAAAAAAATGTTGAACATCACAGGTCATTTGAGGATGCAGATGAAAACAACATTGAGATTCCAGTTCACCTCACAAAGAAAGGCTGCTATCAATAATTCAACCAAGAACAAATGCTGGAGGGGTTGTGGGGAGAAAGGAATCCTTCTCCATTGTTGGTGGGAGTGCACAGTGGTGCAACCATTGTGGAAATCAATATGGAGATACCTCAAACAGCTAGGATTAGAGGTCCCATTTGACACAGCTATACCCCTGCTGAGTATCTTCCCCAAAGAATTAAAAGAATCATACCACAGTTCTATATGCTCACCCATGTTTATAATGGCACAGTTTGTAATAACTAAAACTTGGAAATAGCCTACTTGCCCATCAACTGGAGACTGGATAAAGACTTTTTTTAAAATAATATGTAGTACTCCTTAGTCACAAAGAATGAGAAACCAGAGACATTTACAGGTAAGTGGATGCACATTGAGGCCATACTTTTATGCAAAATTAATAAGACACACATGTTTAAATGCCAAATAGCTTCTCTGGTGTGATACACTAAAAGCATAAGTAAGAATCAAAATGTATAATTGATATTGTGTACTAGGAAAAAACATCTAAAGGTGTAGGGGAAGTGGGAGGAGTAGGGGAAAGCTACAAAGGAAAAAGAAATAAGAGAAAAGGAAAAAAATGGAAACAAGTCTCTGTAAATATGGAAGGGTGGAGGGGGTGAAGGGAGGGCAGGGCAGTGGGGAAAAAATAAGAACCAGTATAAGTCATTTAAAGGTAAATGATCCCAATGATGAATGTGACTGTATTGTATACCTAAAATGTACCAGTAAAGAAAAAAGGAAGAAAACAAAAAAAAGGAAGACAGCAGTCTCATCTATTAGACTAGCAGTCTTAACAAACATTCAGGGAAAACGTTGAGTGGACTATAAATAGGTAATCTTGAATATACTGTGGCTGTGGTTTGCAAATTGTTTATAAGCTTTGGGTGTAGTAATTCCACTGCTAAGATTTTATCTTGAGGAAATCAGTTATGCACATATATCAATATACAGAGATTTTAAAAACATTAATAAGGGTGTAAAACTGAAAACATTATATTGTAGAAGAATATTGCTATAGTATGGGTTAATATTTACAATATAATTCTCAGTAGAAGAAAAAGTGTGTTGGGAGAACTCAGCTTCATCTCCTGTTCTGCTATAATCCAGGCATATTTAGTCTCATTTGACAAGAGTAAGATGCACACATCAGAGCATATTCTGAAAGAATGAGAGAAAACCTAAAGCAGAATTCATTTTGAAAGAAAGAGGAGTTACAGAAAACAAACTGGCCCTACAATGTCAATTTGAACCAGAACAAAGCCTTTTCCATGGCTGACCTATGAATGTCCATCCCCCTCACCATAAAATGGGACCTATAACATATTGCTTGCCTTACTCACCAGTGTTAGTCTCAGTTATGATATTAGAAGATAAACGTCTTTGAAAACTTCCAAGTTCTATCTAAAATATGCTGGCCTTATTTGTTTAGTTGATTGGAAGCAACTCCTCCAATCAAAGAAATGCAACTCACGAGGTGGATTTGTTTATCATTAACTCCTGCCGTTTACCTCGGCCATGGAAAATACTACTGCAATTAATTTGACGGAGATGAAGGCTTTTGAAATTGTTTCAGGCATAACAGATTTCCCTCACAAAGGCTTCAGTTTTTAATTTCCAATAAAGTCGAAAGGCAAGCATCTAAGAGCAGTGGGCCTTCTGATGTAGCCCAGTTAATGCTACAGTGTTTGATTAGCTCCATTTCGTATAACACCGTCTTTATTGATACAGTCATCTCCTCGACTCATGCTATCACAATCAGCCACATGTTCATGTATTTCAAAATAGCTCCACAACCTTTCCATTTTCACAGGCGCCTTGCAGCTAGTTTTCTTTTATTCTTAATTGGACTTCACGCTGCCCAACGCCACCTTCCATCCTTCTTACTTTAGTGCAGAGTGTGAACAACTTGATGCCTTGCTTTCAACTCTTTGGATGTTTAGTAAGACAGTAATGAAAATAATTTAGCACTGTTTCTTTCTGCGTATTCAGAATATACCTGTTGAGAGTTGCCTAATGTTAAACTGCTGTTGACACATCAAGATGGTTTATGTTTCTAGGTCACCCTCATTCTTCCCATTTCACATGATGCAAAGATGGAGAAGATCTTAATGTCTCTATGTAATCTCGAAATCATGTTATCTTCTCTGTGGTCTCACATGGTCCTATTACTTTACTCCAATGGTTCAAACGTTTCAGTGAGCATCACAATCTCATGGAAGGAATGTTGAAGACAGATTTCTGGTCCTCCAAGCCAGAGTTTCAGATTCAGTAAATCTGAAGTAAGTTGCAAGAGTTTGTATGTTTAAAAAAAATCTCAGGTTTTGCAGATATTGCCCATTTAGGAACTACATTTTGTGAACCACTGTCATGACACACTGCTTCTGAAGTGCTATACAACCTTCATTCCTCTTTCAATATGTTGTTCATACCTACCTCAGATAAAAAAGAATTGTGTTTATAAGAACAGGATCTTCAGTCAGACTGACATGAGTGTGAATCTCAATTTTACATATGTCCTCTGTGTGCGTAGGCAAAAATAATATTTGCAATTTAATTTCATTGTTGTTGTTGTTTGGAGACAGGGTTTCACTATGTAGCCCAGGCTGGCCTTGAGATTATGGCAATCCTCCTGCCTCAGCCTCCCAAGTGTTGGATTCCAGGTGCGTGCCACCACACCCCACTAAACCTCAATTTCTATATCTAAGATCTTGGGTGATGTTAATGATAAAATAATACAGATTGTATATAATGATAATGTAATATAATCAAGGAATGATCATCTCAGCACCTTTGCCATATTCCATTGGTAGAAGCAACTCAGAGGTTCTACCCTTGCTCGTGGGGTGGTCATTATAAAAACATGTGAACATCATGGAGCAGGATACTCTCAGAGGTCATTTTAAAGTTTGTCCTTCAGAAGCTCAGACCAAGCAGTTGCCTATCTAATACTTACTCCCATGTTAACAAGAAGTATCCTTACTTGCTTGGTCAGCTGGATTTCTGAATAGTCGGTGGCCAATTAATGTACTGTATTCCACCTGACTATCCATAAAGATATCTCATTTTCATTTTTACCAACCTTTTAACTTTAAAGTAATTAAAATTTATATGTAATTTGAAAGACTATTAGTAAGAAACTCATCCATTAGAAAGTCAAAACTATTACCCATCATCTGGATTCCAACTGTTATCATTTTTCCTGATTCATTTCTCCCTCTCCTCTCTCTCTCTCTGTCTCCCCCCGCCTTTTCTCCCTGGCTCTCTATACAACAGGATGCACTGTATCTTCTAGGAACAAAAGTATCCTCCTACATAACCATAATACCAGTACCCTACTTAATAAATTTGGCATTTAAAAATAATATTACCCAATGTACTGTCCATTTTCCAAATTCACATTGAGCTCAATAATATCTTTTTTATAACTTTCCACTCAGAATCCAATTCAGAACCACAAGTTACCTTTTAATTGTCATGGCTTCTTTAATTTCACTTAATAAGAATATTTTTCAAAACATGTCTGTCTTTGATAAAACTGACAGTTTTGATTATTACAGTTCAGTTGCTTTGTAGAATATTCTGAAATACAAGTTTACCTAATTGTTTTTTCATGAGTGGATTCACTTTAAATATTATGACAAAATATTATAGTCAATGTGCTTTTCTTCAGCATCACATTCTGAACCATATAACAGTTTCTTCTGTATTGATGATATTAAATTTCTTAATTTAGTTAAAGTAGTTTCAAAAATTGTCTCCAGTGTAAAGCCATAATTTTCTCAGTAACAGTAAAACTTTGAGACAATGTAATACACCTAGAAAACTTTTCTTATCTCAGATTTTTAGTGTCACTGGTGAACCTTGCTAGAGATAGCTGATTAATTTGGTGTTACACAAGGAAATTTCCTATAATTTCTTTAATATTTATGAGTTGACATTTTTCTATGAAGAAACTATTTCCAGTTGAATGCAGTGGCCCATGCCTATACCACCAACTACTCTAAAGACTGAGGCAGGAAATTTGCAAATTAAAACTGAGCGTGGGTAACTTAGAACTTGCCTGAAAATAAATTTTTTTCAAAGGGTTTGAGGATGTAGATCAGTGATAAAGCACTCACCTAGTGTAAATAAGTCCAGGACCTGGGTTGATTTCTCAGTACCACAAATAAAGTATTTCCTTTCTTTCTCATATGTTACTTTTTTGTGGATCCCCGACAACCTCATTATGCTGGCTTTTATATGCTTCTGTTTTATTCTTTTAGTTTTTAAGTGTTTCTTAACTTAATGCTATGAAATATATATGTTTAATCTGAATTTGTTCTTTGCCCGGAATAACGTATCTATCTAAGGATCGCTGACATCTAATGGCATATTATATTTGGAAATATAATATGGTTGCCCTGTGTACTCATTGCTACTTGAGGTGATACCACATGCTTTCTTACTAGATTTTCCAGACACAAGTATGTTTTTGTGTTTACACCAATAGTTGTCCATATCCAATATAAATAGGCAGAGCTTGACTAAACTCCAAGGCAGAAAGAGTAAAACTTTTTCATGTTTCCCTAAGATCCCTAATACTCCATGAAATAATAATTAATGTCTCAATTATCCAAGTTATTTTGAACTCAGTGATTTGAGAAGGAGCAGTAATAGTGAACAAAAGGGAGACAGGAACAAAAGTAAGGGATAGGAAAATAGTAAAAGATAAATACACGCACTTAGGATAAAATTTTGATGTGCCTCAGGTCTGTCTATAGCCACTCCTAGGTTATTTCATACATGGTATTCATTTGTACCTTCAAACCTGACCAGTGCCAATAAATTTAGACTTTTATGCCTGTCTCCTCACCTCTATTTGAGTATGTAATAGGCATCTCAAAACTAACGTGTCAGAAACAAAATATCATTTCCCCATCATCCTGTTTTCTCATCCAATTGCAATAACTTTTCACATTTTCAGTCTCCAAACTCAGTAATCATTTATTTTACCTCCTACATCTACCACAAGAATATTCCATGCATTCATGCCTCCTGAATATACCCTGAATCGGCACAACTTAACACCATTCCACTATTAAAGTTCTATTCCAAGAACTGAAATAGAAATCTAGTGCGATCATCTTTCACCTGGAACTCTATTGTTTCTTCTTAGGGAGATTTCTGTTTTTTCTCTTTTTCAGCTAAAGTCCTTAGCCACAAAAAATGATACAGTGATTTTAAAATATATATATAAATTGGACACCATTGTCTGACCTAGAGTGCTCCAATGGCTTTTTTTTCTTTTTTTATTGAGTTTATTGGTACAATCTAGGTATACAATACAGTTACATTCATCATTGGGATTCTGTACCTTTACATAATAGGTCTTGATTCTCATTTTTTCCCCTTGTCCCTGCCCTCCCTTCACCCCCACCTCCCCTCCCCATTTACAAACACTTTATTTCCATTTTTCAGTTTCTCATATTTTTTTTCCTCTCCCTTAATGGGCTAAAGGTCCAATGGCTTTTTATTGACATTGTAATAAAATTCAGACTGCTTATCTCATCATACATGATCATGCATGGCATCACCTTTGTCTTTTTCTTTCTAGTTTAGTACAGTCCAGCTCACTGATTTATTTGACTCCTTAAAGCTGTTTATTTCTATCCCATATCAAAGGATCTCCTCATTTCTCCTATCTGTACTCCTATTTATCTGTATAGCTAGCTTGTTCTTACCACTTAGGCCTTAGTTTAAATATTAATTTATCAGAGAGACCTTTAAATATTAAATATAAGTTAGGGCCTTGAAACTAACTCTCTCTCATCACTGTTTATTTTCATCATAGGTCTTGCCACAATCTTCAATTATTTTGTTTATTTTTTACTTTCTGATTTCCCCTCCATATTACAATGTAGAGTGCACTAAAATAGGATCTTCCTTTGTCTTGTTCTTTCTTTTATCTGCAACAATTAAAAGGTTGCCTTAAACACAAAAGGTGTCAAGTAAGATATATTGAATAAATGTATGAAAAAAAATTAACTAGCATGTGAGTCTTTGATTGGACCTAAGAACTGGCTAAATATTTCATACATTGTAGATTGTCAATTGAGATATCCAAAATTGTTGACACATTCCTTTTTT
Organism: Fukomys damarensis; assembly: GCF_012274545.1. Classification (NCBI taxonomy): domain Eukaryota; kingdom Metazoa; phylum Chordata; class Mammalia; order Rodentia; family Bathyergidae; genus Fukomys; species Fukomys damarensis. Next base: position 104,683,729 of record NW_022900951.1, read on the forward strand.
CTTTTTCGCAATTTGTGGAAAATAAATAAAAAATCACAATCAAATAAAACAAAGAGCACCACAACACGTGTCAAAATTTACAAGGTTTATAATATATAATATTATAGTCATGATTCATATAAATATATTATTCACCTTTCGGGAAAGTGAGGTATCTTAGTTACTTTTCTTAGTGCTGAGACAAAATACTGGACAACCACAAGTTGCAAGAAGAAAGCTTCATTTTGGCTTACTGTGGGAGACTAGAAGAGAGTTGAGGTCCAATTGGCCTCCTCTGTGAGCACGAAGGAGAAAGGCTGTCCTCAGGGGTGATTTCAGAATGCATGCTCTAGGGAAAGTTAAGACAGCTGCCATTAAGTTGTTTACCTGAACATGTACTTTACTAAGAGACATTGGGAAGCAGATGAATTTTGTGATACTTTGATTGCTTGTACCGTGTTTATGTGAATAAAGGTAAGATGAGCCAAATGTCGGGGGCTCCTATGCCTAGTAGTGGCAAGAGTCCCGTAGCTGCCCACATGTTAAACTGACTCCATGTCTCTCTGTCATTCATCCTCATTCACCCTTGGGTCAGGGATGCCAAAGCACCAGGTCTAGGTCTCCAATAAGTGATGCCTGGGTGGGAAGAGCTTGGAGGAGTTGGCTGGCCCTTCACAGGTGGTAGGTACCTGGGGCAAGAAGAGACTGAGACCAGTGGTAAAGGCTAATCATGTGGGTGGGCCATAGCGCATCATTTGTAGAGGTTTCAGTACATAGTTAGCTGGCTCTAAAACACAGTGTCATGGCACAAGGAAATCACAGAGGAGAAAGAGTCCATGGCAGGAAAGGCAGGAGGAAGCAAGCGGCAGAAACAGCAAGACTCCTTTTCCCATTTATGTCATAGAGACTAATCCTTTTGGGTGGTGCCACTCACAAGTGGGCTGGGGCTTCCAATATTCACAACCAGAACTGTGCTGAACTAATCAGGGATTAATTGAGTGAAATACATTTAATTCCAATATCAAATGCTCATAGTCCATCCAACTCTAAAAATCCCCCCCTATGAGCACATGAGGCTGTGAAGGGACATCGAGATACAAAATATAACATGGCAAAGCATGTATTGTCATCTTCACTATATAACAGGTACATGTTAGGTAAAGGAGGCAGGTGGTAGTGGATATTATGGTCAAAACTATACTGGTCAGGTGGGCCTTTTACCAACTATACTGAAACTGTATCATGGACATGATGTTGGCTCTATCTTCCATTATCCAGTCCAAACCCACCCAGTGTGCTCTCCTTTTAAGAGTTTTTAAGTTTATGACTAACAATTAAAATCCCTGTTTGGGAAAAGAGTACATTGTGACTATTTTTAGAAAGGTCTTCCAAAATAAATTTACCCAATGAAAATTTAGAGAAGAGAGAAAAAAAGAACATTTAAGATTTATAGCACAGTCACTAAATTTAAATAATTTGCAGCCATGTTTTCATCTGGCTGTCTATTTGGCTTCAAAGTCTGTGTGTGATCCTTCATCTGTACTATGTTGTCTCCATAATGAATATCAGAATATCTTTAAGGTGGTGTAATGTACAATTAAATGGAAAATGAGTTTTAACTGTTTAACAGAGTTCCTCTCTTAGAATTTCTCAGAAATGAGATGTGAATCATCACCTGTATGACATGGCAAAATTTTCTCATTGGTTGGCTCTAAACTTGTCAAAATTCTTCCACAAAACACATCACAACTAATTATTTTCTCATTCACTTTAAATGCCAAGGGTTTGGGACAGTGAAGAGAGTATGATTTTGTTATAACACAATGAAAGAACAACACAAAACTTGGCATAAAGTGGAATATTTCAGACTTCTCCAGATAAATTTAGTTGCTGAAATAGCACAAAGACATTGCTATAAGGTTATCTTCCCTATAAGAATAGCAAAGCCCCAAGGATCGGATTTGAGTGAAACTCTGGGGGATATTGCAATTTCATTAAAACTATGTTTTATAGTCATAACTTTTTCAACCTTTACAAACAAAACTTCATTTCTAACTGAAACTTGATGTCATTCTTTTCTGCCTGGAACTTGAAGATTTGGAAAATGGGTGGAAAAATTTATTGAGTTGTTAAAAATATATGATCCAGGTCTTGTCTAGTTTTCACCTCACTCGCTCATAAATGCAGTGGTTCTCTTTCATCCTTCATTTCTGTCAATCACTCTGACAGGCATAGTGGAATTCCCTTCCTCTGCCTTCCCAAACAAAAGCAAAATAAGCAAAACAGTATTTTTTATGAAAAACTCCATCATGTTAGTTATGGTGAGCTATTTTCCATTTGTAACATACATTAAAATCTGTTCTCAAGTTGAGAGGAGTAGGATCTGTAGAGGTACTAGGGGAGGAGACATGAGAGCAGATATAAATCTCAGCCAGCAGGAAGGTGAAAAAGCAAAACTCTTTTACAGTATGCTGGATAGAAATGACTCTAGCTGATGTGCTTGACTTTTCCTTTCCGATGTGAATTCATAAAACAACGTGAGAAGGAGCTTGGTAGAAATGTTTGTTCTTCTGGCATAGATGCAAAATGAAAGAAATTAAAGTGAGCCAATTTGAAGGCATACCAAAGAATGTTTCACCGTTCAAAATTATCTATCTTACTACTCTTGTGATACTTGCTTCAGATTTGGGGGCAAAATGTAAGAAATTACTGTTACTCATAAATAAAACCCTGACAGGAAAGATTCTATGACTCTGGATGACCAAACAAATAGATGGGAGGTACCACAGAATCCCATCTCACTCTTAGCCGGTGTACTGGCTATGCTGTATTGTCTTCCAGTCAGGTAGTAAATTTGCTATAATATTCAATCATTGCTATATAAGATGGCAATCAAAGAAGCTACTTGGGAATTTACTGATTCCTGTAATAATTGTACATAAGGAAATAAGTATTTGTTTTCCTTTATTCACAAACTTTCTGATCTCCAGGTCACCACCATCACCAGGTCTCTTCTGAAATTATGTATTATATAATGAAAAGGGGTCCACCAAAAACAAGGAAATAATGACAAAAATTTAGCAATATAAAAATAAACATAGATGTATGTTGAAGTCCTGCAAATAAACAAGTGTAGCCCAAGCCACAATAGTATATGAAAGCTGTGACTCAACTGCTTAAGCTCAAACCATGGTTTGGCCACTTATTAGCTATGTGAGTTGGGAAAATAATTTCACTTCTCTATGCCTTAGTTTCCCCAATTATCATATCTTATAAATTTATGAAGATGAAGTAAATAAATATTTCTGTCTTATTTACTTTCTCATTGCTGGAACAATATATCTGACACCCACAAGATAAAGGTGGAAATCTTTATTTTGGCTCAGAGCTTGTAGAAGTTTCAATGCAGTCAGATCCATCCAAGGCATGGCAGTATGGCAGAAGGGCACAACAGAGGAAAAACAATTCATGGCATGGCAGACAGGAAGTTGAGAATACTCTAGGGAGAAAGAGGAATGAATATATACAATATATCCAGAATGTGTCCACAGTTACCCAACTCTTCCCACTAGTTTTCATCATTCAAAATCACACCCAGATATAAACCCATCAGTGGACACATGATTCAGTCACTTCCTGAAATCCCTATCTATGAGTGCATTAGGCTTTGGGGAAAATTCTACCTCAGTCTCTCAAAGACTCATGTGCACCCCTTTTTGCAAAATACACTTTGTCCATCTCTAACAGGTGCCAATAACCTAACAGTTTCAGCATTGCTGAAATGTCTAAGTCCAAATCTCCTCTGATATTTAAGGCAAACTCTTAGCTGTGAATTCTTTTAAAAAGTGAAAAGAAAGTTAAACACTTCCAATATTCAATGGCACAAGATAGACATTTCCATTGCAAAATGTACAAATAGGGGAATAGAAAGGAATAAGATAAAAGCAAGACCAAAATCCATCAGGACAAAAGTGTAAATCCTGTAGTTCCATGTCCAGCATGCAGGACAGTCAGTGGCAAGATGTGAATTCCAATGGATTTAAGCAGTACTATAGCTATGACATTGCCAGTAGTTGTATTCCTCAAGGCCTCACTCATGGTGGCTATGCTCACTCCTTGTGGCTTTCTTTCCTCTGATAATCCACGTTCCTGGCTTCTCCAACATCCTCAAGCTTCCACTGATCTTTTGGCTTCACACACAGTTTCATATACTGCCCTCTTAGGGGTATACTCTCTAGCCTTTAGGCCTTCTTCTGAAATCTTGTTGGAAACCTTCCTGACATCACAACTCTTGCATTCTGCAGGTACTTTAAAGCATCACCACATGGATGATGTTAAAATCTGTTGCCAGCTGGAGCCGTAGCCAGGTTTCCTTCTCTCTTTGTTGTAGATATGGAGTTACTGAATGGCTAAGCGATATAAATGCAAAGATGAGGAACAAGTCCCTAGACTAGAGCCATTCTAGAACATGGTGCCCTAGAATTCTTTTCTCAAAGCAAAGCCATTCAGGGTAGATTTTTGCTGGCTATTGTGATGCCCGGAAGTCATCTTTTCTATCGGCCCATTCAAAGTACTTGGCTTTTTATTGCTTTTTTTTTTTCAGCCACCAAGTTCTCCTTTGCTATATCTTTGTAGACAGCAACTACATTAGAGATTCCTTTTTGGCCATGCTCAAAACTTTTTAAATCACTCTGATGGGACATTTGTTCTTTGTTCTCAAGGTACAACTAACTAAAAGCCCCCAACAACATCCATGCCACCACCTCAATATTAGCCTTCATTGACATTTTTTCTCCAGATGAGTGTATTACCTTTAATCTCAGTCTCCCACAATGTCTCTGGACATGGGAAAATGTAGACAAATTTTCTGCCAGAGTATAACACACAAGGCCTACAGTTCAACTGCCAATACAGTCCTTGTTCCCAACTGAATCCCCCTGATTCTGATCTTTACCAGCTACATTTCTACTAGCATTCTGGTCTTCTGAGCTCTGATTAGACTCCCTTCAAGCTCAGCTCATAGCGCTCTAAGCCTGCTTCTCTTGCCAGCATCCCCAAATATTTCCAAACGCCTCCCATAAGCCAGATCCAAAGGCTTCTGAACCACATAGTCAGATACAACAACAGTAATCAACCCACTCTTGGCACTAAAATATCTGTCTCTGTTAACTTTCTCATGGCTGAGACCAAAGATTAGACCTACGATTTAAGGGAGGAGAAAAAAAATATGTGTGTTTGTTTGTTTGTTGTTTTGTTTTGTTTTTGTTTTTCAGTGACACACCTCTTTTCAGCCGACTTTGCCTTCTAATATTACACTGAGCTATAAACCCATAATTGGGCTAATCCAGTGATAAATATCACACATTCATGATTCAGTCACCAAGCAAAAACCCCACATATAAGTGCATATGACTTTGGAGGACAGTTAAGGTAAAAACCATGACAATCTCTATAAAGGTTAGAACAGCTTCTAGCATGTTGCAAGTGCTTTATAACTTTTTACCTTTGTTCCAAACTCTACTACTTAATTTGTATAGTTTTCCCACAGCAATGAATACAAAGAACAGGGTGTGAACAAATAACCTTGTACTTTCATGTAGGTTATTAGCATAATTTGCATTAAAGCAACACAAATGTCAACGCATTGCTTTATCAAGTTGGTCTCTTCCATCTCAGAAAATATTACTTCCCGGGAATTTAGCTCAGCGGTTCAGTGGCCTGCCTTGCAAGCGCAAGGACCCGAGTTTAATCCCCGGTACAAGAAAAAAAAAAAAAAAAAGAAAGAAAAGAAAATATTACTTATCCTCCCCTCTTTTCTGTTCTCCAAAGTTTCTCTTCATGCTTTAAAATGTAACTGAACAATCACTTCTTAGGCAAAATTTTAAAATGTTCATTCAAACTGTAAGAAGTGGAAACACACTACAGTCCTTCAAAGACACACTATAGTCCTTCAAAGCCTGGCTAGGACAACCCTAAATTTTGAAGACTCTTATCCTTATTTCCCTAGTAGCACTAGACAGTAATAGCTTCTATTCTCCTGACCTCACACAAGAACATATTTTGCAGCACTTACATTCGGTGAAATACTCTTATGATTTTGACTATGCACTTTATTTTCCCCAACAAAATTATAACTTTTTAGTTCTGAGAATATAATTCTATTTTGTCACTCTTTCTAAGACATCTAACAGAGGGCATAGCATGATAGAGTAGTTTTACAGTTCTTGCTTAATGACTTCCTGATGACTGATTAATTTTTACAAAATTCATTCAAGAAATAATGCAGCCAGTCTATTTCAAATTAGTTTTCACATTATTTTAGCCTAAAAATTAAAGTTCAGGTGGAAAATACTAATACAGCCTATTTCTGAAAATTGTCATCTGTCAATGTTGTGAATTTGTTTTCTTTCCTCCTCTTTGTGAACTGTGTTATATTACTGAAATGTCACTCCCTAGAGAACTGTACCATTTCTTTTGGTATAAACACACTGTAAACTGAATAGCTGATATTAATTACTTTGTACATAGGAGAACAGTGGAATGCAACATTAGGATGGACAAATTATGGAATTAAAAAAAGATAATACTACTCTGAATTTGTTAAAAGAGGCAACCTTTTTGCTTTAGTTTGATGACATAATATAGGCCAATTATTTCTACTGCTACTTCTTCCTGCTACTCTGCCAAATACTCATCTTATTAATTTGTTTGATTCCATCTTTGCCTCTTTCTGCTAAAATTCCACAGTTAGAACACCAAGAAGGACAGCTGACACTAAAACGGGGAACAATGAGTTTTCTTTGCCAATAAAGTATCCTATATTTTGAACGAATAACATCTTCACATGGGGGACAGAGGTTGAAGCTTTTAAATTCAAACATCAAAAATGTGTTTTAAAGTAACTCATGTAAATGAATTGCCGTTGTATTCATTAACACTCTCCTACACCTCTGTTCATTTCTTTACAAAATCAGCAGATGTGATGTTTTTGTTATTTTGTTTTGTACTTCTCTTCTGGAATTGAAGTCAAAATTGTTTTAACAACCTAGAATTCAAGAATCACAAAAAGAGTATCATCTACGTTTATACACCACCAAAGCAGATTGGAGGCTTTCTTGGATTTTTAGTTTAAAAATTAGTGGTATCTTCTCATTTTTCTCCCTTGCCAAAGTGGCTTCTGATAAGGATATCCAAAAATGTTATATAGTTTAAAACATCATTCTCTTCTCTTATCTTTCCGTTCTTCCAGCAATCTTGGATGACAATATTAGCAAAATTATGGTAACTCATAGAATAGTAATAGAATATCATATTTACTCATTTAGCAAATGTTTATTGAGAACATAATATCTGCTCTGTACTTGTATATAAAATAATAAAGATACAGTATTTATGCTAGCCTTAGAAAGAGACATAGAGACTCAATAGAAATTCACTATGCAGCCGGGCGTGGTAGCACAAGACTGTGATGCCAGCACTTGGGAGGCTGAGCCCAGAGCATCGCTCTGAGTTCGAGACCAGCCTGGGCCACATAGTGAGTTCCAGGTCAGTCTCAACTACATAGTGAAACTCTGTCTCGAAAAAAAAAAAATCACTATGCATTTTCGTGGGTACTCTCATGATAAAATGTATGTCTTGAGATCAAACAGAAAGGATATCTGACTTCTTACCTAGATAAGGAAAATTGGGTTGACAAGGGCCCAGAATGTTTTTCATGAAGAAGTAACATCTTTTTTTTCTTTTATTGAGTTTATTGGTACATTTTAGGTATACAGTACAATTACATTCATTATTAGGATCTTGTACCTTTACATGACAGGTCTTGGTTCTCATTTTCCCATTGCCCCTGCCCTCCCTTTAGCCCCATTTACAAACACTTTTTTCCTTTTTTTTTTCATTAGTGTTAACATCTTAAGGCAATAACTAAAAAATAAGAATTTATCCAATTATAGTGAGTATAGATACAAATGTTTCAGACAGAAGGAATAGAATGTGCAAAATAACAAAAGAGAAAGAGTAAAATTCACTTGAAATCTGTAATATGTTCCATAAATTTGTAGCAGAGAAAGCTGAAAAGACAGAAGTGAGAGATGAAATCTAAAAATAAAGCATTCAACTCTGAATCCCCCCTCTGTTAGCTTGTTTCCAGGGTTTGAGGACTCAAGCACCAATCATATTTATTATCTTTCAATATCTGTACCTGAATCACAAAAGTCTTCTACACCTTCAACATTTTTCTAACATTTTATTTCATATCTTCCAGAATTCTTTTATATAAAGGATACAGTCTCACAAATTAGCATCTAAGAATATGTTCTGTCATCTTACTTAGTCGAGAGTAGAGAGATTCCAAGTCTATGACACAATTAGGATTCTTCCCCTCAGTTTATGTCTCTGGACTTA
>NW_022900951.1:104692375-104803331 GCF_012274545.1 Fukomys damarensis
CCAGCCTGGGCCACATAGTGAGTTCCAGGTCAGTCTCAACTACATAGTGAAACTCTGTCTCGAAAAAAAAAAAATCACTATGCATTTTCGTGGGTACTCTCATGATAAAATGTATGTCTTGAGATCAAACAGAAAGGATATCTGACTTCTTACCTAGATAAGGAAAATTGGGTTGACAAGGGCCCAGAATGTTTTTCATGAAGAAGTAACATCTTTTTTTTCTTTTATTGAGTTTATTGGTACATTTTAGGTATACAGTACAATTACATTCATTATTAGGATCTTGTACCTTTACATGACAGGTCTTGGTTCTCATTTTCCCATTGCCCCTGCCCTCCCTTTAGCCCCATTTACAAACACTTTTTTCCTTTTTTTTTTCATTAGTGTTAACATCTTAAGGCAATAACTAAAAAATAAGAATTTATCCAATTATAGTGAGTATAGATACAAATGTTTCAGACAGAAGGAATAGAATGTGCAAAATAACAAAAGAGAAAGAGTAAAATTCACTTGAAATCTGTAATATGTTCCATAAATTTGTAGCAGAGAAAGCTGAAAAGACAGAAGTGAGAGATGAAATCTAAAAATAAAGCATTCAACTCTGAATCCCCCCTCTGTTAGCTTGTTTCCAGGGTTTGAGGACTCAAGCACCAATCATATTTATTATCTTTCAATATCTGTACCTGAATCACAAAAGTCTTCTACACCTTCAACATTTTTCTAACATTTTATTTCATATCTTCCAGAATTCTTTTATATAAAGGATACAGTCTCACAAATTAGCATCTAAGAATATGTTCTGTCATCTTACTTAGTCGAGAGTAGAGAGATTCCAAGTCTATGACACAATTAGGATTCTTCCCCTCAGTTTATGTCTCTGGACTTAAATAGACATTCCATTCCTAGGCGACTGGACCTCATGGATAATTAAACATTTCAAGAGAGACCTACCCACAAATTACAGGGTTATGTGGCTTCATTCTGGTGGTATAAGAAACATTTAATCTAATCCAGTAGACTAAAAAAGAGTTATATTCAGACAGCAACAAGGGAGTAATTACCTCAAAACTGGGATTTCATTAAGCTAGAAAGCTGAATAAGAGCAATTGTCAAAAACCATAAAAATTGCATGTTAATGGAATTATAGGAAGTAAAAAACAACTGTTTTAAACCTGAGTGATTATAAAAAGAATGTCTATGGTATCTCTGAATCGATACTTATTTTTCTTAAAAATTCTAGGACTATTTTATTCCTCATTCATAGAAAATGTTCAGAATGTATTTACACACGAATAGGATATAAATGTCATTAGAATACATAGAACAAGTATGATGTCTGAGGCTCTTTAGTAAGGATGGTAAAAACAGATCTTGGACTCTATGAGTCTCCTCTCTTACAATACTGACTCTCATTAAGCTATGTCACCATCAATTTCTCTCAAATTATTTCAGCTTTAATTCAAAGGATGATTTCAGAAGAAAAGACTGGCTTTCATTTTGCAAATATCGTTTTGCTTAGATATTAGGGTTCCAGAAGTCAAATAGATGCTAGCATAACTATTCGCCCCACTTTTTTTTTTCATAAAAGGAATCAAACTTGGGACTTTGCACTTGCAAAGCAGGGGGAGGAACCACTAAGCTAAATCCCTGGCCTGAGCTTAACAATCTTCAACAAATTTATTTTTTACAAAATTTCTTGGAGCCTTAAGTCTTTGTAAATAGGGAGGGGTGGAGGAGTTGAAGGGAGGGTAGTGGAATGGAGGAAAAAAAAAACAAGAACCAAGATATATCATGTAAAGGTACAAATTCCCAATGATGAATGTCATCATATTGTGTATTTAAAGTGTACCAACTAACTTGATGAATTAAAAAAAAATGAACATTTTCCAAAGGTGTGTGTGTGTGTGTGTGTGTGTGTGTATGTTTTAAAATGCTCAAAAAACACTGTCTATAAACCATAACATAAACATAGTATCCAAAGTCATTTAGTTTCAGAAACCTTGGATATCATCACAAGGTTAAAAATAACATAAGACATCATGTGTTTAGAGTGTTCTTTAACATACATAATTTCCATACTACAAGTACCCTAACTCAGTAATGAAAGGTACTTTCTTTGAAACCTTGGACCCGAATTAATCTTTCAAATTTCTCAATTTCTACAATTTTTTTTACCGGTATAACAATTTAGTATATACAGCATGCTGTGCCAAAGAGATCATTGGCCATGAATGCAGAACTACAGAATTTTAGTGCTAGGGAGGGAACCATAGCAAGTAGGAAACTCTATTAGTTTTAATTTTATCAACTATAACATAAGGAAACTAACACTAGCTCACATTAATTGATATATATGTGAACTGTTAAACGCTCTATAATTATGGTATTAATGTAAGTATATGTAAGAAAGCAGAGAGAAAGCATGTTATCGTACAAGGATTTGTTCACAATTTGACTCCAAAAATTTGGTTTCACCTTTATGAAATATTTATTTACGACCAGCAGTACCAATATACATTTGAAATATTTTTTCCCATTAAGTTTACTGGTACATCTAAAGCAAACAATGCAGTTACATTTATCATTGAAATCTTGTTTTCCTTTTTATTGAGTCTATTAGTACATTCTACGTATACAGTAGTTACATTCATTATTGAGATCCTGTACCTTCACATGATAGTTCTTGGTTCTCATTTTTTCCCCTTGTCCCTGCTCTCCCTTCACTCCCTCCTCCCCTCCCCATGTACAAACTCTTTATTTCCATTTTTTCATTTTCTCATACTTTTTTTTCTCCCTTATTCCCCTTCCCTTACCCTTCCCACTTTCCCTATACCTTTAGCCTTTTTCTTCCTATTTCACATTATTAATTATCCTATTAGAATCTTGCATGTTATTATAGTTTTTCACACCAGAGAAACTATTCGGTATTTACACATGTGTGACTTATTTATTTCAGTTAGGAGTATATCCTCAATATGTATCCATTTTCCTATGAATGAATCTAATTTATCATTCTTTATGGCTGAATAATATTCCATTTTATAGAAAAACCACATCTTCTTTATCCAGTTTCCAACTGATGGGCAAATGGGCTGTTTCCAAGTTTTAGCTATTACACACTGCTGCTATAAACATAGGTGCGCATATATCACAGTGATATAATTATTTTAATTCTTTTGGAAAGATACCCAGCACAGCTATGGCTGGGTCAAATGAAACTTCTAGTCCAAGCTCTTTGAGGTATCTCCATGGGATCTTGTACCTGTACATGATATGTCTTGGTTCTTGTTTTTTTTCCCCTACCCCTACCCCATTTACAAAGACTTTGTTTTCATTTAATCCCAGTTTCACATTTTTTCTTTTCCCTTATTTACATACCCCTCCCCCTCTCTCTTACCCTTTAGCCATTTTCTTCCTATTTCACACTCTCAATTATACTCTTTGAACCTGATTTAGACTTTTAGTTTTTCACACCAGAGAAACTATTCAGTATTTACTCAAGTGTGTCCTATTTATTTCACTTAAGAGCATAGCCTCAATGTGCACCCATTATCTATAAATGTTTCTTGTTTTTCATTCTTTATAGATGAATAGTATTCCATTTTATCGAAAAACCACACCTTCTTTATCAAGTCTCCAGTTGATGGGCATTTGGGTTGTTTCCAAGTTTTAGCTATAACAAATTGTGCCACTATAAACATGGGTGCGCATGTATCACTGTGATGTGACTTCTTTTAATTCTTTTGGAAAGACACCCAGAAGAGAGGTAGCTGAGTCAAATGAACCTCTGACCCAGGTTCTTTGAGGTATCTCCATATTGATTTACACAGTGGTTGCATCAGTCTGAACTCCCACCAACAATGGAGAAGGTTTTCTTTCTCCCCACAGCCCTTGCCAGCATTTGTTATTGGTTGATTCATTGCAAATATTAAAGTAGCACAAATACATATTATAGCATATTATTACAGCATAGTAATATTTATGTGCTTCTTACAATGATTTTGTATGTAACATTTTCTCTCTCTCACTCCTTCTCCTCTGTCATGCTGGGTCATGCTGGAAAGAAGAGAATTTAAGTTTTTCATTTTGCCCTTTAGTTTACTGGCTACCCAGATGAAAAGTAGTATATTTCAAGGCCAACCCCATTCTATCAATTTTCTATATCTTTCACCTACAGCAGTTCTTTGCACATACTTACCATGAAAGAGTTATGCATAGCATCTCAGTAAACCACAAATTCTTATTCAGGACTATAGCAAGATTTTAATTTCAGAAAATTAGGTAGACATGATAGAAGTTTCTCAAGGTGATCCCACAGAGATGAGAAATAAGCTTAGAACTCTAATTTCATAATTTGACTAACTCCAGTTGTCCAGGAACCCTCATCAGAACAATCAGATTTCACCTATAACAATATTGGTTAATGCCTCCATTACTAAAATGGAATTGGAGGATTGAAAATAGAAATCGGTTAATTGACTCTTAATCAATGTATCTGTTGATAATATATCTGCCAATGTATGTATAAGGATTGGACCGAGGTACTGGTGCACAGGTTCTCAGTCATTGTCTCAAGATGTTCTTTGTGGCATTAGGAACAAGATAAGATTTTCAATCAGGCTTAAACTGTACTGCACTTTTTTCAGCATGCATTAAAATGTACTTAGAGTGACCTCTATCCAAGGGACAAAGAGTTAAAAGCATTCTAAAAAAAAATGATGATTAAGAATTTTAAGTACCATTCTAAAGAATAAATCTGAACAATAAGTACTGGATACTAACACCTAGGTTATAGAGTATTTAGACATTAAATATGGGCTCTGGTAAAGATTTTAAACTTTGTAGATAACATTTATATATGTTTGGATAGGTATGTGTGCTAAGAAGGTAAAGATATTGAACAATTATTCTGTAATATATGTGACTGAAATGAATCACCAACTGCATGTAATTCAATTGGGAGAAAACTGAAAGGACACACATTTCAGATATCTCTGAGTCATTATTTTTCACTAAGAAGATTATATATAGTTCATAAATGTTCATTTGTTGAATACATGAAAGTACAAATGAGTCAATGACAAGAGCATTTATATTCATATTTATGTCTACCTTCATCGACATGATGTTCTTAGTAATTGTCCATCAGAGTTACCTCTTAACTTCTGTGTTATTTTAAGATAAAGTATTTCTATTTGTGTTCTGTGAAATAGTACTTGTAGAAAGGTCACATAAATGGAAAGAGAAGATAGATGTAACTCAACTTAGGAAAATTTGTTTTACAGATTGACTTGCATAAATATAATATGTTGCTACACATCAATACTTCTTAGGAATAAGATTTTCAAGCCATACTAGTTCAGGAGGGCTTAGGAAGCACATTTACATTCGTGTGTGTGTGTGTGTGTGTGTGTGTGTGTGTGTTTTCAAGGCAGCACAACATTCAGATTGTGGTATGAGTGTTGCTGATTGATATTTGCCAGCTTTACAGTGAAAATCATAAGAAAAAATTCCTGTATGTGTATAAAGAATTTAAAAATATCAGACAACCCAAATATAACGACATTATTCAAAAATGGGCATCTGAAATGGACAGACATTTCTCAGACAGAGAAGTAAAAGCAGCAAATAAACGAAAAAAATGTAGGAAAATTTGTTTTACAGATTGACTTGCATAAATATAATATGTTGCTACACATCAATACTTCTTAGGAATAAGATTTTCAAGCCATACTAGTTCAGGAGGGCTTAGGAAGCACATTTACATTCGTGTGTGTGTGTGTGTGTGTGTGTGTGTGTGTGTTTTCAAGGCAGCACAACATTCAGATTGTGGTATGAGTGTTGCTGATTGATATTTGCCAGCTTTACAGTGAAAATCATAAGAAAAAATTCCTGTATGTGTATAAAGAATTTAAAAATATCAGACAACCCAAATATAACGACATTATTCAAAAATGGGCATCTGAAATGGACAGACATTTCTCAGACAGAGAAGTAAAAGCAGCAAATAAACATGAAAAAAATGTTCAACATCACTGGTCATTCGAGAGATGCAGATGAAAACAACACTGAGATTCCACTTCAAGCCACAAAGAATAGCTGCTATGCAGAATTCAACCGACAACAAATGCTGGTGGGGTTGTGCGGAGAAAGAAACACTTCCCCATTGTTAGTGGGAGTGCTCACTGGTGCAAATGCTGTAGAAATCATCATGGAGATAGCACAAAAAACTAGGATTAAAGGTATCTTTTGACCCAGATATCCCTCTGCCTGATATCTTACTAAAAGAATTTAAAGAATCATACCACAGCAATATATGCCCAGCCATGTTTATAGTGGCACAGTTTGTAATCGCTAGAGCTCAGAAACAGCCCAATTGCCCATCAACTGAAGACTGGATAAAGAAACTGTGTTTTTAAAAATATAATGGAGTAACACTCAGCCACAAAGAATGAGAAAATAGAAACATTTATAGCTAACTGGATGCAAATTGAAGCCATACTCTTCATGAAATATATAGGACACATATGTGTGAATACCAAATAGTTTTCTGGTGTGAGAAGCTAAAAGTGTAAAAATGGATCAAAATGTAAAATTGAAAATGTGAAATAGGAAAAAAGGTCTAATGGGTTAAGGGAATTTGGAGAGTTGGGGGAAAGGAAATAAGGGAAAGGAAAAAATATGAGAAAAGCAAAAATGGAAACAAAGTCTTTGTAAATAGGGAAGGGCAAAGGGGATGAAGGGAGAGCAGGGGTATGGGAAAGAAATAAGAACCAAGATACATCAGGTAAGGATACAAGTTCCCAATGCTGAATGCAACTGTATTGTATGCCTAAAATATACCAGTAAACTTAATGGGGAAAAAAATCCCAGTGAAAATATTTCTGAGAGGTATAGATTGGCCAAAAAAGAAGTCCAGGTAAATATGAGGGGAAAGGGTATACTATTGTTAAATGAATTAGTACCTGTAAAAACAAGCTAAATCAGGTTTTCTGTCACATACCTGTAATCTCAGCACTCTGAAAGGCTGAGGCTAGAGGATCACAAGTTACAGCCCAGCCTGGACAAGTTATGACTTAGCAAGACCTGCGTCAAATTAAAAAGAAAAAAATTGGTTGGGGCTGTACTCTGTGGGTAGGCCCTGGGTTCATTCCTAAGTATTTTACTTCAAGACAATAGGGAAGATAATAAGGATATCTCATGAACTGACCATATATCATCCATCATAGGTTCAAAAATGAAAAGTGTATCATTTGCAAAACTTTGCTTTAGGAAAACAGTTTTCAGTTACCCTATTCACTTAGAGCCATCTAGGGAAGTGTTGACCCACCTTCAGCCATTCAGATACTCAGATGATGCTGCAGCCACACTCAATAAAATCTTTATACTGCTTTAGCTGGCAGCAGTCCTTGTAATCATCCACACGATGATTTATTTTCAGACTCACTGAATGGAAAAGTTATGGGATCATGGAGTATCTCACCAGTGTTTCAAAGGAAGTCCTGGGAGCCGATCAATATGGTATGACAAGGTCACAGTCTCTGCCAGAAATTCCTGAGGATGATGTATGAAACTGACAGAGTGAAGCCAAAGTGCCCTGGAGACTCTAGAAAGTAAGAGCTGCCATATGGAATGTCTGCCAAGGGAAACTGTTGTCATGGAGTAGATCCAACCTGAGAGGCTGTGGGGGCTTCAGCAGGCAAAGCCATTGGGGCAGGGATGCCCAAGGCTTTGGAGTTTGTATATTGCCACCATGTGCCCTGAATCCTAGACACGGAGCTCCAGGAGTTAATATTTTCTCTGCTGTGTTGTGGTTAGTTTTGGTCTAAGTCCTTTCCATTCCCTCATTTCTCAACTTTTGGATGATAGCATTAATTCTGTGACCTTATATTTCAGGAGTATTTAACTCACTTTTGGGTTTTTACATCACTTTACCACTAAGACCATGCCATGAGTCTCAGAAGAGATTTGGCACTTGGACTTGTGAACAATTCTGGAACTTTGAACAACTTAGTGACTCTTGGATACAAACTAAATTCATCTTGCACAATCAGTCAGACATGAGCATTTTAGGGGTCAGTAGAAGTATGTTGTATTTTAAATTTAAAATATTCTTTGATTATGTCATATGTTCAGATGTAGGCCTTGCAGAATGTGCTTAGACCATGAGAACTCTATCTTTATTCATACATTTTACTGATGGGTTGATAATCCAATGCTATCATTGGGAAGCAATGGGAAATTAGGAAATGGGACCTAACTAAAGGAAGTGGATCATGGGGCATGATCTTAGCAACTAAATCTGTGGGGTTTGCTGTTGTTGTAGTTGTTGTTGCTGTTGTTGTTGTTGGTGGTGGTGGTGGTCTGGGGATTGAACTAGAGACCTTGTGCTTTTGAGTCAGGTGGCAAAACCGCTGAGCTAAATCCCTGGCCCTTTTAGCAACTAAATCTGATCCGTTGTCTCTCTATGTCTCTCTCTGTCTCTCTCTCCCTCCCTCCTTCCCTCTCTCTCTTCTTCCTAGCTGTCATTTGGTGAGTAGCTTTCCTCTGCCAAACCCTTCCATCATGATGTTACTGCTTCATCTCAGGTGCATAGTAATGAACCAGTCCACAAATGATTGAAAATTCTGAAACTGTGAAACAAAATAAACCTTTCTTCCTTTAACTTATTTATGTCAGGCATTTTGTCACAGTGACACAAACATGACTAACACACAGAATATACATCAGCAATCTAGGGAAAACAGTACTTTCATTTGTTTATATAGACAACACTTTATTTTCTTTGAGGACTACAGAATTAAAAAAAAAATATACTCTGAGAAGAGTAGCATTGCTAAAACCTCATGTTCTAGAACCATGGATACCAGAGTCTAAAATTTAGGCACCACAAATTATAACCACATTCAACAGCACATTCTATCTTGTTAATTAATATAAGTGAAAATGATATACAGATACAGTGCAAAAGCCTATGAGAAGCTACTAGAAGCTGGTAAAGTGGAACTGTCTGTGAGAGTTAAGAAAAATTCTATCAAGAACTTCTCTTCACATGGCAGCTATAAATTTTGCTCAAAGTCTATACGATTGAATACAAGTGAGGTCAACTTCAGAAATGAAAACTATTCAACAGTTCATACCTTGTAGCCAGCAACAGAATGGGGCTGAAATAAGTTCTCATATAGAATTTTGGCCAAAAAGGAAATGAAAGAGTAGTGAAGCTACAATAAACTCATGTATGAGAAATTATCAGTCAAGCCAACTAGGTTGACACCTTAGCAGAGGTTAACTGAACTGCCATCACATTATTCAGTGAGCTGTGTAATTGCCCATGTATACAATACAGTTCATTTATAAATGGACTGGTGGATCAGACCATTTAAAAACAATTACGGTTTTTAAGTTATTTTTAAATAAATATGGAGTATTTTAATAAAGATATTAAGTACTTTCAGAGCATTTTGCATGTTTTAGGCTAGGTACCAAGTGCATTTAACTGATTATTTTATTTAATTTTCCGCGTCACTGTAAGGTAGGTCCTCTCCTAGTCTCAGTTATATAGAACAAGGAACACTGGATCATAGAAAGTAATTTGGCCTAAATCACTCAGCTAATCAGTGAAACAGCAAGAATATAAATCTATGCCTTGTTTCTTAATAACAGTTTTAAAATCAACATATTGTAGAATAGTTTTCTGTTTTAGCTGGGATTCACTTTTCTCCATTCAGGCAGGTATAATCAACCATCTTTCAAGCAAAGAATTTTATTCAAAGGCTTGAATACTGATATGTGTAGTTTGTAGGTGGTTAGATAGTTAGGTAAGTAGAAACAATATAAAATTTCTGAAAAGGAAATATAATTGTACTTTGCAAAGAACAAAGTGGAGTCACAATAATTGGCTAGCCAAATTAAAAGAAAAATGTGGAAAAAAAACTTCTAAAAAATTAACAAACATTATCCATAGACTTTCAATGGTGAAACATATCATCTTATATTTTCATGTTCACAAAAAAGTTATACTTTGGGGGATTAACATATCAGGAACAATGCATATATTCATTTTTTATGGTTTCCAGAGTTACAGGGAAAAAATAAAGGTTTTATTACAAAAGAGACCAGAACTAAAGAGCATATGCCTGTTATATTTGATATACACAAAATTGGAATGAAAACCTTCATTCTGATCATGTACACATTCTAATGAAAGGCATTGGCAAAATGAATCCTTTATGAGTTCTAAAGTTTTAATATTTAAACTTTTTATCCATATTTGATTTCAAATCTTAGTTCTTTCACACATTTATATGGTGACCAGTTTATACTTAGCAAAAATATTTTATTGCGGAATTAGAAAAAAGAGAATTGATGGTATAGAGGGGAGGTAGTTGAGATAAGACCCTCAGCTAGGTTCTCAATCATAGCTGGCTTACCTGGTAAGCGGAGGCTTTATAACACATTTGAATTTAAATCTTTCTGTAAATCCAAATTGCTAAGATGTTAGATATTAAATATTCCCACAAATTCTGAGAACATTTTGGTTTTCTACTGGAAGTTTCACTCTAATAGGGTCCCTGCTACATCCTTATCTTACTTTCTCCACTGTCTAGTTGCCTCTCCATCTCTTCTGTCTCTGTGTTTTCTCTCTATATTATCCAAAATTCTCATCTCTGGGACAGGATACCCAACATTGGCAACTTAAAGGAAGTGAAGTGTATTTGGCTCACACTTTCAGAAATGTTATTTCATATTTGGCTGGCTTTAAGGCAGAAATGGCATAGTGGCACACCAAAGGAAAGCTGTTCATTCCGTGGCAACCACGAAGGAGAGAGAAGGGAGAACCCCATCAAGAATGTACCCTTCCATATTTACAAAGACTTTGTCTCCATTTTTCCTTTTGTTCATATTTTTCCTTTTCCTTTCTTGTAAATGGGGAAGGGTGGAGGGGGTGAAGGAACGGAAGGGGAATGGGAAAAAAATAGGAGCCAAGATACAACACGTAAAGGTACAAGATCCCAACGATGGATATAACTGCATTGTATACCTACAATGTACCAATAAACTTAATGGAAGAAAAAGTCCAAACCAAGAGAGGTGGGGGGAGAATATACCCTCCCAGGTCACAGCCTCAGCGATTCACCTCTTCTGATCAGCTCCTGCCTTCTAACGGCACGTTCAGGTGTGAATTCATTGATAAATTAATCCACTGTTTACTATAGCATTCCAGGGTTCCAATCACCTTTCAGAAGCCCCACACTGACACACGAGACTTTTGAAGGACATTTTTGTCTAAGCTATATCATTCTGCCTTTTTTGGTCTCTTTTTTTCTTTCATTCCCTACCTTCTTCGAGAATAATAAACAAACATCATGAATTTTTGTTAATGTGAGTAATTTTATAATTTTCTCTTTCTTCTCTAGTAAAATACACTGCTCTGTCCTCAGCGCTTTTCTCAGATTTTGGTACAGAACTGATGTCAAATGAATATTTAGTTAATCCAGCAATAAAAGAGTGCCCAAGTTGGCAGATTTAAACATGCCATCTTGCCCACTTTCTATTCTGATCTTTATACTGAAATTGACTTGAACAAACATTAAAATGGATTAGAAATCACAATTTTAAATGCCTACAGAGAAGGTACTAGAAATATGAAATTTTTCCTGAGTAAAAGTAACAGAAAAATAGTTGAGATTGTGGAAAAGTAGAGATAAAATGCAATGTCTAAAGGCATTTTAAATTAAAAATAATTCATGGCCTGAACGAAATAGTGACTGAGTTGGCAGTTGGTACCTACTTTTCTGGATCAAAGGAGTCATACTGTCCCTCAACTTTGGAAACTTTCCATCTTCTTCTGAAAGTAGCCTTCACTTAGAAATAATTAGCTAAGGAGGAATACTAAATAGGAGTCCTTAAATGTATTTGCCAAAGGGTCTTTATTCCTATCATCATCACATAATGAATTTTCTTGAAGATCATTCAAAGGGTCCAGTAAGAAGATAGAATAAAATTGAATGAAGTAGCAACAGGGTGCCCGACATAAGTTTATAAACTTTCTTCCCTTAGGAAACTTTCCTCCTGAATTTAAGTGGTCTATGAAATTGAGTCATTTAAATGCAAATAAACCAGCAAAAACATAAACAGGAGAAAACATTTGAAAATCTGTAATACATGATTGTGTATTTTAAATTATAATTTATTCTCTGATATATGTTGAGAACTTATAAAATAATGGCAAATGTAATTAAAGCACAACAAACCAACAGGAAATATTACTTGAAGATGCATAACATATTCAACAGATTTAAAAATGGGATAGTGGAAAAAAGTAAACATATCTAATTTCACTGAGTTATTGTTATATGCTAGGAGAAGTTTTTTTGTTGTTGTTGTTTGTGCGTTTTGGGTTTTTTTGAGACAGGGTCTCACTATGTAGTTAAGGTTGACCTGGAACTCACTATGTAGCCCAGGCTGATCTCAAACTCACAGTGATTCTCCTGCCTCAGCCTCCCCAGGGCTGGGATTACAAGCGTGTGCCACCACGCCCGGCAGCTATGAGCAGTTTTTAAAATGCTATATGTTACAGTGCATTTACTCTCCATAACCACACATATTATTATTATTATTACTTTATTGAATGAAGAGTGAATCCACAGTGGATTTATGTAATGTTTCCAATGTCACATAGCCAGCAAACAGTAGAGCCGGGACACACACACACACACACACACACACACAAAGATTTTTTTAAATTTAAATACTTAAATGTAAATCATAAAATAGCATTGAGAATAAAAGCATACAAATTTAATATCCAAACTATGGTATTCACATGCACTGTGAATTGCATGTACATATATACATACACAAACACACACTGTGTGCGACATGTAAAATACACACACAATGTGTGTGTGTATGTATATATGTACAATTTCACCAAAAGATACTAAGGTATTTACTGTTCAAGAAGAAATTATCAAACAAAAAATATATAGAATGGAAAAACTTACCAAATAAGGTTAAGTACAAGAAAATAAATTCATACATATGAATAACTTTTTTTTGCTTTGTTTTGTTTTTGTTTTTTTTTTTGAGAAAGGGTCTCACTGTGTAGTTGAGATTGACCTGGAACTCACTGTGTAGCCCAGGCTGGTACTGAACTCACACCGCTCCTCCTGACTCTGCCTCCCAAGTGCAGGGATTACAGGCATGCAACACCATGCCTGGCCTCCTAAGCATAACTTTTTAATTAAAAGGAAAACACATATAAATAGCCAAACTGACAAAGCTACAAAGGAGCAAACAACTCACAAACATGCCATCTAAAAATAAAAAATGTGTAGCATTAATTTGTCACAATTGCTCTAAAATTAAAAGCTAAGAAACAATTGAAAAATGGCTATGGAGTTTCAATGTGAAAAAAAAAAACAAAAAACAAAAAACGCCAAGACAGTTATAAGCCTAGCAAAGCTATTATTCACCTACAGAAAAAAGTCATTTTCAGATAGTCAAGGATCAAGAATATACTACTTAATAATTCAATTTAGAAAAAAAACTTGAATTGATCAAAACAAGTCAAAATAGTATATTTGAGAATGGCCATGGTGTGCTATAAAATACATAATAAGTTGTGCTGTTATAAACATGGCTATGCATACATCA
Organism: Fukomys damarensis; assembly: GCF_012274545.1. Classification (NCBI taxonomy): domain Eukaryota; kingdom Metazoa; phylum Chordata; class Mammalia; order Rodentia; family Bathyergidae; genus Fukomys; species Fukomys damarensis. The sequence goes on from NW_022900951.1 coordinate 104,706,035, forward strand.
CTGTGGTATGATGACTATCTTTTCTGGTAAGACATCTAGAAGGGGAATAGCTGGGTAAAATAGAACCTCTAATTTAAGTTTTCTGAGGAATCACCATGCTAATCTCCATAGTGGTTGTACCAGCCCAGATGAATGGATAAAGAAAGTGTGTTTATACACGGCTGAGCACTACTCTGTCATAAATAAGGATAAATTTCAGGCATCTTTTGGTAAATGGATACATCTCAAGACCATAATCTTAAGTGAAATAAATTAGACTCACAAGATTAAACATCACATTCTTTCTGTTGTATGAGAAACCCAAAGGATAAGTAAGGAGAAAAATAACGGATAGATATTAAGAAGTAGAAAGAACTTTTCCAAATGGGAAGGGGAACAAGAAATGGTGAGAGAAAGGAGAGAAGAAAGAGAAAGCAGATAAAAAATTAAGAGTTAAAGAAAAAATAGAAATAGGGCTTTTGTAAATTGGGAGGAGGTGAGTTGGAAGGTGGAGAGAAGGGGACAAAAATAATTAAGATGGTTATGTACATGTATAAATACCCCATGATGAATTTGTGCTCATCATGTGCTGAAAATATGTTCTAATAAAATAAATGTTAAAACAAAAACATATTTATTTCATTTATAGAAAAACGTTTTGGTGCAAAATATTTTGAAAACAAAGTATTTTTCGTTTTATTAATTATATAAATGTAGATATGCATTTCATCTGGACAACTCAACCGGATTAAATTATTCATAATTTTTCAAAATACATAATAATGAAAAAAAGCACTGAATAGAACATATAATACATTACTTTCCCCTCGTCCAGAGGAGATATTTTTCCAAGACCATCAGTATATGTCTGAAACCCTAGAATTATGCATCCTTCTCATACTGTTTTCCCAACACATACATACATTTATAAACTAGACATGGTAAGAAATTGATATTAACCAACCAATGGAATAAAACAATTATAACAATATACTATGATAATATTCAACACGTATGAGCTGCTTATTTCTGGGATTTTCCATTTAATATTTCCAGGATATCATTGACCATGTGTAAATGAAATTGCAGAAAAAAACAGAGATAAAGTGACGACTACTGTATAAACAAATATTAGGAGAGCTATAAATGTTTATATTTTCTAGTTATGAGGGGGTTTATTATAAAATTAATAACCTTGCTTTTGCTTTATTTCCCACAACTTGCTCAGACTCTTTCCAAAGACCTGGAAGGCAGTATTCACACCAATGTAGTCACAAAGTCTTATATATTTGAAAAAAATTCAAACAAAAATAAGATGTATTATTTATAAACATTTCCCACTTCATTTATGGATTTTTTAAAAATTTCCCTTGTTTGAGGAGAATTGAAATAGCTACAGACATTTTCAAAATTTACTAAAAGGAATATATTTTATTTGTGAGCAGTTACTTGGACAAAAAATATATATGCATATAATAGATATCTCCATGTATATGTTTTATTTAGAGAGACAGATAACCTGTAAAATATATAACTGGGAGAAGCAAACCTTGCATATTTATTTTAATTTTTATATCATGAGATTAATTCAGGTTACCTTTGGCTTTTCCAAATACAAAATGGCTCAAAATGGTGGTCATGAGCTTCCAGACATTTATTAGTATAGCGAACTGCTGAAGTGCGTATACATTTTTTGGCAGACTCTGTATAGTATATATGTTTACATATATATGTCTTACATACACACAATTTTTTTACACTAATTTCCATGTATAGTTTTTATTAGCCATCCTAGTAAAGAAATAATGGCTTGGTAGCCATGTCACAGAATGCAGGAACACATGTGACATCACAATATAAACAAATCCATGCCCTCTGCTCCTGGCATCACAAGGATATGAGTAGAGGAAAAAATTCAAGGTTTAAGATAGATTGTATATAATCTAATCCCAGCTCTTTGAGGTATCTCTATATTAATTTCCACAGTGCTTGCACCAGTCTGCACTCCCACCAACAATGGAGAAGGGTTCCTTTCTCCCCACAACCCCGCCAACATTTGTTATTGGTTGATTTCATGACAGCAGCCATTCTTTGTGGGGTGAGGTGGAATCTCAGTGTTGTTTTCATCTGCATTTCTCGAATGACCAGTGATGTGGAACATTTTTCATATGCATATTTGTTGCTTTTACTTCTTTGTCTGAGAAATGTCAATTCATTTCAGATGTCCATTTATCAATTAGATCTTTATATTTGGGAGTCCTGATTTATTTTAGTTCTTTATATATTGTATATAGTAGACCTTTGTCTGAGGAACAGCTGGTAAAATATTTTTCCCACATTGTAGATTGTCTCTTGGCTCTGTTGGTTGTTTCACTTGCAGTGAAGAAACTTTTTAAAAAGATGAGATCCCAGTTTTTGATTCTTTGTGCTAGTTCACATGCTACTGAAGATTTGTTCATAAAGTCTTTTCCTATGCCAATGTCTTCAAGAGTTCTACCTAGCTTATCTTAAAACAAATTTAGTGTTTCTGTTTTAATATTTAGATTTTTAATCCACTTGGATTTAAATTTAGTGTGTGATGAACTATAGGGGGCTAGTTTTAATCTTTGCCAAGTTGAAATCCAGTTTTCCAACACCATTTATAAAGAGGCTATCTTTCCTTCAGTGAGGATTGTTTGCTCCTTTGTCAAAAATGAGGTAGCTGAGTATGTCTGGACTTGTTTCTGCATCTTCTAATCGATTCTATTATCTGATTCTTTGCCAGTATCATGCTATTTTTATCACTGTGACTTTGTAGTATAGTTTCAATTTGGGGAATGTGATAACCTCTGCCATGTCTCTGTTGCCTAGAATGGCTTTTGCTACTCTAGGTCTTTTCTGGTTCTAAATGAATTTTTGCACTCTTTTCTCTAGTTCTGTGAAATATACTGTTGGGATTTCAATCAGGATTACATTGAATCTGTATAGCAGTTTAGAAGTATGGCCATGTTCAATATATTAGTTCTTCCTATCCAGGAGCAAGTGGTGTCTTTCAATTTTCTTATATGCTCTTCAATTTTTTGACTTCTTCCTTCAGAGTGTTGTTGTTCTCAATGTAGAGGTCCTTTGCTTCCTTTGTTAGATTGAATCCTAGCTATTTTATATTTTTGGATGCTATTGTTAAATGAATTTTTCCTTATTTTCTCTCTCAGTGAGTCTGTTATTTGTGTACAGGAAGGGTATTGACTTTTATTGTACCAGGGATTGAACTCTGGACCCTGTGCTGGCGAGGCAGGTGGCAGAACCACTGAGCTAAATGCCCAGCACTTTTTATTTTTTGGTACCAGAGATCGAACTCAGGTCCTTGTGCTTGAGAAGCAGGTGGCAGAACCATCAAGCCAAATCCGCAGTCCGAAGGCTATTCATTTTTAAGTGTTTACCTCATACCCAGCTACTCTACTGAATCTGTCTATTAAGTCTAGAAGTCTTTTTGGCAGTTTTTGGGGTCTTCTATGTAGAGTATCATATCATCAGCAAATAATGGCAGTTTAACTTCTTCTTTTCCTGTGTTTATTCCTTTATTTCTTTCTCTTGTCTAATTGCTGAAGCTAATGTTTCCAAAACTATGTTGAACAGGAGTGGTGATAGTGGCCATCTTTGTCTTGTTTCTGATTTTAGAGTGAAAGATTTCAGTTTTTGACCATTTAGTATGATGTTGGGTCATGGTTTTTCAGAGATAGCCTTCATCATGTTGAGATAAAGATCATCTATTACTAATTTCTGCAGGGATTTCATGTGAATGGGTGTTAAATTTTGTCAAATGCTTTTTATGCATCTATTGAGATGATCATATGGTTTTTGTCTTTGATTCTGTTAATATAGTATATTACTTTTATTGATTTACGTATGTTGAACCATCCTTGCATCCCTGGAAATTATATGATCTTCTTGATGACCTTCTGTATTCTGTTTGCCAGAATCTTATTGAGGATTTTTGTATCTGTGTTCACTAGGAAGATTGGACTGTAGGTCTCTTTTTTGGTTGGGTCTTTCTCTGGTTTTCGAATCAAAGTAACACTTGCTTCCAGGAATTAATTTGGAAATATTGCTTCCCTTTCAATTTCACTGAAAAGTTTAAAGAGTATTGGTAGTAGTTCTTCTCTAAATATTTTGTAGAATTCAACAGTGAATGCATCAGGATCTGAGCTTTTTTTTGTTGGTACATTGTTAATTACATTTTCAATTTCACTGATTGTAACTGGGGTGTTTAGAATATTTTTATCTTCTTTGTTCAACTTTGGTAATTCATATGTATCTAGAAATCTATCCATTTCTTCCGTGTTTTCCATTTTATTAGAGTACAGTTTCGCAAAGTAGGTATTGATGATCTCTGATTACTGCTGGATCTATTGTGACTTCACCTTTTTCATTTCTAAATACTTTATTTTAGCCTTTTTTTGCCTTGTTTTGATAAGATTGGCTAAAGGTTTATCAATTTTTCTTATTCTTTTGAAAACAAGCTCTTAAATTCATTTACTTTTTGTATCATCTCTTAGTCTCCATTTCCTTGATTTCTGCCCTGATCTTTATAATTTCCTCCCTTGTATGAGCTTTGGGCTTGTCTTGCTCTTCTTTTTCTAGATGCGTAAGATTCAGCACTAGGTTGTTTATTTGAGCTCACTGTGTTTTGCTAGTGTGAGCATTCACTGCTATAAAATTTCCTCATAGAACCGCTTTCATTGTGTCCCATAGATTCCTGTATATTGTATTGGCATCATTATTTATTTGTAAATACTTTCTAATTTATTTTTCAATTTCCTCTTGATTCATTGGTTGATCATGAGAGTGTTATTTAATCTCCATTTGCTTGTGAATTTCTTCCATTTTCTTTTGCTATTGACCTCTGGTTTAATTGCACTATGGTCTGATAATATACTTGGGATAATTTAAACTCCTTTGCAATTACTTAAACATGTTTTATGAGCTAGTATGTAGTCTGTTTTGGAGAATGACCCATGTGCAGCTGAAAAGGATATATATTATGATTTTGTGGGGTGGAATACCCTGTAGATTTTTGTTAAGTCCATTTGTTAAAAAAAGTGGTTTAGTTCTAATATTTTGTTGTTGATTTTTTGTCTAGATGACCTGTGTATTTGTGACAGTGGGATATTGAGGTCCCCCACTACTATTATATTAGTGCTTATTTGTTTTTTCATGTCCCTTAATATTTGTTTTGTATAGTTGGGGCCATTTGTATTTGGTGCATATATATTTATGATTGTCATCACTTCCTCTTGAATTGTTCCCTTGACAAGGATGTAATGATCTTCTTTGCCTCTCTTTGTTTTAATTTGAAATTTACTTTGTCTACAAATAAGATAGCTACCCCTGCTTTTTTTCTGGGTTCCTGTCACATGTAGAACAGTTTTCCATCCTTTTACTCTCAGTCTATGCATTTTGTTATTGATTAAATGGGTTTCTTTTTCTTTGCTTTGCTTCTGGGGATTGACCACAGTACCTTCCACTTCTGAAGCAGACAGCAGCACCACTGAGCTAAATCCCCAGCCTAACTGGGTTTCTTGTATACAGAATATTGTTGGATTTTGCTTCTTAATTCATTCTGCCAGTCTATTTAATTTGATTGGTGAATTGAGGGCATTACCTTTAATGGTTATAACTGATATGTATTGATTTATCATCACTGTGTTATTACCCTATTGTTGGCTTTTTGTAATTTTAATTTTTCCCCTCTCTCTTTAACTTCTTGCCTTGCCTGCTGGATTTGCTCTGTTGGGATTCATGGAGTTGTGATCTTCATTGTCTTTTTCTAGGATATTATTTAGAATTGTTTGGAGTGCTGGTTTGTTATTCATGAAGTTTCTCAGGTGTTCTTTGGGAAGTATGTTATTTCCCAATCAATTTTGAAAGATAGTTTTGCATGATACATCACTCCAGGTTACAGCTTGTTTTCTTTTAGGGCTTGAAATACCTCATTCCCTGCTCTCCTTGACTTGAGGGTTTGTGTTGAAAAGTCTGCTGTGATTCTCACTGGCTTTCTTTTGCATGCAATTTGTTTCTTTTCTCTAATGGCTTGTAGTATTTTGTTCTTCTGCTGGGTTTCCGTCATCTTGATTATCATAAGTCTATGTGTAGATTTTTTTGGATCATGACTAGTTGGAGTACTATATGCCTCACTTATCTGTATATCAAATTATTTTGCTCTTCTTGGGAAGTTTTCTGTCATAAATTTTGTGAACAGTTTTTTTTATGCCATTTGTACTTTCTCCTGATTTTTCATGGACTTCTATTAATCTTATATTATTCTTCTTTGTATCATCTAGGAGCTCTTGGATTGATTTCTCATGTTCCCTTACTATTTTAAGACATTCTTCTTTCCATGGTCACTGATCTCCATCTTATATTTTGTGTCTGATATTTCTGGATGATTATAAATTTTCTTCAGAATAAGTTTTAATATATTTCCTCTACTTTGTGTCTTCTCCAAGCCAATAGGCACATTTAAGCTTTCGAACTATGATATATAAGTTGTGCTTTAGGTGCCTTATTGTTTTTATATTGTTTGGTCTTGTGGCGTTTCAATTGACAACTTTTAGAGATGGGAACTTATGCCTATATTCTGCTCTTAGATATTCCATCTTGCAAAAAATGACTGGCTTAGGGCCAGGGATTTAGCTCTCTGGTTCTACCGCCTGCCTCTCAAGTGCAAGGTCCCGATTTCAATCCCTGGTACCAAAAAAAAAAAAAAAAGACTGGTTTTGTTTAATACTAATAAGATATGTGTTCTCATTAAATACACCAATGGAAAATTAATGTTTTATCTTCAAATGCAGAATCTTATTTTTCATAAATAAAACACATACTACCACAAAATATCAGTGTATGACATTTCAAGAAATACTGAAATCAAATTCAAAATATTTAAAATGTATTGAAAACTATGTTCAATAAGTTATGTTATGCTGCCAAAAGTCATCCAACATGGTAAAGTCAGAGCTGAGACTAGAAACTATTATGTCTGGCTTCTTAAAATGGACTGTTTTCCACATATCCCTCTGCTACATTGTGACTACAGACTGTGGGTTTCAGCAGGGAATTAAAATAGCAAGAGACTGTATATTTACCTGCTTTACTTCTTGTGGAATCAGAAAATAAGGCACCACTTCAATTTCCATCTTCTAAAGGTCTATGGGAACCCTCATTGTCCACCTTCACATCCAGCCTGGGTACTGTCTACATGAAAATGGTTTTTGCTACTGCACTCTTTTCTTAGCATTTCTTTTGTTACTTTTCTGATACTTTCCTGCTCAGATAAATGGTTTGATTACTAATTATAGCAACTTCCTTTAAAATATTCATCAAGCTTCCAACAGAAATTGTACCCTAAGATTCTTTGAATCCCTTACCCACAAATCCTCACCTTGCTGTTTGTTTTTCCAGTCTTGCAGTGTTGTGTCATGATGCCTACCTATTCCTAATCAAATTTCCTCATTGGAAAAATGTACTTTAAACTGAGCCTCTAATTCTAAAAAAAAAAAATCTCTTCTTTCCTTTTTATCTTCTGAGAAACAGCTGAGGTATCTTGGAGGTGAAAATTTCAACCACTGTGGCAACCAATAAAAACAGCTTTGTGTTTTGAATACATTGTGTTAAGAATATTGAGGGAAGTGAGTGAATGGTAGTAACTGTAGCTATAGACAAGACATCGAAACAACTTTCACGAAACATTTCTATTTCTGTAAAGCATTTACTGCATTGTACAACTTTACAGGGTAAGGATGACAAAGTTTATCTCCTTGAACAAACTTTACTCTGGCCAGTGTCTCAGATAGCCTCTCCCTTCACTCAGGCTTCCTTTCCTTAAGTGTAACTCATCCAGTTTTTCATAAGACTCCCAGTAAGTTCATTTTAGTGAAAATCTCATACCCTCAATATGTCCTCTATCTAATTTTCTATATACTGATCTCCTTACTCTGCTCATGGGCTATGTAGCCCCAGTTGCCTTTGTTTTGTTCAGAGAAGTCAAGCCCAGAGATTCACCTCTATCAAATTAGTATTGACATATATTGCAATAGTTATCAATAGTTTTTTACTTTTTGATAAGTTTCAGAATCTTCCTCTTTAACACAAGGAAGAACGGTAATACAACAGTATTGTCTTGAGGATTTCACACAGTCTGGATACACAGAAGTGTTGTTCCGACTCCTGTATGATTGGACACCTTTGAAGAGATGGAGGATTGCATTAAACTGTCCCAGCATAGCACTGCTAGGGAAAAAGGATAATCTCATCCTGTACACTAGACTAAAGAGAACATATAAAGAACTGGAAAAGGACAAAAAGAATGCTTAGCTCTGTGATGGCTAGTGTTAAATGCCTTCATTCTCAGTACCTCTGTTTCATGGGACTAGACCTAAAGCAAAGTACTGAGACCATGTTGTCGTCCTTAAAGGACTGCCTCTCAAACCTGTCAGGATGTTTTTTTCTTGGGTGGGATGCTTTTGTCAATAAATTGTGACTATTACCTATTCCAAGGATATTGGACATATTTCTGCACATTCTAAGGCCAGGAATTTTTCTTGTGCGTTAATAACAGAGCCCATGAGCCCACTGACAAGCTGTAGAAGTAGGAGTAAGTGTGATAAGATGATTCTAAATGGCAAAGGAGTGAAACTTCATGGTGAAGTGGACTAGCAATTAGTTCTTTTTCAAAGTGATCAGCTAGTATAGGAGTGTGCTGTGTAAAACAGATGCTGGAAAGACTTGTTCCAGTGGTGTTATTTCCTTTTTCCCCCTGCTGTAGCAACTCCTAGGGAGAATGAAAAATAGAACACAGCATGAACAAATAAATCTGAATTAGTGTCACATATGTGGTAGATATCTCCTTAACTTCCAAGACTCATCACACTGAGGATAGTTTAAGCTGGAATTTCATTCCACATGCCTCCATCCAACACACACACACACACACACACACACACACACACACAACTGAAAATGAAGACTAACTTTGGTCTTTCTCTGTGGAATAATAATTTCATCAGTATGCCTTCAGGTTCTAGCCCTATACTTAATAAATTTAGACATAGAAGAAAATTTTAAGATTTTGAATATTCAATGGGCCCAGACTCCAAGTTCACTATTTTTAAATATGAAAATCAGTACAATAACTAACTCCTAGTTTTCTTGTGAAGATTAAATGAAAGACAAGAACATTTTTAACAATGAGAAAACATATGCAAACCTAATAATATACAGACAAAAATGAGAGTATTAAAAATGAAATGTCATCTCAGCCACTCTTAGGATGAAGAGCATAAAACCTTTCAAACACTGATTAAAATCATTATCTGTTCACTGCAACTAGAACATTAGTCTTCACTAGAGTGTAGAATTTGTGCTCAGGGCAGATGCATCTATTCTTAGCATAATAAAAGAGACCCCTCCAAAAAACATTGCAACTTGAATCACTACAGTATCACCTGAATCTATCACAAGGAAATAAAGATCATATCAGTCATTTGAGAAAGGTATGAAACTCACCTATTAACTCCCTTAAATTACAGAGAAAAAGCCTCTCCAAAATTTCATTAAAAATAAGATTGTAACACTTAGTCAAATTTCCTCCCCCAAATTTTTCTTTATCTAAATCCTCCTTTCCTCGCTACATAAGAAATAGTGGCTAAATTGTTCAAAATGGCTCTTTGATATTATTTTAGAAATAGCTATCTGTAAATGAAGGGATCAAAAATAACTGCATAAAAAGTCAGAACACATATTGTTACCTCAAAATAAACAATATTTAACAGACTTTAATTATTTTAAGTTTTTAAAAAGCAGCACCATTTTAAAAGTCATCTGTCCTCTGATATTTAATGTCAACAGTTTGATTTAAAATACTTCAAAAGTAAATCTAGAGTAATTACTGTTTATTTGTTTGTTTTGGCGGGGGTCCTGGGGATCAAACTCGGGTCCTTGCACTTGCAAGGCAGGCAGCAGAACCACTAAACTAAATCCCTGACCCTAATTACTGTTCATGATGGAAACAATGACAGACACTTTCCTGTAAACTACCAAATAGGAATGAACTCGGGTTGTTTGAAAATGGCAAGTGGTACAGAAAAGGCAAAACGTAAGTAATTAAGGGACAAGAGTGTGTGCACAGTGATTAAAATTCATTAATCCTGTAAGGGAATATTTTAAAGAGGAGACAACTAATAGGAATTTTTTTTTCAATTGCTACAGGAAGAGCAAGCTCCATACACTACTATTTCTCTAGCTTTCTTTGCTCTTATTCTACTTTCCTAAGCATCCATACCTTTCCCTCTTTTCACCTATTACAGTCCTGAGAGAGAAGCTAGGAAGTCAAAGGTCTGATATAGTTTTACATTTGTTTGTAAGTGTGAAATGATGAACATGATTAAGTCCTCAGTTCCCCCTTCCTCCTCCCTCTTCTTCATTTTATAGAACCTTCCGAATCATAATTAGATCATTTTAGAATAGCATCTTTCAATTCCTACTCAAGGTCTTTTTTCATAGCATATCCACAGGAGAGGAGAATAGTTTTCTCTTCTGTGTGATTTTTGAACAATCACTACTTCATCAGCCTTGACAGTTGTTAGAAAATCTTGGTGCAGCTGGAACATTCCTATTGATTAGCTGAAACATGGTCAGAGTGTTGGCTGGGCTTATTGCTTTATCACTAAGGCGTTCAAGAAGTTCAGATTAGTTAAGGTTCATTGTAATCTCCCATTTATCCAGAACTCAAAGCCTCAGAAAGTTCGAAGAGTCAGATTTATTTCCTGGTGTTATACAAAAGGAGTAAGGGAAGGGCAGGAGACCAAAGTGCTTTGTTTTTTCGCGTATTCCTTTCTGACTGACTTTTTTCAATAGACATTGAATGAGTGCTTAATACATTGCAGAACCCTGTGCAAACTTCTGGAGGTAAAAATATACATATAGCTCTGTCCCTGCCTTTGGGGAATTCAGAGTCTAATGAGCGAACTGACATAAAATAATAGAAAAAAATATAATGGATTCAATTCAATTATTAAAATTATTCATGTAGTTGTGGAAGTGCAAAGGAGATTATATCTTTTTACCCATTGGAATGACTGAAGTCATTTATTCTGTCTCTGTGACAAAATATCTTAGATAATCAACTTTTAAAAAGGGAGAATATTTTGGCTTATAGTTTCAGAGGTTTCTGTCCATGATCATGTGGCTCTGGTATTTTTGTGTGTGATGAGGCAGAATATCATGATAAAAAGTGTGTGGTAGCACAAATCTGCTTATTTCATACAAAGTGGCAGGAAGGGGGGAGGTGTCTGGGCTCCCAATGTCCCTTTCTAGGGTACAACTTCCTTACAGTAGGCACAAGCTCTCAAATGTTTCACCACCACCAGCCCCTTGTTTAGTACTAACTTGGAGACCGTGTCTTTCACAATATGCAATGAGACATGATAGATTGAAACCACAGCACTATCTTTAGGTAATAGGTGCTTGGAAGACAGACGGTGAGTATGTCAAGAGAATCGTTACTATTTGGGGAGCTCACCATGCCTAGGTTTATATTCTAACTCTGATATATATTACCTGTATGAAACAAGAGGATACTAATTGTTTCTGTACATTATTCATCATTTTTGAACTTTGTTATCATCTCCTCTTACATGAAAATACTAGTTCTACACATACATTGTCTTCCTGGTTTCTCATAAAGACAGAGACATTAATTTCCACATTACAACAGAACTGACTCAGTCTAGAAAAAATGTGAGAGTTTTGCTTAAGTTCTCCTAGGTATTTAGTAGCAGTGCACTGGTCTTCCCTTGTCTTTTTTAAAATCTAACCCATAAATATTACTAAATGATATATTATGAAAAAGCAGGCATCTGCTAAGTACGAGTTTTCAACATGAAATATGTCTGTTTGTGAGAATATTTCATTAAATCGAATACTTTCAACAGATCATCTTTTGCCACGTACCCAGTTCTAGATCTTTCCTACTAATTGAGGTAGTGATGTATGATCTATGCTCTTTATGATTTTTAAGCAGAACTGTCTATTCTTATCCTTGTTCTATAAATCCAGACAGTATGGAAAGCCTGCTATATAGGATTTGGCAGACAATTGCTTCAGCCATGCATTTTTTTCTCTGCCTTTCACTGTAATGGCAAGAAATGGAAAAGGAGACAACTGGGACTTTTTGATCCCCTTTTCTCCTAATATCTTGCCCCATGTGCATGCTCTGGCTAAAATTAGCAGTTACCTCCCTACCTAGAAAGTCAAAAGTCAAAAAATAAAATCTAACTTAATCATTTTGATGAACTGAATTCTGTAACCTTAAGAAAACTAAAATGCCTTCGAAAATGTTATTGTATCAGAAGCTAAGTAGTATCTTCAGAGTGGTAAAATGACAGCTATAGTTTTAGTGTAGTGAACTGGAATGAGGAACACCTGCCTTGCCTCTGAAGACATTGCCATCTGGGAATAGTGATAAATGACTGGAGGTTATGAGATATGTCCTGCAAAATGGTGCTGGTGGGTTGGAACTTGAAGTTTGTCATTTGCAGAAGGGAATTGTCCTCCCCAGTTGGACCTAATTATGACAGCAATGATAAATAGCTTTTCTGTGTTGGCATGTTTATATCTCAGGATCCTAAACAGGGAAATTGGTTCTATCTATTTGTGTGGGTGGAAAGAATTACAATTTTTATCACTTCTTATAACAAATGTATCACCGGATAATCTGAAGCCAAGATCAAATTATAAAGGCAGATGACTTCCTGAGTCTCCTAAGCATTTGGTGTTTGTTAAGCAAGAAGAATATTAATCAGAAAGTGAAAGGAAAGTTTCTCTCCTTTGTGCTCAGTATGATTCTAAACTTCCCTCCGGTGGTCAAATCATCACTTTCTTCGCCTTATACTTGACAATTTCATGTTTACCAAATGGGTCCTTCAGGACACACAGAGGGAAGACAGAGGGTAAAGTTATCACTTTTAATCAGTTTTTTTTTTCCATTTGGCTGAAGAAACAAGCTAGTTCCTTTCTCAGTGTTTACAAGCTTTTCATTCTCACTAATTTAAAAGAAAAATTAAAACCTTGAAGATCTCTTCTAAAAATAGGAACAAGTTATGAAGTATCCCAGCATTTGTTATGATTCATAGTGTAATGTTCATAATAGGTAGACGTGATTGAGTAATAATTAAATAGGTCAAATACTGCAGTAATATATTTGTACAACAGCTCTATGATTTAGGGAAAATTTGCCATTTTGTAGAACAGGAAAAGTGAACATAGAGTCCCCATTTTTGGTAATACATGTTTTGGTATTATTTAACTTTTATATTATGTATATGTATGTGTATTGATTTTAAAAATTATTTTCCTAAGTATTCAGGATCAAATCTAGACCCTAATTTTTGTATGCCCTCACTACCTGAATGATGTCTGAGTTGTATTCCACTACACATTGTTGTTGTTTGAAGATTTTTTTTCTAGAATTAATAAGGTCAAGGGGTTATGCAGATAAAGCGTAACATATTTGCGAAATAAATTTATCTAAACAGTATATTCTAGCATATATGGGGTTTTCTGTATATGATGGAAACTTTTGTACACCAAAACCTACTAGGAACTAAATAATAGGTTTCAACACTATATCTACCCACTACGGTGGAACACATACAGAAAAGGCTGAGATAATAATAGACATTTAGCCTGTGGATCAAGGCACATTATCAAAGAGGTAAGAAAAATTTTAACCTGAATATAAGGAAATAGAACTTGTGCTCTTCAAAAAGAGTCACATTCTCAGCAAGTTATAAAATCAAGATACAGAGTTCTAGACAGCCAGATTTCACACTGGATGTTTTAGTTATGTGTCAATTAGCTATAGGAAACTGGACGACATGAAAATTTCTCAGTTATAAGACAACATGTGATTAATGTTAAAAGAACATGGAAGAATATCAGAAAACATATTTCTACGAACTATATTTGGGCTTCATGAAGGCTGGACCAGGATTCAGAAAGCCAGTAATGAGGTTACTCTCTCTCTCTCTCTCTCTCTCTCTCTCTCTCTCTTCTCCTATTCCACTAAATGAGGGTCCCTTATTGCTTCTTGTATCAGTTAAATATTTTATTGAATTTTTTATTGATTGCTTTACTCTATTTTTGCATGTATCTGTGCTATGGTATAAATATTGATACTCCTAAAATTTACATGTTGAAAACTAATAACCAAATCTATACCATTAACACAGTAAGCCTTTGGTAGTTGATTAAAAGTAGAATGGAATAATGACCCCTATAACAGAGGCTTGAAAGAGCCCTATCTAGTTTTTCAATGTGAGGACCCAGAATGTGCCATATATGGGAACTGATCCTCATTAGATATTAGAACTGTGACCAATAAATTTCTTGAGCATTTTTAATTTAACTCCCATATAACTTTGCTGACTCTATCACACCTTCTGATAGTTTTTACAGCCTCTGTACTCACAGTGCATTGCAGTTGCTCTCTCATCTTTTACATAATCTTGAGAAAGCAATGAAGTTTTTACCTAGGCATTAGATTGAATGGCTTCGATTCAGATGCATCTTCTCTGTGCCACTACCTGGGATCTACATTACGTGGCTCATTGATAACCTAACTAAGCGCTATGAATGAACAAGCTCTGTGAAGAGGGGTTATGAACATGCCAAAAAAAGTCCTCATATATACCATTTATGTCACAGTAGTCATCTGAATGGCATGTTTCACTCACAGGACAAGAAAAAGGGAAACAGAAGATCAGGAAAGAATTTAGTCCTATAAGGAGGACTACAGAAAAAATAAGAATGTGACTTGGGAAACAAAGTTCAATATTAGTCCTATGAAATGGGTGCAGAATTTCTAGGAATTCAGCCTTCAATAGTTGAGTGAAAAATGACCTTATCAGAAGAGGGATGTTAGGCAGGAGTTGGCAAGGCAGAATGCAAAAATTATGAGGCCAGAGACACTTGTAGTCAGATCTTAAGGCCTGTGTGACCAGTCACGGAACTGTGAGAGGGCAGTGCATGAAACTGTGGGAAGAAAGCCAAAGTGGCATTGGAGACACTGGGATGTTAGTGATGCGGGGAACATGGAACATTGGCCAATGAAAGCTGCAGGCTCCGAGTTGGAGCAAGCCCAAGTGAGACTGGTTGAGTTTTAACCAGAAAGGTCATAGGAATGGGCTTGTCTAAGCCCTCTGGAGGTCATGTCTCATCACTGTGTGCCCTAGATAGCAAACATAGAGATATAGAACACACTTTTTCCCTTTGGAGATTCCATCTTGTATTACTCCTAATCTTTTCTATCTTTATATTCCTCCCTTAAGAATGGGAACATTTAAAGATCTTTTTTTTTTAATTTTATTGAGTTTATTGGTACATTTTAGGGATACAGTACAGTTACATTCATTGTTGGGATCATGTACCTCTACATGGCGAGTCTTGATTATCATTTTTTCCCCTCCTTTGTTAATTGAGTCTTAAGTACTTCATTATATTTGATGTTATCATGAAAGGTGTCGTTTCCCTAATTTCTCTCTCAGTGGATTTGTTATTTGTATAAAGGAATGCTATTGATTTTTGCAGGTTAACACTGTATTGAGCTACATTAATGCATTTGGTTATTAAATGCAAAATCATTTTGATGGATTTGGGGGGGTCTTGAAGTATCATGTCATCTTCAAATAATGATAATTTAAATTCTTCCTTCCTTATCTTTATTCTCTTTATTTATCTTGTCTAATTTTTCTGGCTAATGTTTCTAGAATTATATTGATTAGGAATGGTGATAGTGGACATCTTTGTCTTGTTCTTGGTTTTGAAGAAAATCTTTCCAATTTTTACCATTTAGTATAAAATTGGCTACTGGTTTATCAGAGATGGCTTTTATCAGGTTGAGATAGACTATCTATTCCAAATTTCTGTATGGTTTTTTATCATGAATGGGTTTTGGACCTTGTGAAATGATTTTTCTGCATCTTTTGAGATGATCATATGAGTTTTGTCTTTGGCTCTGTTGATACGGTGTATTACATTTATTGTCTTGCAGGTGTTGAAACTTCCCTGAATCCTTGGGATGAAACCTTCTTGGTTATGGTATATAATCTTGATGATTTGCTGCATTCTGTTTGCCATTGTCTTATTGAAGATTTTTGCATCCATCTTCATTAGGAAGATTGGCCTGTAGTTCTCTTTTCTGGTTGGGCCCTTGTCTGGTTTTGGTATCAGGGTAATACTTGCATCTAGGAATGATTTTGGGAGAATTGCTTCCCCTTCAATTTCATGAAAGAGTTTGAAGAGTGGGAGCATTAGGTCATCTCTAAATTTTTTGTAAAATTTATCAGTGACTCCATTAGGACCTTGGATTTTCTTGGTTAAGTTTTAATTACACTTTCCATTTCATTGACTGATATTGGGTTACAAAACATTTTATATCTTCTAGATTCAGCTTTGGTAATTCATATGTATTGAGGAATCTATTCTTTTCTTCTGTGTTTTCCATCTTATCAGTGTACAGGTTCTCAAAGTAGGTATTTATTATCTCCTTGATTTCCACAGTATATGTTGTTCATCCTTTTCATTACTGATTTCATGAAGTTTAGTCTCTTCTGGCCTTTTCTTATGTAATGTTTTCAAGGGTTTATAAATATTACTTAACCTTTCAAAGAACTAATTATTCAACTCATATGATTCTTTGTATTGTTTCTTAGCCTCCATTGCATTAATCTCTGCTCTAATCTTTATAATTTCCTCCTTTATACAAGATTTGGGCTTGACCTTTTCTCTATATTGAAGTTCAACATTAGGTCAGGGAGCTCAATTCCAGCCCCGCAACCAGTCTGAACTTCAGTGGGCTTGGTTGGCTTGCTGAGATCAGTTGACACAGATGTGTCCGCTAACCAGTTTGTCTGCCATGGATAATAGATTCACGCCTTGAAGGGGACATTTTTTCTTGTGTTCTTTGCTCCCTCTTCATTTCTCGCCTTTCCTGTTCCTGTTTTTGTCCATTTTTCCCCCTCAATTGTTCTTAGTTTTATAGGAGAATGTGGTTTCTGGCTTTTCTGTTGCTGTCAGTTTGTTCTGTTCATGTTTCTGTTCCTTCCTTCTCTCTTTTATGTCTGTCTTCACCAATTTCCCAAAGTTAGCATAATTTTCCTGTGACTTCTAGCCTTACTTCTAACCTTCCCCCCTCCTTCTATTTCTGAACCCCTCCAACTCATTCTAAATATCCCCAGAGGGAAAAATTTGCTACATTAAAGGGATTATTTATGGCATATATATTTCTGGTTAGTTCTATGTTTCGATATATAACCAAAAGGTAAAATTGGGGAGCAGAAAGAATTGGATCAAAGCAAGTCCAAAATCCAGCAGGGAAAACATTAAATCCTAAAGTTCCATTTCCACCATCTTGGATAATCTGGGACAAGATGTGGATTCCAAAAAGCTTGGGTGGCTCCATCCCTATGGAACTGCCAGTGGTTGTAACTCCCACAGCTTCTCTTTTTGATTGGCTCTTCTTCCTCCTGGCACTTTTTCTCAGATGATCTATGTTCCTGGCTTCTCCAACCTCTGGTGTCTCCACTGCACCTTTTACTTCACACCTGCAGCATCACATACAGTCCTTTCAGGGGCACACTTCCTGGCCTCCCCAGCCTTCTTCTGAAATCTGGGTGGAAGCCTTTCTGACCACACAATGCTTGCATTCTACAGGTACCTAAAGCTAGCACCACCTGGATGATGCCAAAATATGCAGCCAGCTCGGGCTAGAACTCCTTCTCTCTTGGGTGTGGGGGTTGAATGTCTAGATTGCTGAGTACCATGAACTGAGTTCAAAGGAACAAATTCCCTAGGCCTCTCCCACTTTAGAACACAGTTGTCTGTGGTTCTCATCTTAGGGGGAAGCTTTGTCTTTTTTTTTTTTTTTTTTTTTTT
Organism: Fukomys damarensis; assembly: GCF_012274545.1. Classification (NCBI taxonomy): domain Eukaryota; kingdom Metazoa; phylum Chordata; class Mammalia; order Rodentia; family Bathyergidae; genus Fukomys; species Fukomys damarensis. The sequence goes on from NW_022900951.1 coordinate 104,723,981, forward strand.
TTTTTGTACCGGGGATCAAACTCAGGTCCTTGTGCTTGCAAGGCAGGCTCTGGAAACACTGAGCCAAATCCCCAGGCCCAGTCCTGATGTTTCTTGGGGCTTCCTCAGCCTATCTTTGTTACTGTCCTATTCCTTCTAAGCAGCCAGGTTCTTCTGTGCTTCATCTTTGCTGTTCACACTTTACTGGTACTTCCTTTCTGGCCAAAGTAAAAACATCATTTGGAATCATTATGCTGGGCTCTCTGCTTGGGGTTCTCAACATGGATCTGGCTAGAAGCCCAAACAGTAGCCACGCCACCACCTTAACATTTTCTGCCTTGACATTTCCTCCATCAGATAATTTAATTTAATCTATTGTCCTACATCTCAACCTCAAGCAAAGTCTCTGGACATGAGTAAAATGCTGACAAATTTTCTGCCAAAGCATAACACACATGATCTGGAGTTCAACTGCCAATACAGTCCTTCTTACCAACAGAAACCTCCCAAATCTGGTCTTTTCTGGCAGTATTTCTATCAGCAGTCTGGTCCTCTGAGGTCTAACCAGAATCCCTCATCAATTTCAGATTACAGAATTCAAGGGTATCTTCCTCAGCCAGCATTTGCAAACCTTTCCACACTATTCTTGCAAGCCAGTTCCAAAGGCTCCTGAACCACAGGTTCAGGTACAGTCACAGGAACAACCTCATTCCTGGTACCAAAATTTGTCTCAGTTATTTCCTAGTTGTTGAGACAAAACACCTGACAGCTACAAGTTAAAGGAGGAAAGGTTTCTTTCACCTCACAGTTTGTAGAGGTTTTAGTCTGTATCCAGCTGTCTCCAAAGCAAGGCAGCAAGGTAGAGAGGCACCACAGAACAGAGAGAGTTCATGGTATAGCAGGCAGAAGAAGAACACAGCAGCACCAAGACTCCCCCCTCCGCCTTTATAATCTATCAGGGTGATAAGCCCCATAATCAGGGTGTCCCACACCCAGAGTGGGGTGTGCATTATCCATACCAAGAATTATGTTAATTCTAATAAGTGTATTAGTTTAGTACCACATGCCTTCAATTCCAGTATCATGCAACCTAGATCCAGCCAGCTCAGAAAAGCTTTATGTAAGAATGCCTGAGGCTTTGAGGGTACATCTAAATGCAAGCCATTACAGTTTGTCATGAAAACCCTTAGAATCAAGTAAAATTGCAATGTAAAGACAGATTCCACAACTTACAAACCTCAGGATCTCAGCCAAGTTATTTTACATTATTCAGTATTAATAAATTTAGTTGCAAAATGAGAATACTCAGATCTACCACATGGGGCTGATGTGATTATTAATTAATGTGATACATGAACAAGTATATAGCCTAGAACATGGTGTTTTCTTGATAAACCCTAACCTAAACAAGAAACAATTACAAAATAAAATAATTTCAAAATCATTAGACACAAGCAAAATGAAACAGTGGATGAAACATCGGAGATCCCAGAAAATATTGTCATACATTGATTTAATCTTACTCCACTTCCAGTTCTAAATGTAGGCCAAAGTCAGAGGGTATAAATCTCATCTCACAGTTGTAGGTGGTGTCTACGATTCCTGGATTTAACTTTGACCTGGATTGGGAACACACTCTACTTGACTTATATATGTCCTGGAAACTGATTGCTTCAGGATCCCCAACTGATCCAAGATTCATTGTTGTAGCATGCTTCAATAATGGAACAGAAAAAGAAAAATCTCAGGTTTACGCCTTGCCTCCACAGAAAGAAAAAAAGATCAGATCAAATCCCACATTTCTGCTCCAATTAGGTGGAACCCAGATAATCACTGCTATTCATTCACCTTAGTACCTTGAATGAAACATAAGACTGTGCTTTCCCAAACATGTTTCACCGGTTGCTTACAAGACTACCATTTTGTCCTCCCTAGATAACTGGAAAGTCTTCTTTTGCTTTCTTTTCATAAGAGAAAATAAAGAGTTTTCTAGAATGCAGCTATAATAATTGTGACTCATTCAATGCTCTTCAATGGTTTAATGAGGTGGGACTCCCTGTCAGCCTCAAAGATAATCACATTAGTTAAAGCCTCAGATAACTGTTGGTTTCTTCTTTATCTGACAGCCCCATTCTGCATGCTGAACATTTTTTAAATTTTTGTAGGATTAGAGAAAGTTCACAAAAATTTTAAAAGGGCAGATTCAATCGGTTCATTCATATATGGCTTCGGGATGTGTAATATTTGTACACATATTTCCTTGCTGTATTATAACTCCTAGGATTTTGCTTGCAGTAATGTAATTAATAGATCTTCTCATGAGAATCCTAGTTATGAGACTCAGAATGGTGGGTTTGAACAGCTAAATTGTCAGCAGCTGTCCCACAGAACGAACTGTGCACATGGCGGTAGTTGAGCGTTAACATTCACAAAAGGGAGCACGGAATGTATAAATAAGTCTCCTATTTTTTGCAAATACTTTGCTCGCTTTGTGATTCTCAGAAACATTCTTCATTTATTTATGTGCTATTCATTTTTTCAGAATTACTCTTCAACTTTTTTTCCCTCTTTCTGTCACTGCTCTGTCTGGGATCAGGGAGCATTTGCTAAGGAACCCTGATTTTTCCTTTTTTTTCTGGAAGTTTTCTCTTGCCTTACTCCATCTTCTAAACAATTCATTCCAACTGCCCTTCGAAGTGAGACAAATCACCTCAGCAAATGTTCAGAGAGTTGCTAAAAAATAGAGGGCATGGAAGACCTAAAGCCATGTAAAGTAAAGATTTAATTTACGAGTCATACAGTGGTTGCATTCCAGCCAGCCAGAGAAAGATACTCTTAGTATAGACTCTTCTGCAGAATAGATATTAGTGCCTTTCTCATTCTAATCTGCTACCTGGACTCCTTCCAAATTCACCCACCAAGTCCCTCAGCCCCTCCTTCATAGTACCCAGCTCAAAGACATAACACTTGATCTTACCCAGGTCATTGCTTTTCACCCCAGGAGCTCCTTCAACTAACTACAATTCAACTTCACTAAATGGCTGCCTAAAAGCATAGTTTAAATGGACCGTGAGATTTCTTTCCCTATCTACCACATTTCAGTCCTCCAGGCCCTCTTTCTTCCCATGCTATACAGACAGCTGGGATGTTCTCTCACTCCAGAAAAAAATGACTAACAAAAGACATTTTCTTCCAATATTGAGCTGTGTATACCTCTGTGTGTGTGTGTGTGTGTGTGTGTGTGTGTGTGTGTGTGTGTGTGTCGGGAATGGGCTCTATAATATATGTGCTTGGTGGTAGGGATGTGATCTCAGTTTGATTAAATATTGGTCTATTTCTCATCTAACCTCAAAAGACAACATTAAATAAGTAATAGTCACACATTTCTTCTTTATAAGTGGATTCAGTATATTCTCATGGATTAGATAAAAACAATTTCATAGTTATATAGTGCATATCATTTAAAATTCCTATTTAGGCTCTAGCAGAATTAATGGGAACTCAGGACTGAAGGTACAAATAATAATGCGTACACAGAGCCAATCTAGTCAAGGAATCAGGAGGAAATTGTGCCAAGTTCCTTTCCATCACCCCTTTGTTCATTTTCCTCTGACTTTTTTTCCACTTGCTACTGCTTGCTTCTTGTATCTTTTTCACTTGCACAGATGTAAGGTATCCTGCGGTGCTATTCTTTTGTTCTTAGTTGAATCTCCCATATTCTGTGCTGCTGCTCAGCATCCATTTCCTACTACTTCTAAGTGTTAAGAAAGCTTTGACATGCAACTTGAGCAGGCATAGATCACAGGTCTGCTCTTGGGAAATAGGTTAATGTTCACAGCCTATCAGGTTCACAACTGGCTTTTCACTTTCCCTTTATCTGTGTATGTGTAAGTGTTTCTGTTTGAGTCTCTTGTCTATGCTCAACTGCAGAAAGCATAGAACAGTAAGGTGATATAGGATGGTGCTTAAGAAAATGAGCTTTTGAGTCAGAGACATGGAATATCATACTGGCCCTGAATTTTCTCTCCATGTCATAATAGACAAGTTACTTAAATTTTTCTCTGAAAATAACCCAAATGATAATACAGATTCTTATAGTTGTTTTGCAGATAAAAAATGAAACAATGCATCTAAGGCTTCTGGAATCATACTTTGTATATAGTAAGCTATCCATAAAGACAATCTAGAAAAAGTTCTTCAAAGGTAAGAAGCTCACTTAGTACAGTCAATTTTTTGAACAAGTTCAAGTCTTTATATCCTATAACAATAATCATAATATATATCATAAAATTGAATTAGAAAGGGGCTTAGGGATTATGCTATCTGATTCTTTCACTTTCTTATTTGGAACCTGAGGTGCAGTGAATGAAACAGGTTTGTTCCAGGTTATTTTGTGAGATTGTAGACTATATAGAGTTAAAACTCCCAACACATTATTATCTATTCTTTTTATTCCAGTGATATACTTTCAAGAACTGCTTTTCTGAATTAGATTTTCTATCACATTCTGCTTGGAAAAGTGAGCTAAAGTAAACTATATGCTGTAGAGACGCAGAAGAAGCACAGGAGAGAATGCAAAGGAAAGCACAGTAGCCAAATGTCCTGCATATTTATATTACACATATAATGTACACAACACCATCACAGAAACATGTACACCCAACATGAAGGTAGGCAAGCAAAGACACTAAAGTTATACTGCAATATGAGTTCATAAAGTTCAATTGGACCCCATGTTTAGAGCAGCACCGTTTCTAATAGCTAAAATTTAGAAACAGACCAATTGCCCATCAGTTGGAGACTGGATAAAGATGTGGTTTTTCTATAAAATGGAATACTACTCAGCCATAAAGAATGAGAAACTAGAGTTAGTCATAGGAAAATGGATGCATATTGAGGTTATACTCTTAAGTGAAATAAGTAAGACACACGTGTAAATACCGAATAGGTTCTCTGGTGCGAAAAACTTAAAGTGTAAATAAGATCCGAACTGTATAACTGACAATGTGAAATAGGAAGTGCAGTGGAAGTGGGAAGGGTAGAGAAAAGGAAAGAAGGAAAAAGAAAAATATGAGAGAAGGAAAAAATGGATACAAAGTTTGTAAATAGGGAAGGTGGAGGGGATGAAGGGAGGGCAGGGACATGAGGAAAATATGAGAACCAAGACCTGTCACGTAAAGGTACAGGATCCCAATAATCAATGTAACTGTACTGTATACTCATAAAGTACCAATAAACTCAATAAAAAGTTTGAGTGGGCCAATGACAAAAAAACAATCTTAGAACTTACGATGCTTCACAGATGAAAACTATTGCTAAAAAAAGTGAAAATCAATTCTTGCATTAGCTCTGATAAAATATCCTCTTAAATATTTAAGAACAATAAGTGGACACCATTCATTTATTCCACCAGAATCGTTTTCCCCCCCTAGGGTTCCACTTATAAACAAGATAAAAATATATCTAAATCTTCATTTCTGTGTTCTCTAAGCACAATATTTCCACATCTGCTCAGCCTTCCTGCAACTTCCTAAGTCAAAATCCCACACATTTACCACAAAAGATGTTGCAACAAGAGGCCTTGACAGAAAACATTTAGGCAAAGTTCATTTTCAGCTGCCAAAATACAGTGTAAATTATCCTAGCCAACTTCTCCCTGCTTGGGATGTCTCTCCCCTGGCTTTCCTATAGTGAAATGTCAGGCTGACCCTTGCCTCAGCAGGCTTAATGGAGAACAGACAGCAAATTTTGGTAATGGATCAGTTCCTCTCCTCAGCATGCTCGATCTATAATGAAAATGAATTACCGTGTTTTAATTCACTCAGAATAACCAAGTATGGATTTGTCTTTGATTCTGACTTTACAGATGCACAAATCCTATCGTCTAAGACCTGAGAAGGACACTGTAATGTTTCAAATGTGGATGCGCAGAAAGGGGGTTGTGTGTAGATTAACCAAATGTCTATTTTATTCACTGACATGGCAGGATTCAAATAATAGATCTTCCAAAACAATATGCCCTAGTCAGTCTTCTCAGACATGTATTTCACAGGTGCTGGAGAAGTGTTCTTAGCAAAATAAACTTGCAAAGCAGATAAAGTTTCTCTGCAGTGTCCCTTCATTTTTGTTAATCCTCTGCTATGAAGCCACAGTATGCAAGTTGCTTTTGCAGTCTTGCTGTGGTGTCCCAGTTAGACTCCAGGCAATATGCTGAAGCCAGCTTTGTCTCCATCTTATGCCACGGTAAGATAGTCTTTACTACTTAATTTAATTCAGCAAATATGTATTGAGTGGGTACTTCAGAGAAGCTCAGATAATGCTATTATTTGCCTGTCAAGGAGGAAGCCTGTTTTGATTTGTTTTCTTTTCTTTTCAATTCTAGGAACTGAACCTGGGCATTTCACAGGCTGACCAAACACTCTACTACGGGACTACACACACAGCCCAGGAAACATATTTGACTCTTAGGCATGGTATTCTATTGGAAAACTTGGCAGAGATCAGAATTTGAACAGCTTTGTATAATAATACTTGAAAGCGTCCAGATTTATTTTTCAGGGAGTTTATGACTGTGAGAAGTTTTAATATTTAAAAAAAATTCAGATTTACAAAATTCACACTGAAAACTGTTTAGAGGTCAAGGGTGGCACTCAGTATGAGGACAGGAAAAGGCATAGTCAGTGGCCAAAGCCAGAGTTCCTGGAAAATTATGGTTAATGTTCAAACTCATGCCAAGTTAACAGTCAAAAGTATGGATGGTAAAGTACAGAAACTATCACAAAATCAATCCCAAATATTGTCATTCACTGACCTAAACTGAGCATCACCAGCCATGATTTCTGATAAGGATAATTCAAACTAAGGTTAAGCTCCTGGGTTTGGCTATATTAGGAACCCTGAAAGAAATAACGAAAGTGTTTTTCTTATTCCTTAAGTGAGAAAACAGGAGGGACCAAAATAAAAACCAAAGGTGGTAGGCTTGAAGCATTTTTCTTGAACTGATCACTGGCCGATACCTTATTTTCAAACAAAATCATATTCACAGTCACCAAGGAGTAAAACCTCAACATCATCCAGGGGGGTACAATTCAAATAGTAAGTACCCACATATTCTCACTACTTTAGAGTCCAGGATTACCTAATCGGTCAGATGATAAAAACAGCATCTATACATATGAACAATGTCAAAGTTTATTTATTGTGCATCCAAGAAGCTAGTTATTTTCAGAATGAATATAAATCTGAGGTAAATCCACACATTGAAGATCAATTCATGTAGGAAAGCCAAGGGCAAAACAAGTGCTATCATGAGAAATTCAAACATTCTCAGTTCAAAATTCAGTTGTGTTTTCATGCTTGTGATCAATGAAAGTACCAATAGCAATGACTTAGACATGAAATATCAAAGCAAATATGGGAGACTGCAGGAAAACTGGGGTTTGGATGGCAACAGACAAGTAAGTGGAGAGCTCTACATCTAGCAATTAAACTTGTGATCCTGAAATGGAGGCTGTCTTTCACACTTTGATGTTAATTTCAGGTCTCTTTACAGAGGAAGGAGTACATACATACATATGAGAAATAAAAATTCCATTGTGGTCTAGCATAGTTGGAATGATATATCTGGAATGATATACTCTATTTTTCAATCCAGGTTACAATATTTCTCTGTATGGCTTTAACTGATTCATTTAACATACATGTGTCTTATTTTTCTTATCTGTTTAACTGGTACAATTACATTATTTTTCTCATAGTGTTTTAATGAGTTTCAAATGAGTTAATATGTGTAAAGCGGTCACAAAATTGACAGTACATAGCACATGCTTAATAAATGCTAAATATTTTTGCACATGAATATGTAAAACACAGAGTCCTATAAACATATATATGGTAGAGCTTTGATATCTTCAAGGTACATGTCCAGAAGTCATTATATACTTCTAATGTGTGAACAGTTCCATTACATAATCTCTTTTATTGAGTGTAAAATATTAAAGGGGCAAAACAACAGGTCAATAATTAGTTATAAATCTATGAAAATAAATTTGACCACCAAAACAAGCTTTATGGTACACTATATTATAATCTTAACTGAAAACCTACCAAAATGTAAAATAAAGGTGGTGAGATCATATCATACAGTCATTTTGGATTCCTGCACTGTTCAGGAAACACAATGGCTGCCGCATCTGTACCATCCCATTGAAACAAACAGATATCTCACTTGAAATTGCACAGCAAAATGCACTCCATCCTTCTTTCACACATTTCCCATAATTCAGAAACCAGGACTGTCTACCTAATACATACATAACATTTTTGAAGTAAGAGGTCTTGCTCTCCATCCTCCCATCATTACTATATATCTATTTGTAGCCAGTTTTAAGTTCACAGAAAACACTTGATAAACCCCCTACGAGTCATATGTTATTGACAAACATGAAAACAAGATAAAAGTGAAATATCAGAGAATAGAGAACCAGCTTAAGAATTATGAAGGTTATTGAAAAGATATCAGAAGCAATAATCAAAGACATGAATAAAGAAACCTTTTCTGAGTTTTTAAAGAATGCAATGAAAAGAGACCTGTGCTTTGACATACCTTGATAAGAAAAACCAGTAGTAAAAGCATGAAGAAAAATTCCTACAAACATCCATGGGAAAAAAGTAAAAGAAGTTATCTGTAAAGATATAAAATTTCAGGTAGCTTCAAATATCTCAGACACAAAACATATTCCAAAATAAAACAAGCTGAGGAATTTCAACAAAAACTGGAAGAAAATATTAGTAGCCAAGAATTATTTACTGTACCAAACAAAGTTTAATATATAAAGAATCAAACAGCCTTAGGGATACAAGTGCCTTACAGTTCATAGGACAGTACAAATGTTCAAATGTATTAGCATGTATAATTCCTTAAAATAAATATTTGTACCATCTTCCCACTGATCTCTGAATGACCATTTAAGATTCAGAAACAGGGCCAGGGAGTTAACTCAATGGTTCTGCTGCCTGTCTTGCAAGTGCAAGGTCCTGCATTTGATCCCTGGTAGCAGAAAACAAACAGACAAAGCAAACCAACAACACAGAAACAACAAGATTCAGAAACAAAGTGTACTTATATGAAAAAAATATCTGTTACCATAAACAAAGATCTCAGGTCTTAATACTAACACTACCAATGAAAGTAAGTAGAATGGCCATAGGAGTGGTTGGGAAATGACCTGTGTTGGAATCTCCACTACACCATTGTACTATTTGGTTGCAAGAGTCAGTAATATGGGCAAACTATGTGCATATTCATATTTACATTTGCTATTAAACTAGTTTAAGTGACTTTCAACTGATAACTGGCCCTGAAAACTCACTGAGCTTTACTTTCCAAAATAAAGATAATAACAATGATATCTACATCATAGGTTTAAATACAGAATAAACAATATAAATATATATATATATATATATGCACAGTACAGTTTTAAGAAAATTTCACAATTTAACAAGAGTGCTTGCTTTCATATTCTCTAGAAAAGCAATCGTTGGGTAGTGTGTTCTCTTAGAAGGGTCTTATTCAAGTCTTCACACATCATTATTCTCCATTATTCATAGTGAAAACAGCATTCAGAGACAGCACAGTCTTCTTTATTCCCCTTTTACTAATAATCTCTGAATTTACCCATATAATTACAGGCATCTCATAGCTTCTGCTCCTTCATATACAAGATCATGTCCACGTCTGGGTCAGAATATAGGTTAATTGTAATTCAAACTTTTACCTGATTCTAACTCATTCTATTCCATTATAAATTCCACTGTTATTATGATAAATTTACTGCTTTACTAAAACTCTATTTAAACTGACAATTTAAGTAATACAATCACACTATTTATAATAAAATCATTTTTTCAAGTTGATTATGCTACAATTTTTACTACACCATTTACTGCTTTATGTGTATTTGCATCACATCCTGAAATAAACTATAATTTCCTTGGGAAGAAAAGCATGTTCTTCATGAAGAGTTGCTAATATCGTGGTTAAATGCTTATTATTTCATGTTGAATGAAAAATGGGATAAAAATTGAATATGTGTTTAGTGTATATTAAGTACATGAAAATAGATCGAAAGAATGAAAATAAATAGGCTAAAATAATAACATTGTTTTCCTTTGGGTGATTAGAGATGTAGTAACTGCTCCTTCTCTTCCAAACTAGGCTGAGTTTACTTTTTTCCTACAAATACGTACTTTTAAATTCAGGAAAAATGCTTATAAAAGCCTATTTGAATTCTTCATCCAAATTTTATCCTTGGTGATGATCTGTTCAAGCAGGCATCTCAGAAATTCCTCTAACAATTGCATCAGACATGTTTAAACAATCCCTTGGCTTTTTCTCAAATCACAATTTTATTAAGAATGACATGCTTCCTATGTGTTTCCTCAAACCTCTAATTAACCACTTATGTGGGTTATGAAGCTTTTGTTTTCTAGTTAGAAAAAAAAAACCTGTCTGAAAGTGCTTTGAGTATTGTCTTATAATTAAAACATATCTCAAGTATGGCTGACTTTAGATTAAGTTTGATCGGCAATTTCAAGAGATCTGGGTTTAGCTCTGTTGTAATCCCAAGCTCCTGCACTGTCTGTCCTCTTCTTCTTCAAGCTTTCTCAGTAGGCAATCTGTCCTAATGATGCAAAAATGGCTGCAATAATGCCAACCCATGAGTACACAGAATGCTAATCCCAGTAAAAGAATAAAAAAGAGAGAGAGAGCTTTTGTCCCAGCATTCCTAGGGAAGACCCTAAGTGTTTATTTTGACAAGACTAGGTTAAAATATGTGCGTATCTGTGCCTCAGTTGTATTAGGTACGTGCCATCTATGGATTTGCTCAGGCCAATCTGAATTTATCTTTCATGAAAGGTCTGGGAAAAGGGTAATTTCTAAAGGAAGTTCAGATTATTGTTGTACTAAAGAAGAAAGAGTAGATGCTGGGCAGCAAAACAGCATACAATAACTGTCTCCCTCTCCCCTTCCCCCCCCCCTCCCCCCCCCCCGTCTCTCCCTCCTCCCCTTCCCTCTAAATTTGTTACATTTGTTGCAGCACTGGATGAAACCATTTAAAGATTGAAATTCCCTTAGTTCCACATAGGGCAAGTTACTCACAGCTAAAATTGACTTACCATCATCACAACACTTTATGTTTTTAATGCACCAACAAATTCTATTAACCAAATATGATCTATCAGCTTATTTGCTTCTTCCCCTTTTTTTCATATAACTCTAGCAGCCGCAGTGTGTTTCTTTTCACTTAAAATGTTTCCTAATAAAAACTAATTGATGCTTTATATGGTGAATATAGTACTTGCTATAGTTTGCAAATAGAACATCCTCAAAGGTCCAAATGTTAAAAATTTAGCCCTTTGCATAGCACTATTAGGACATTTTAAGAAAGGTGGTAAAGTGACAAGGGGAAAAATGAGATCCAAGACCTGTCATGTAAAGGTACACGATCCCAATAATGAATGTAACTGTACTGTGTACCTAAAATGTACCAATAAACTCAATTAAAAAAAAAGAAATGTGGTACCTAGTAAGAGGATTTAGGCAATTGGGCACATGCCCTCCTTTTTCCCTCACCCCATGAAGATTTAACAATTTTGGACGATATTTTGTCAGTATGTTAGATTAAACTATATGAATTTGATAATATCTTACCATTGTTGATGCATAAAAGCAAATTTTATGACTGGGCATAATATATACACATCTACATATATAAATGCATATGTGTGCTCACATAAATATACCTGCTGATAGTTAGGATCATATTAATATAGTTGGAAAGTTATACATACCAACTTGATAATTTTATATGTTAAAAAATGAATGATATGAAAAGCAAGAAAGTATGTACTCACAGATACACAAAAGAAATGAGCAATCCCTCTTTAAAAAACTCGTGACAAACAAACTAGCATTTTTCTACTTGATCTTATCTTCCTCTAAATTCAAATCTGCCAAAGCTCTCCTGTAGTTTCTTTTCAATACACTCACTGAGTGACCCTAAATGACCTCTACTAACACCCTCAATTTCCTTCCATGTCAAAAGTAGATAGGCAGGCAGAAGCTGATGGCTGGGTGGCTCCGTGACCCCAACAACAGAATGACAAATCTAGTTTTCTGAGAATGGTCAAGCTGACAGAAAGAAATCATTCATAGCTTTCCAGTGAAAACAAGCAGAAATTACCAACAAATAATCCCAAACTGTTCAGCTACTAATGATCTAAAATGAATCCAATCCAAATGAAGCAGACCTACCACACCAAATATTTTCTTACATATTTTTCTCTACAATAATACAGAAAAAATATGTATTGCCTCTTTGTCTGGTTTCCCATTTTGATAATTCAGTTTATCCTAGCCCAGGGTGCTCTTATGTTCCTGGTCTTTAGAATAACCAGATGGTGGTTAAGTAACAGTAAATAGCAACAAAAGCATTTCCTTGCAAAATTATTTCACTAGTAATAAACTATGTAGGTGAGAACTAGTATTTTTTCACCTTTCCAAGACCTCAAGCAGTCCAAAACTTCAGTGACAACCTTTGTTTTAGAATCCTTTAAAAGAACAAGACCATCTTCAAACCGTTTCAGTTATAAGACTTTCACTTAGAGTAGCTGTAACTTCTGAGAAGAATCGTGGGGAGGATGAACTCCTCTGGTACCATGCTGCATCATCTTGGGAAACTACTGATAACATAATGCCAGTGAACATCATCAGATTAAGCAAGGGTGAATCTTATACCTTATTATATGAGTCCGCATTCCTCGATGTTTTACAAGTAGGCTATTTGTAAACTATAATATTTTCATGGCTCTCTCCTAGTTCATCATTCCCTCTTCCATTATCCCCAAAATCTACCATACCAGACAATGTGAACATTATCTGGAGAGATGAAATCAGGCACACTTTGAATACAAATTTCCTTCAATTTAAGTAATATTTTAACCAAATCAGAAGAAATATAGCTGAGCTTCTGCTTTTGCTACCACTGAACGTTCACAAGAAAAGTATAAAGGGCTGAGTGCTATACTCTTTTGCTGTCTTAGGATAATAGCACTAAAATCTATGACTTAAACTTATGCTTGCCCTTCTTTGGGGTCATTTAAAAGTTGTTTTCTCTGATTAGAGCTGGACTCTTTAAAAACTGTTCGTTGTCTAAGAGAATTGTCCAAGTTCATGTGTTATAGACAATTTAAAAGAATTTGATTGAAGCAAAAAGAGGGAGCATTATATGATTTTTGATATCTGGGAGGTCAGGTAAAGATGGGACCCTAGAGGGCAGGGGATTTAGCTCAGCCGTTCGGTGGCCTGCCTTGCAAGCACAAGGACCCGAGTTCAATCCCTGGTACAAAAAAAAAAAGAAAAAAAAAAAAAAGGTGGGACCATAGAAAGAAAACTTAATGGGAGAGATTTCATTATACTTTACCAGAACTAACAGCAAGACTTAAGTCACTTTTCAGAGGCTTGCCCTTAAGCTACTACAGTTCACTTTGCCCATGGTTCAACAAAAATGGAAGCACTTATCAATGTATTACTCTCCTTCCCTTTCCTAACTCAAGTTAAGATTTGGCCAGTGACTGATGATTGGAAAGAATAGGAACGCTCTTCTCCTTTGCTTAATTTAAGCTGAGCTATGATATTCATCTCCTAATCTCCATGTAGGTTCAGGCTTAAACTGACTTCTACAAGGCATTACCTAAGGCATGTCGTCTGCCAGCTTCTCCCCTATCTTTCTTTTTTTTTTTCTTATTTAAAATTAATTTTATTGGCACATTTAGTGTATGCAACATAATGACATTCATTGCTGGAAATTTGTACCTTTACATAATTAATCTTGCTTTTTATTTTTCCACATTCCCAGCCCTCCCTTCAACCCCTGGCTCCATCCCCCCAATCTACAAAGATTTTGTTTTCACGATTTTTCATTTTCTCATATTAATTCCATTCCCTTCCTTCTTGGTTCTCTTGGGATTTACCCTGGGAATACTTCCTTCTTTAATACATTGTTTTATCTAGGAATGTTCTTGTGAGTGGTTACTTATAGAGAACCCTATGAAAAACATTAAAAAAAGAGTTGAATAATCCAAAGTGGAAAAAACAACTTAACCTTATGAAAAGAAAAAAATCTCTATTAGTTTTTCATACTATGGGATAATATAATAAGAACAATTATTTCAACAAAATAAAAGTGCAGAGACTAGAAAGTAAGACTCTATACTGAGATGACAAGTGTAATAACTGAAATAATAAAGCAAACCAAGGATCAGAAAAACACTGTTATAGTACTAATAAACATCAATAATCATGACATATTAAATATGGATTGAGATATAAATACTGTAAAAGAGAAAATACCTGAGATAGAATCAATCCCTAGTACTCTTCAAAAAAAGTACATTGCTCAGGAGTTTTGACATTGTGGTAAAGAATTTACTGCTTCAAATTAAGTGAATAACATTGAACTAAGACCCAAAATCTATAGCCATCGTGGCTACAGAGTCCTATTTCATAAGTAATTTGAATTTAAATACTTGGTGGAATCACACTGTCACAATTCTCAATACACGAAATTATTCTGGGAGCAGACTATGTGTAAAATATCTTTCAGAATGACTGATGTTGAAAATCTTCCTTAAATTCACAAAAATAATATTATGGTGCCATTGGGGAAACATTTTCCATATGATAACTAATTCAATCCTTTGAATGACATATGTGAGCTTATAGTATAAGGAGTGGACAAGAACTTCAAAAATTTAGAGTCTGTGTTATTATGATCATTGTTTCCAACTGCTCATGTAGGTTTTCAATAAATATTGGTTGACTTCTTCCTCCACCACATTTTCCAGCCTCTTCCCTGAGAGGTAGTTTTATCTTAATATTTTATAAGAAAAATCACAATGAGTTCCTTTGCATATATCATCTCCTGCGAGAATTATAGTTAGCATAAAATGAAAATATTAGCATACCCATATTTATTGTAGAGCAATTCATAATAGCTAAATTATAGAAAGAGTCTAAATGCTTGTCAATAGATGAATGAATAAAATGTGTTATAGCTAGATAATGGATTACTAGTCAACCATAAATAAGAACCAAATCATGTTATTTGTATAAAAGTGGATAGAACTGGAGAGTAACATATTAAGCAAAGTAAAACAGACTCAGAAAGACTATAATATATCTTGGCATATGTTAAAGTGAGGGGGGGTGAGAGAGAACATGAAAGTAGAGGGAAAACTTAGAAAAATAAAAGAAACTGGGGAGGTAAGTGTTAGGAGAGCAATCGAGGTGTAAAGATCAAAGTATGTTATATACATGTATGTATACACTAAAAAACCATTATTCCATATGACTAATATGCACTAAAATGCCCCTCAATATTCACAATAATTCTACAACTTACTGCTAAAAGCAAGTTTCAGAGAGCTTAAGTGAGGAAGAAGCAGGAAATCAGATTCAAACCCAATACTTACTATTAATAAATACTGTTCTCTTTGAAACTGCTAGTATCAGTCTCTGAAAAGAAAAAACAAAACAAAAATAAACAAATGAATAAAAACCTATTGCAAGTACTATCGCTTACATGTCTACTACTAACAACCCAACGACCCAGTAATTAAATTCTCTCAGTGTTTCCCATGCATTTTAAGTCATCCTTTATATTGCCCAAATAATTGTATCAGGATGCCAACAAAGCCTTGAGGAAATCTAGAAAATAAGAAGAAGAAAGAGACAAAGGAAATTCTAGAGTTATACTGAGTCAATATTGCAACTTTCCCCTCTCTGACTCCAACTTCAGATTCTATGATGGTAAAATAGGTAAAAAATGAAAATAATTTAGGATTCAATACATGTGGAATTGATATGAGACATCTGAGCTACTAGTAGGATAAAGTGGGAGAAGGAAAATTCTTGACTGTAACTAAGAGACAACGAAAGAAGGAGATGTTTTGCCAAAATTGTCATGAGAGATATAGTAAAAGGGCACATAAGGATTAGAAGATATATAAATTGTGTAGGTGATAGAAAACTTTGAAGTTTCTGGGCCAATTTTTAACACAAGTTTAGTCAGAGTTAACACATAGTGAATATATTAAATGAATATGTTTTTCAGATATTCCATGCTTCTGGCATCATAATGAATCTCTCTAAAGAGGCACGATTTAGAAGTAAATACCACAAGAAAATTCCACATTAAAATGCTCAAGAGGTGATCTTGGGAGGGGAGTAAAGTTCAGGTAAGATGTATAGACTATTATGGAGCACCACCAGGGTTATTTAAATGAGATTATGATGAATAAAATTATATGATAAGGAAGAATTAAATTTATAATATAAACTACTCATTAATTTTAAGAGATAACCAGAAATAAGAGCTGAAGCTGAAGACTAGAAAAGTATAAATGGCTTGATTTTCAATACCATAAACTGTTGTATCCTAGAATAAAAACCAGAGATAAATGTCAGTTTGCAGCAAAGTCATTTTTAAACAGGTGGCTTTCAGGCTTTTATGAAAGTAGCCAAAATAGGCTCACTAAAAATCATATTCATTTCTTTTGCCACAATTTTTGGCTGACACATTTGCTGAATGTTGCACTTACAAATGTCAGAAAGGCTTGTAATAACACTGGAGACTATGCGGAATTATTCTGGCTGGATTCAGTTAAGTAATTATTTATAAAGTTGGACAATCATGGCCAGAAGATGCAAACTAAAGAATAAATCAGTGACAACCCCAAAGAACAGGTTTGTGTCATAGATTTTATCCATTCTATCAGTAACTTGGAAAATTCCAAGAGGGTTTACCTATTGAGCACACTCATGCAGATTAGCAAAGCAGGAGCAGATAGTTAATACTACAGAATCATGATTCAAAGACAACTCAACCAATAGAAATAAAAGATCAAGAGATATAATTTAATAAAGAAATTTTATGTAGTTGGAAAGAAAGAAAAAACTTTGGGAAATGGAGGTGAGAGAAGGTTAATAGGCCCTCTGCTCTCAGAACAGGTAAAACTCAGCAGAATGTAAATATCAAATAAGGAATCTAAATGCTTGAAATAGGTATCTAGACTTGGGCCTTGCTTTTTCAAAGGGATAGTGACAACTAAGAGATAAATTCAAAGGCAGAGCTAAGTCGTTCCGTAATCATACACATAAGGAATACCTGAAAACCTGAAAATGTCTATCAGGCAAATACAAATAAGGAAATGGAGGCAACAGTTGGGGGAACATGGCATTTATCTTTCTGAAGAGCTGTCATGTGGAAGAAGATATAAACTTATTCTGTGTTTCTTCTGAAGTAGAGTAAGGAAAAACAAAAACTTAACAGCACACAAGTTTCAATTCAAATTTAAAGACGTCTATGGGCAGAATAGACTGAGCTACCTTGTATGAGACTGAGTGCCTTTGCTCTACATATGTTTAAGCAGACCAACTACATAGTAATCAAGGGCATCATAGTTTAATCATAGTTTAGATTTCTATATTCAGTGGAAGCCAAATGATTGCATCTGATGATCTCAATCTTATATTTCAACCTTAAGATTCTCACTCTATGATCCTAGGGATGATGGACAAATCATAATATTTTACAAATGTTCTACTATAGAGTTTCTTTAAATAGTAGATTCCTTTGAGATTTAGATATTGCTAACATATTATTTCCTGTGAGAGAATTTGTTAGTTGCCAATTTAAGAGATAAAAGCTATATAAATCAAGCACTTCTAGAATGATGACAACTCACAGTGGTAAACAGAACGGGATTTGAACTATAAACATATGCTTTTCATGACTTTAGAAATACAAAAAGAGTTGCAGAACAAATTAGTCAAATAGACACAGGTGAGACAAATGGCTCCCCTCCCCCACCCAAGCAAGGCAGCCTCCCCTCAGAGTGAGTGATTGCCCTGTGATACAAGGGCTCAGTCATCCACCAACTCCATGCTGGTTTGACATTGTACTTTCCCGTGGCACAGCGAAGCAGAGGTGAAGACTCTACTCTACTGTACTGATCCTGAATGTGGGAATGCAGATAACACCCTAGAGGAGAAGGGAGCAATCAGACCTCTGGACTGTGGACATTAAGTTCAACAACCCACACCTCCCCTGGCCCTGTGGCCTAAATCCAGCAGAGACTAGAGGACTGATCACATTCCCCATCTACCAATGGGAGCAGGGACACACCCTGACTTGGATGGTAACCACACTCTGGCCGGAATGAAGACAGGAGCCTTGCATATGGAGAGGACATTTCATAATGCATAGACCCTAAAATTGGGCATAGAAAATCATGATTGGCTGGATCACAAGACTGAAGACCTTGGGAAGAAACCAATCATTCAATAACACAAGAATATTTGTTCTGTTTTTGCAGTACTTAGGATCCAGCTCTGGACCTTGTGTTTGCATGGTAGACACATTGTCCCTGAACTAAATTTCTGGCCCCAGGAATTTTTTTACTTTGACTAAAACTTTTTTTATATTTTTCTATTTTGTATTATTATTTTTCCTTCATTGGGTTATTTTCTCTTTCAAGTTTTTAATCTTCCTTCATATCTTTCTTTTATTTGCTGTTTTTGTTCTATTTTTTTCTTGCTTTTCTTGCTTATTCATTCCTGTGAGTGTTCTATATCATTATTAATTTCCTTTTATTCCACAGTACCAACACTACCTCATCTTTCTCTCCTCTTTCTCATATCCCATGACTGATTTTTTCAAAATTTTCTTTTTTTGTTCTCTGGTTTCACAACCCTTCAATTTTACTACTATAAATACAAGCTTTATGAATCTCTAGTTTGCTAGTTAACTTTACACTGTTGCTGCTTGAATACTGTTCTGGGGTAGGTTGAGGTATAGTTGCTCCATTCCATAGGTATTTACTGTAAGTCAATAATCTGTAAATACTTGGCTTGTCTTAGTGTTTGAACTATAATTATAGATTTCTTTTCCACGGTTAAGGGTGACACTTAATGAGTTCTTAGGGCTTATCAACATTCAGTTTGCATTTGATGCTATAATTGATGCTCTTTTTATTACTATTGTCATGTTGACATAGCTGCTGTCATTACTGGGTTTTCCTGGGATGCCAATATTCTGATTATCCTGGGGGCCATTAGCAACACTTGGAACCACTCCTGGAAAATGGTATACCAAGCCAAATACACTGCAAACTCCCACCTCAAATAAACAAAGGTATTGGATCCTGGGACTAAAGCAAAGACCAATAGTTAACCACACCCAGAGGATGCCACATAAAAGTAAATATTGACTAGAAAGGCCTCCATACCACAGTGTTTTTCACTACAGTCAATCTACAAGCATCAACATACACACACACACACACACACACACACACACACACACACATAGAAACATGAGAAGATGAGCTAAGAAAAGGCCTGCAAAAACTGCCAATTCCTTCAAACCCAGGTCATGTGGCAATGTAGAGGAAGAAACCAAAATCCACACACCAGAATTATTTAAAATAATATCAGAGGAAATAACAAAACACATCAATAAGGCAATTAGCAAGCTCACAGAAGAAATAAGTAACAAGATATTGGGCCAAATAAATGAAATAATCAGTGAGTCCACAAAAGAAACTAATAAAAAGCTAGCAGAGATAAACAAAATGATCCAAAATATGCATTACTAGTATAGAAAAGAATGAGTGTAAAGGGTAGGGGAAAGGTAATAAGGGAAAAGAAAAAAAATATGAGAAAATGAAAAAATGGAAATCAAGTGTTTGTAAATGGGGAGGGGAGGAGAGGGTGAAGGGAGGGTGGGGACAAGGGGAAAAAGTGAGAACCAAGACCTGTCATGTAAAGGTGCAAGATCCCAATGATGAATGTAACTGTACTGTATACCTACAATGTACCAATAAACTCGAAGAGAGAGAGAGAAAAAAGAAAAGAATAAGTGTAAAGGCTCGAAAACTAAATAGAGGAGATCAAAATTTTTATCAAAACTATGGGCAGAACTATCAAAATTATTACCAATGTGAAGAAATAGTATCAGAACTAGAAGACAGGGCTGTTCTCAGTGATCTGTTCATCAGATACCTTAAAAATGAAAAGGAGGACCGGGGATTTGGTTCAGTGGTTTCGCTTCCTGCTTTGCAAGCACAAGGACAATAATTTGATACCTGGTGCCCAAAGGGAAAAGAAGGAAACATGAAAAATGGATTCATCAGCTTCTAGATGACACAAAGAAGATTAGTCTAAGATTAATTGGAATTCATAAAAAATCAGAAGACAAGACAAATGGCAGAAAAAAATATTTTTTACAGAAATAATAGCAGAAACCTTTCTAAATAAGGAAAAAATTAACATACAGAAAAGTGAGACATATGGAATCAAAAATAACCACATTCAGAAAAGAATCTCCCCATAGCGCATCATAGTTAAAATCCTAGAATTCAAACACAAGAACAGAAACTTAAAAGCAGTTAGAACAGTTTCTTCCTATTTCATATCATCTTTTATACATTTTGGTCCTTATTTACACTTTCAGTTTCTCACACTAGAGAGACTATGTGATATTCACACATATGTGTTCAATTTATTTCTTTTAAGCATATAATCTCAAGTTGCATCCGTTCAAAAAGAAAGGAAAACTGTGAAACACAGGGGGAAGGAAAAATTAGTAACAAAGCTTTTGTAAATAAGTGGGGAGGAGAGGTTAAAGGGAGGAAGGAGGTGGGAGAAAAAGAAAAATCAAGCTATATCACATACAGGTATACTTCCTTTGAGGAATGTGATCGTTATGTGTATATTTAATTTTACCAATCAAATTAATTAATTAAAAAGGCAGAGAACGTCAATGAATCATTTATAAAAAAAAATCCATTAGAATCCCAGCAGACTTTTCAACACAAATTCTAAAGGCCAGGAGAGCTTGAAGTGAAGTGATTCAAGCTCTAAAAGAAAACAATCTGCAACCCAGGCTATGTCCTAAAAAAAATCTACCTTACAAAACTGATGGAGAAATAAGATACTTTCATGATAAAAAGCGCCTGAAGATATCCATGACCACTAAACCAGCACTACAAAAGTTTCTCAAGGGTACTCTAGATACAATGAACCTAACATTGACAAAAGATCTAATAGAGTGAATAGTTAAGGTAAGGAAAGCACTCAAGTAGAAGAGAAAGATAGGGACTCAGCAACAGTAAACTAAATCAATGGTAGCAATAAGTCAATAGCTATCAGGAATAGCTCCTAATGTAAATGTTCTCAATTCCCAATAAAAACACACAGAATGGCAAGTGGACCACAAACCAAAATCCAGTGATATGTTGTGTACAAGAAACAACTTTAATCCAAAAAGAAATCCATAGACTAGAAAGCAAAGGATGCAAAGCAATACTGCATGAAATAAGAACCTGTAAAAAAGCATATGTAGCTAACCTATATGCAGACAAAGGGGACTTAAAGACAAAGCTGAACAAAAGAGGAAAGGAAGGTTTCTACATATCAGTTAAGAGAACAATTCAAGAGAAAGTGATAATAATTATTTATATATGCACTGAACAATGCCACACTTAACTTTATAAAACGAGTAGTAGTGGGCATAAAACAATTATAGTGGTGGACCTGAATACCCTAGTACCACAAATAGATCAACTAGACCAAAAAAATCAACAAAGAAGTATGAGAGATAAACAAAGCGTTTGAACCCACAGATTTAACTACTATCTGGAGTGTTCCACCAAACTACAACAGAATACATATTCTTTCCTGCAGCCCATGGAACTTTCTCCAGAATACGCAACATACTAGCCAGTAAAGGAAGCCTAAGTAAATAAAATAATCAAAATTCTACCACGGATATTAACAGATTATAAAGCATTGAATTTAGAAATCAATAACAAAAGAAAACACAGAAATTATGCAATTTCTTAGAAACAAAACAAAACACTCTTAAATAAAAAATGGGTTACAGAAGAAATAAGACTGCTTCTAGAACTAAACAGTAATGCCAGTACAACATACCAGAACTTATGGGTCACAATGAAAACAGTCCTAAAATGGAAGTTTATAGCAGTGAATGCCACATCACAAGAACAGTGAGCCCAAATAAATAACCTAATGATGCAACTCCAGGTCCAGGAAAAACAAGAACAATAAAAAACCAATGATAGTATAAAGGAGGAAATTGTAAACATTAGAGAAGACATCAGTGAAATTGAGAACAAACATAATACAAACAATGCAGCAAAAAGCTGGTTATTCTAAAGAAAAAAAAATTTTACAAACCTTTAATAAATCTAAACAGAACAGGAGAGAAATACTCCAAATCGGTGCAATTAGAAATGAAAAATGTGAAATCACAGTAAACATGAAAAAATCAAAAACATTACTAATATTTGCTTCTCAAACCTGTAGGGTAATATTGGATAATTCAAAAGAAGTAGATAGGTTCCTAGATACATATGAATTGCCAGAACTCAATCAAGAAGATTGAAAAAAACTGTGAGTAATTCAATAACAGCAAATGAAGTTGAAGCCGTAGTGAAATACATACCGACTAAGAAATGTCCATGTCTTTGTGGGTCTATTGCTGAATTTATAAAATCTTCAGGGAAGTTCTAACTCCTCAAGCATTTTAATGAAATTGAAAAAGAGGGAGTACATCTAAAGTCATCCTTGGAAACTACCATTAACCTGATTTCAAAAGAAGACTAGGATCCAATCAAAAAGGAGAACTACTGGGGCCGGGGATTTTGCTCAGTGGTTCTGCTGCCTGCCCCACAAGAGCAAGAGCCAGAATTCGATCCCCATTACCTAAAAAAAAAAGAGGAGAGCTACAGACCAATCTCTTTAGTGAATATAGATGCAAAAATTTCTCAACAATATGCTAGCAAACAGAATTCAATGAATCGCCAAAATGATCATAAATCATAACTAAGTACGCTTCATCCACGGACTGCCAGTATCATTGAATATACTAAAATCAATAAATGTAATCCATTACATAAACAGAAACAAAGACAAAAATTACATGAGCATTTCGATTGACATATAAAAAGCCTTTGAAAATATCTAACACCCTTTCATGATAAAAAAAAAATGCATGGAAGAAAATAGTATAGAAGAATCTTAACTCAATTTGATAGAAGCTATTCAAAACAATCCTACTGCCAACATCATATTTAATGAAGAAAATCTGAAACTGTTCCCTCTAAAATCAGGATCAATATAAGCATGACCTGTTTGGCATAGAACTATAAACATTAGCAAAAGCAATTTGGCAAGAAAAAGAAATTAAAGGGATATGTATAGGAAAGTAAGTCAAATTATAATTATTTCTAGATGATATGATTCTTTACTTACAAGACCCCCCTAAATCCACCGAGAAACTTGTAGAATTATTAATGAAATTCAGTAATGCAGCAGGATTAAAAAATTAACAATGGACTACTACTCAGCCATAAATAAACTAGAATAATTTATAGGCAAATGGATGCATGTTGAGGCCACACACTTAAGTGAAATAAATAGGACACACATGTGTAAATACTGAATAGTTTCTCTGGTGTGAAAAACTAAAAGCGCAAATAAAGTTCAAATTGTATAATTGATAATGTGACATAGGAAGAAAAGGGCTAAAGGAGTAAGGGAAGTGGGAAGGGTAGGGAATAGGAAAGAAGGGAAAAGAAAAATATGAGAAAAGGTAAAAAATGGAAACAAAGTCTTTGTAAATAGGGAAGGGAGGAGGGTGTGAAGGTAGGACAGGGGAATGAGGGAGAAATAAGAACCAAGATATATCATGCAAAGGTACAAGATCCCAGTGATGAATGTAATTCTGCTTTATACCTAAGAAGTACCAATAAATTTAATAATAAACAATAAAAATCAAAAGCGTTCCTATATACTAATAAAGAATCCACTAAGAAAGAAATTAGGAAAGCAAATAACATATAAAATAGCACCAAGAAAAATTAAATAAATCAATTGAAGGGACTGATAAACTACTCTGATGAAATCTACACTACAATGAAAAAGGAAATTCAAGAGGACATGAGAAAATGGAAAGGTATGCTCTGTTTCTGGATAAGTGAACAAATGTAGTCAAAATGGCCATACTTCCAAAATTGATGTACATAATTAATATAATACTAATCCAAATTCCAATAACATTCTTCACAGAACTGATTAAAAAAATCCTAAAATTCACATGAAAGCAAAAGAGAACTAGAATAGCAAAAGTAATCCTGGGTAACAAATGCAAAGCAGGAGGCATCACAATTATCAACTTGAAGTTAGATTAGAAAGCTACTGTGGTACAAACATCATGGCACTGGAACCGAAATAGACAGGAGGATTAATGGAATAGATCAAAGCTTTCCAAACCAAGCCCAAGCATATTCGAATGTTTGGTTTCTGACAAAAGTTCTAAACAAACACACGCTGGAAACACATACGTGTTTAGAGATGCAAGTACAGCCCTATGGTGTGTGTGGTTCCATAAGGACACACTGCATTAACTCTTGCTTATTGTTGTTTGCAAGCTGTTTGCTCATGCAATTATAATTTTAGTTTATACATTTTTGGTTTTGTCCTGATACCTTTTTTAAAAAAATCATAACTCATAGGAAACAAAATGTTTTCATTTATTAAAAATATCCTGAGTCAGAGGTCGGATGAGCAGCTCATAATCATGTTATTTTATAAATAAAGCTATTACAGGAACAGAAATAGTTTCCATCATACTTTCCCTTTCGATACGGTGACAAGTCATTTCTGCATTCAAAGATAAGACAATGAAACTGTAGTGCCTTTAGAATATACATTGAGAAAACATCTAGAACTCTTACATCCTGAACTGCTTATAAACTACTGGATGGGAAGGACTGTGATACTCAGGAATGAAATTTCTACCCATATGTGTGGACAGTAGCTGAAAAAGAACACAGATTTCAGGAATAAGGTGAACTCGGTCTTCGTGGTTGGGGTTGCCAGGGCTAGACGTATTAGATCTGGGGAAATGGGTTTTCCTTTAGCCTAGTTGTACAAGTGAATGAGATGTGTGATTGCTGAAGAATCTCTAGTATATCACTGTTCTGTGGATGCCAGGCCTCATTTTTCCCATACAATATAAAATAAAGCAACAGAACCAGTAATGTAGAAGCCAGTTTAGATACTCAGTTGTACTTTTGATAACGCAGTGGAGGATAATACATTGGATAATGCAACTTGTTTTCAGGTAGAAGTATCTGAAGCACGTAAAAGCCTCTGGGAAATAGTACACTATTGTTGTATGGACTTTAAACAATATAAAAACATGCATGTGATTGCTCTAATGTGAATTTTTGAGGCAATTAATGAAACTGTTCTGTGACTGTTGGTGTACTCTGTTGTAAATTCAAAGACAGCTTGTTGAACCTTATTTTTTTAACCTATTGATTTTGGAGAGTCTATTTTGAATGAAAATTCATTGCATCTCTAAAGAAAAAAATATACACTGGGCAAAAGACAGCCTCTTTGATGGTGTTGGGAGAACCGGCCATCCACATGCAGAAGATTGAATCTAGACCCATATTTTTCACCACGTACTAAATTAAACTAAAATAGATTAAAGAACTAAATTTTGAAACAGAAACACTTAACCTGCTGGAAGACAAAATAGGCAAAACTCTTGAGTTTTTAGAGACAGGATGCACTTTCTGAACAGAACCCCAGTTGTGCAATGCAAATGAGACCATAAGAAATTAAATGAAACTCTACACAGTAAAAGAAATAAATAGATTGAAAAGACAACCTACAGAATGGAAAAAAAAATGACAGCTATTCCTCAGGCATAAAGCTAATGTTTAGAATAAAGAAATAAAAATTAGACTAAAGTAAAAAAATCACAATCAAACAGAGGCAAACCAAATGAATAGATACTTCATACAAAAAGTAGAAATGGCCAATGAATGCATGAAGAAATGCTCGGCATTGCTGGCCATTTGAGAAATCTAAATTTAAACAATATTGAGATTTCACCTTACTCTGAATGAATGGTCATCATCAAGAAATCAAATAATAACAAATGCCAGTGAGGCTGGAGGAAAAAGGGAGCCTTTCTACAATGTTAGTGGGAATGTAAACTGGTAAAATCACTTTTAAAATCATTATGGAGTTTCCTCAACACAGTGAAACTAGAATCAACATTTGACCCAGGTATGCCCCTTCTAGGTATCATCCAGAAAGTGTTAAAGGCATCATATTACAGTGATACATGCAAACCCATGTTTATGGCAGCACAATTCCTAATATTCAAACCCTGAAAATGGCCTATATATCTACTAACAGATGAATGAATTAAGAAAACGTGATATTTACACACAATGGAGTGACACTTTACCATAAAGATAACCTTCAGTTACTTGTAGGGAAATGGATAAAACTCAAGACTATAATGTTACCTGAAATAAATCAGACATACAAGCTTAAATATCTCCTGGTTTCTCTTACATAAGAAATGCAAAGTATGAATAAAGAGCAAAATAAAATAGATACTAGGAAGTAGGGAGAAAGCTGTTTCTCAGAATGGAAAGAGCTGAAGCGATGGAGAGTAGGGAAAAGTGGGGAGGAAAAGGGGAATTAAGATACGTTATATACATGTACCCAGTCCACCCAAGAAAATTAAACATTATGTACTGCAAACATGCCGAAAAAAATGTAAGGGCATCCAGATATAAATGGGGTAGGGAAGTGAAAGGGAATGACAGGGGAATTAAGATAGATTATATACATGGGTCAATTTCCCATGAGGAATGTAAGCATTATGTACTACAAACATGCAATAATAAAAATTTAAAACACATTAAAATATGAATAGGATGACTGTGAAAGATTCTTCACTTTGGGCTTAATAAAGAGGAAATGTAGACAGAGATCATGCTGCTAATAATTTAAGTCCTTTTTATTCACAACATTAGCAAGCATATGGGCATCCTAGGAAAAAATGCTTTGCTATTCACTGTGTGTTATACAAAGCCTCTATTTACTGAAGGAATTCAGTCACTGGAATCCCATTTTGACCCCTAGATAGACTGAAGTTTTTCACTACAATTACAAGGCATCTCCTTCAACTTCACTTTCTAGAAACATGCACCTTTGTTTTATTTCTACAGTGATTCTAGAGGTCACCCAACAACTGTCTATGTTGGCATTGGACTGGGCATAGTGTTCAACATTTGACCTAGCTGACTATTCAGTCATGGTAATGTGAGACACTGAATAGAAGAGTATTTTTGAGGGTGGGGAGTATACATTCACCACTACGAACAAAAGTAAAAACACTGGGGACCAAGGGCAAGGGAGCTGACTGATGAATACAGACATGGATCAATGTTCAGCTCATGTCCTAGCATATGGTTGATAATCAATAAATATTTGATGGATGAATAAGTAAATGAATAAATGGTCAGAAGAGATGGAGCAGAGTAGTATATGAATCTGTGTTATTAAAATGCTGTCTACCTGTGAAAATACTCCCATTAGATAGTACCACAGAAAGCATTTAAATAAAGACCTTGTAAACTGAATTTAAATGGTAATATTAATAATTTAATAGTATTGTCTTGGAAAATTCTGCTAAGTGAAAGGTTTCCCAATTTTTTTTTCATGTCTATTGTCTTACAATTATTTTCCAAATCTCTTTCTCCATCCTGATGAAAGCTAAATCATTGGTCCCAACTCATGAAAACTATGAGATACAAAGGACCAGAATAGCATTGAATTCAGCTCACTTGCTATGGAGGTTCCTGGATTCCATCAGGTAACTCTTGGTCATACACTCATGTGCTAAAAGTGATTATATCTAATTGTCTATTGAGTGCAAACACATGTAATCATACGATTACAATGCACAATTGCATGCATATGTTGTACAATGAAGTATCAGAAATGTCTCTTCAGAAAACTCTTGCAAATAAGCATTATTCATTGTTGTTTTCTTTTATTTATTTTATTTTCTTTCTTTATTATTATTATTTTTTTTTGTATGAGGGATTGAATTCAGGACCTTGTGCTTGTAAGGCAGGGGCTGTTCCACTGAGCTAAATCCAGAGCCCTGTGGCATTATTCAGACTCTGGAAGAAGTCAGCACTAAGTTTCAAGCTGTGCGAGTGCACACGTATGTGTGTATATGTTTTTTTTAAGCTATGGGGGTGGGAGTGTTGCAAAGCACAGTAGTTTAGTATTATTGGTCCAGATAAAAGAAAAGAATAAGGGCAAAAGGAAATTACTATTTCTGAGGGGATTACTATTCTCATTGCAAATATACATTTTTGGAGTACTTTAAACAGGGTAGCCTCAAGTCAGGGCTCATATATAATATAAATAAATATGAGTAATTAAAATAACTAAGCAATTTCCAAAATAGTTACTCAGTAACCATGTTACTTATGAACATGAAGCCAAATTATCTTGTGAAGGGTCTATCACAATTATTTTTATAGTCTTACACATTTTTAGTATTCTTTTCCCATGCCATCGGGAACATGACCGTGACAGAGTACTTTATCCCAGAATATTAATGGCAAGAATAGTAGCCAGCTACTATTCTTTGATTTTCTCAAGGCTTCAAGAAAGAGGTGACACAATACACCATGCTTTAAACACACCCTCACAAGGCGAGTGATTTGCACAATGTGATAACTACTGGGGATCTGAGTGGCCACTGGCCTCAAGGTATGTCAAATTTTAAACACTATGATCAAGCTAGTGTCACATATTATCAGGTGAATTCATGTATTATCAGATACGTATTAGGTGACTTTTAGACTTCCTATGGAAATAATAGACCCATCTCTCTGGAAAGGGATGTTGAATGAGACATCCTGTAACTGTGAGGCAAATCCCAGTCCATCAGCCTAATATGCAATTACTATTTTGTCTGTACAAAAAATAAAAGACCAAAGCTGTATCTGTATGAGCAAGAAATTGCAATATACATATATAATTTTTAAAAAGATAATGTTACACTCTCAAGTGCAAGGACCCAAGTTCGATCCCAGGTACAAAAAAAAAAAAAAAACATAGTGTTACATATGTTTTGGTTTCCATTGTCTCATGAGTTGAAATTTTTATGGGTTAGTTTCTCATCTAAATCAACTGTAACCTCTTTACTGAATAAGAAGTAATATGTAGAATTGATTCATATTCTATAGGACTCTGAAGACAACAGAAGCTACACTATTATGTCTTATCTGCCTCAGTTAAGGCTTTCATCAGGTGCTGAGAGGCAGGTTTCATCTTTGGCAGCATTCAAAAATGTGCTGGACCAATGGCTGAAGGATTCCTGGTTAAATTCTAGCTTTCCCTGGGACTTTGTTGAACGATGACACCACTTTGATTCACAAGTACTTCAAGCATGCTTGGCCAGATTTTGTTTGTGACCTGTACAAATGTGCATTTTTTACCCTGTTTATAACAACAGTAAATGTCATAAGGACCTGGTGGATGCCTGTTATAGAGTGCACAGAATGATCTTTGCACCACAATCAAATCACAGAACCAACTCCCATAAGCTCTAACCCACAAAATAGACAAATATATCTATAATTTGGTGCATATTTGAGGTCAATGTACAATATATAATATAGGCAGTACAATTTTGCCTACAAAGTTTTTAACTCTTTATGTATTTTATC
Organism: Fukomys damarensis; assembly: GCF_012274545.1. Classification (NCBI taxonomy): domain Eukaryota; kingdom Metazoa; phylum Chordata; class Mammalia; order Rodentia; family Bathyergidae; genus Fukomys; species Fukomys damarensis. The sequence continues at coordinate 104,753,672 of NW_022900951.1, forward strand.
TGTATTTTTATAGCTACACTGATTTTTCTGATTGGTAGACTAGGGTTACCTCAAGCAAGACTGTCCATACATTTAAAGTAAATGATTTAAACTTCACAGAAAATTCACATTGTTTTTTTCTCATCTACCAATATATATCCACAGTTATGTTGACTCAGGCAGTGCATTTCTAGAATTTTGTATATTGTAAGAAGATTAAATTGCCTTTTATTAAAGAAAAATAACACATAAGTTACTTTACATACTATTTTACCCGATTAAGCTATCAGTAGACATTTTCTCTTATAACCAGAGTCCTTAGAGAATAACATGAAGCTTGGATGAGTGATTTTCCTTAACTATTATTTATGGCAAAATTGTTATGTGTCACATACTGTATTGGACTTATGGAAGGAAATACCTAAGCTTCGTTGACATGGCCTTTGCTCAGTAAGGGAGTTCAAAATCTAACGGGGGAAATAGACCTGCTTGAAAAGTTGTTTTGAAGGGTTGAAACAGAAAGGAAGGATTCTGGAGCCCAAATCAGAGCTGGCATGTTCATTAGAAATTTCCCTCACAATGGTAGTAGGTTGTCCCCCAAGTAAAGACAACCTATTAGAGCCAACAAAAAGAAAGTATTTTTTTCTCATTAAGTTTATTGATACATTTTAGGTATACAGGACAGTTACATTCATCATTGGGCTCTTGTACCTTTATATGACAGGTCTTGGTTCTCATTTTTTCCCCTTGTCCCTGCCCTCCCTTCACCCACTCCTCGTTTCCCTATTTATAAAAACATATTTTTCTATTTTTTCACTTTCTCATATGCTTAGACAACAGACTATTATCTAGAATATATAAAGAACTTAAAAAATCAGGCTCTGCCCCCCCTCAAATTTAAAGACCCAATCCAAAAATGGGATTCAGAAATGAACAGACATTTCTCAGACAAAGAAGCAAAAGCAGCAAATAAATATATGAGAAAATGTTCCACATCACTGGTCATTCGAGAGATGCAGATGAAAACAACACTGAAATTCCACCTCACCCCACAAAGAATGGCTGCTCTCAAGAAATCAACCAATAACAATGTTGGCGGGGTTGTGGGGAGAAAGGAACCCTTCTCCATTGTTGGTGGGAGTACAGACTGATGTAAGCTCTGTGGAAATTAATATGGAGATACCTCAAACAGCTAGGATTAGAGGTTGCATTTGATCCAAAAGAAAGTATTTATTTCTGAGTTGAAGGCACATGCTACTCTAAGAAGAATTCAATATGTTATTCCCCAGATTTGATTTTTAAAAGTCAGATACATTTTATCTAATTTTTTACTTAATTTCCTCCACAAATACTCACTGAAGAAAACAAAGACAACAAATTCACAAGAACGACAGGAACTGGAGGTACCTGACCTGGAAGAAGAATCACTTTGACCGTTTTTGATATTGTATTAACCTCTCCAACTGTTCATGTCTCATAAATTTAGATGCATACCAATTGGCTGATTTAGAAACTGCACTAAATCCAACTAACATGTATGCTTGGTATGACTGTGTTGATATGATATTCTGTTAAGTGAAGAGTATATGACCAAATACATCTTGTCCTGTGCAAAGCCTTCCCTGGCCATTGCAACCTTAAGGACACATCTTATATCTCTCAATTCAATAGTTCATTTTGAAGCCTTAGATTCAGTAGCACCTACAGTATGCTTTGTCACATGCTACCTAGAATCATTTTCTATTTTTTTCCATTGAGTTTATTGGTACTTTTTAGGTTTACAGTACAGTTACATTCATCATTGGAATCTTGTACCTTTACATGACAGGTCTTGGTTCTCATTTTTCCCTATACCCACACCCTCCCTTCACCCCCTCCACCCTCCCCTATTTAATTTTCTATTTTTAAAAGTAAAACAGGGTATGATGTCAAATGATAAGCTCTTAAGGCAAAATAAACTTGTGTGAGTTCTCTGTCACCCTCCATCCCTGCTTTCAGAATTCGGTACAAGACAGTTACTATCCTCGTATCATGTGACTAATTAACATGATTATTTCATCTTCAAAAGAAGAAGTCAGAATCTGCATGATTGGGTATTTATATATAACCCTAATCTAACTTGAAGCAAATATGAGCTTCCATTGGAGGCCATACCATGAGACATAGTTGCTAGAGGTTTAAATCAAGGGTTCTCATTCTCTCTATCCATACATTCTCAACAAAACAGCACAGTACCTACTAAGCCCTCAATAGGTATCTGAAAACAGAAGTCCCGATAGTTCAATGTTGACAAGGGAATTTGCTCACCAGACTGTAGTGATGAAAATAGGCCTGGTTTACTTCTAGATCTTCACAAAGACACATTTACCTGTAAATAAATCAGTAATTGGTGTAAATATTTATTTGGTTTGATTATGTTGTACACTCTTACTCTCTGGAGTTTGGGGGGGCAGGTATTGCGTGTGTTTCTTTTTTTCCTTCATTTCATATCTTCCACAGGATATATTTGTTACATTCTATGAATCTTCTTTTTTCTCTATCACAGAGGGAAATATTGTTCAAGCACTCCTTTTTACTTCATTTCTCAAGCAATTTAATTCATCACATATGGAAAAGATTATGAGTATACTTAAAGCCTCCGTATGTTAGCGAATCTAAACATTCTGTTTATATATTGTCATACTAGTCCATACTATGTCTTCATCAAGCCTTTAACTTCTTACTTGAATTTTGTTTTGAACTTTGTTTGTTTGTTTTGTTTTGTTTACTTACTTGTAAGGCATCCAGTATCACTTTCTCTACTGTTATGCCATATGAGTAAGTACTCACAGCCCAATTGTCCTTAAAAGGTATTTGTTTACATTCTAGCTTCTGTGATCTGATTGACAACTTAGTAACTTTTATAGCTTTTAAAATTTGGAAAGAAATATCTTTCCAGTTTTCTACATTTTTAAATAAACAAAACCCTCCATACTTCATATTTTGAATAGCAAAGTTCTACAGAAATCCTCACTACCCTTTTATGTTTCCAGCATCAGATTCACTTATTTATTTTATAATACCTGATAAAGTTAATTAGCATATATACAGACCAAAAACCAGACTAAACATATAAAGCATGCGAAAGAATTGTATTAAGTGAAGGTACACTTTTAGATACATTGTCTGCACTTGATACAATACCTTTCATTCATTCTCATTTTTCTTATCATCTGTCATATGTATTTACATGAAGAGGGAGAACTTTTCATATAAGAGGGAAAGAAGGAATATGTAAAATTTAAACGTGTGTCTGAGTTACTTCACTTAATGTTATGGTCTCAAGATCTCAAGGTGCATCCATTTTCTGGCAAAAGGCACAAATTTATCCTTTTTATGGCCTAGTAGTACTACATTGTGTTTAAATACCACATATTTTTCCATTCATCTTTTGATGTTTCCAATAGGCTGTTTCCAAGATTTAGCTATTATGAATTGCACTAGTAAAAACATCACTATGGTAGGATGTATTTAACTCATTTGAGAAGGCACCTAAAAGAGGATTAGCTAGATCAAATGGAATTTCCTCTTTCAGTTTTTTGAGGCTTCTCCCCACCGATTTCCATAGTGGGTGTATCAGTTTACACACCCACTAGCGATGGAGAAGGGTTCCTTTCTCCCCCCAGCCTCACCAGCATTTGTTGTTGGTTGATTATTTGAGTGTGGCCATTCTTTCCTGGAGTGAGATGGAATCTTGGTGCTCTTTTAATCTGCATTTCTCAAATGGTCTTATTCATCTGAGAAGTGTCTCTTCACTTCAGATGCCCATTTTTTAAATTTGGTCTTTAATTTAGCTTCTGATTCTCACTGTAAATCAGCCTAAAAGAAGACAGAAGCACCTATGCCACCTGTCACAGGCTGATCGTGTTGCTGCCTTGAAATTTTCTCTACCACATAAATTACTTTGTTGCCTTTAAACTCCAATTCACACAGACTTGGGGCCTGGACAAAAAGTAGGCAAATTCTTTGCCAGGATGTAACACAAATGACTCCTAGACCAATTCCCAACAGAGTCATTCATCTAAAACCTCATGAGCACAGTCTTTCTTCTCCACATTCCTATCAGCAGTCTGGTCTTTTATGCTACCATCACAATCGCTCCTCAAGTTCCACTGAAAGCATTCTAGTGCTTGTTTAGTCCACGTCTCTATATTTTCTAAATTCCCTCCACAAACCATTTCTAAAGCATTCTCAACGACGTGGTCAAGTACAGTCACAACAATCTCCTCATTCTCATTACAAAAAATCTTTATTGTTTGAGGCGATCAGAGGGGGAAAATGAGACCTCAAGCACTGAGGGGAAAGAGCTCGTACAAGAGTGAAAACATGTGCAGGGAAAAGTAAAAACACTCCAGGTTAAATTGTTTACCAGGAGAAGTACCATGGAAAATGGGGAGGGGCAGATGAATCCTGAGGAATTCTATTTGCTTGTGCCCCTGTCTGGGTGAATAAAGGCAAGGTGCACCAGGCATTTGGGGATTTGTGTCAAAGGGAGAAACAAACCCCCTAACTCCCAAGATTTTAACTTGTTTCTGTGTTTCTTTATTTTTCATCTTTGTCTCCCATTAGTCAGGTTCGAGCTTGTAGTCTGATGCCTAGATAGACAAATAGATATGTGCATATATCTCTCTATATTTGTGCATATATATCCTCTTTGTTAAGTACTAATAGATGATATAGATATATGCATAGATAAAGAAGAGGATTTAACAGATTGGTTTAGAGGATCAGAGTTGGGATAGACTACAATAGGTCTCTGTATGCTGTAGAGCCAGAAGATCCAGTAGTTGTTCAGTCCAAGGAGCTCAAAATGTCAGAATGATGCAGAACCACTCCAAGGCTGGAGGTCTGAAAACTTTCTGGACAGTCCATGGCATCAGTTCATGTAGAAAGACTGAAAAACTGGAATTTGATATCCATAAGTGTTGGCATCAACAAAATGTGCACCAGCTCAAGCAGAATCAAACTTGCAAGAGGAACTAATTTCCTTCTTCCCATTTTCATTCAGTGCAGATTGCCTGCCTATTGGATAGTGCCAGTAATCATCAGAGTAGATCTTCTCCCCTCCAGTTTTCTGGTCTATATGCCAATCATCTATGGAAACAGTGCCACAGACACACTCAAGAGTGTGCTTTACTAATCTCCTGGGCTTATGTCAATCCAGTCAAGTTTACAATCAGTATTAACCATCACAATTATAGTAAGAAACAAAGTATTAATCATCTTTTGCTTCTGACTTCATCATAGCAATGAGGATATGAATTAGTTCGCAATACAAAAAAAAAAGAAAACTGGAAAAAATACAACAAAGAGCTTTGACAATACATTGGACAAATAGAAACCTATGTCTAAGATCAGAAATCAAACATAGGAACCACTACAAGAGCTCCAGTGTTCAATTTGGAAGCAATGTAATCAGATGTGTATGGTTTTTTCTGAGTTAGAGATATAGAGAATGGAGTTCAGAGATACTGTTTATGCTGGAATATCTAAGACAGAATACCAGATAAGAGAGTAGTGTGTGGAAAAATCATCCAAGAAATATGTATAGTTATCACTTTTTAAATCCATAACGTAAAACTTTACACTGCTAGAAAATAAAGGCCCAGAAATTTGTAAGCTAAGCAACATCCAGAGCCCGTATAAGTAGCTAAAACAATTTGCTTTAACCCAACAAAACAAAAGTCTTGATTGTTCTAGGAATACTCAGTGGAGAAAGTACAGCAGAACTATTTCTAGAGTACAGACTAACCTAGAATGTTTTAGTATGAAGCAGGATCATCATGAAGGGGTTATCAATCTTCTTGGATGAGAGCAGAAACCAAGCATTTAGAACAGATTATGAAAAGCAAGTTTTTCTTACAAAAAGCATGGGAAAATAGCCTAAGATTCATAGTAAGTCAATCCCTCAAGACTCAGAGAAGAACAAACATGATTCAAGGACCAGGGATTTAGCTCAGTGGTGCTGTGGTTCTGCCTCCTGCCTTGCCAGTGCAAGGTCCTGAGTTTGATCCCAGGTATAAGAAAAGAAATGTTTCAAGGCATATGAACTTTGTATGCCCCAAGTTATAGCTGCTCCACATTTAAGTACTCAACTTTGGCTTTTAGATAAGACATTAGACAAAAGTGTTTCAGGATAAATATTTCTAGGAGGTATGAGGACAGGGACTAGGTTATTCTGGACAGTTTCTCCTTATTTCAGAATATTTTATTCTCACAATTTTCTACAGTTATTCTGAGGACTACAATTGAGGCAGTAGGGAGAAAATTTAGGTCAACCAAATTCATCATCTGGTGAACTACCTTGCGCTTTAGAATACATTAAATATAGTCAGCAAATGGATCAAATTATTTGTAAGTAACTTAATTTGGGCCAAACCAAAATTCAATGCCTTTCAAAACTGAAAGTGTAAATAAGGACTAAAAGGTATAACAGATAATGTGAAATAGGAAGAAAAGTGACAAAGGGGAAGGGGAGATGGAAGCGGTAGCAGAAAGGAATAGAATTAATATGAGAAAATTTTAAAAACAGAAACAAAGTCTTTCTAAATAGGGAGGGGTGGAAGGGGTGGAAGGGTTGAAGGGAGAGCAGGGGAATGGGGTAAAAAATAAGAACTAAGCTAGATTAAGCAAAAATACAAATTTCCAATGATGAGTGTCATTATATCATATACCTAAAAGGTACCAATAAAATTAATAAAATGATGAAATTTGGATTGTTGAAAAGATAATATTCACAATGTACAATATCCCAATAAAAATTACTAGATACGGACAAATGTAAGAAAAAAGATGAATTTTGTTATGGTTTAAATGTGATGTGTCCTCCAAAGATTTACTTATTGAGTTGAGTGTCTGATCCCCAAATGTGCAATCCTCAAAAATGAGGCCTGGAAAGGTGATTACATCAAAAGGGTGCTAATTTCATCAATTAATCCATTGATGAATTCATGGCTTAACCCACGATAATCACTATGATATTCTCTACCTCAATGAGCTGAACTTTTTAGATTTCACACATAAGTGAGATAATAGTCTATATGTTGGGTTTATCCCCTATAACAAAATATTGTCCAGGTTCACTCTTGTTGTTGCAAATATCAGGGTATAGTTATTTGTTAAGGTTGACTAGTATTCCACTGTGTGCATGTATTAAATTATCTTTCCCCATTATTTCACTGTTTGATGAATAAGGTTCTCTTTTCTCCAGGTTTGGGGAAACGGCATTTGTCATCATCTTCATTGATTTATCAAGTCTTTATTGTTGTTTTACATTACTTTTCCATTTTCTGCTTGGGACAAAATGATGACCAACAGATGCCTTTGCATTCTGTGGTTCTGCCAACTTATTTAAAGCCTAGATTGGCACAATAAAGTCAGTAAAAAAAAAAAGAAAAGGGAAACACACAATAAAATGATAAATGTAGTGTTTGGAGGAAATGAAAGAGGGAATGAAGCAAGATATTTAATCAACATGAATGCTTGACTTAATTGAAATTACACATTAAAGAATGAAATTTAGGGAACTCCAAAATCATGAATCCATCTTCTGTCCTTTTCAAACTTATATTGCAATTGTATTAGTCAAAAAATCAACACTTACAATTTAAAGGAGGAGAGGTTTAATTTACTTCACAGTTTCAGGGGATTTAGTACATGGTTAATAGGCTAGATGGCAGGAATGTTAGACATAAGGGGGAGAAGGAGCAAAGATGCTTAGTTCATGGCAGCCAGAAAGCATAGCAGGGGAACAGTGCCAGAGAAGAAGCGCTGAGTGACAGAGACATAGATGCCAATTCTATGTGCCCACGATCCACCAAAACACAATGAAAAGCGTGCTCCAACAATAGCTGGGTGCCTGCCAAGCAAATCAAATTGACACAGTACAATTTAACCATCACGTCCCACTACTTATCAAGTTGAAACCTCAAAATATCTCCTAAATCTATCGTTACTTTCCCCCAAGTATCGGGTTATAACTCCACCTAACGTTGTAACTATCTTATATACAATTAAAACAGCAATAATCTCTTCCCCAAACTCTCAAGAGTTCCAACTTATTTCAAAAATCTAGTCTAAGTATTCTGAGACTGAGGACAAAGTCTTAGGTATAAACTTCTGTAAAAACTAAAAACAAATTTTATAATACCAAAATATAATGGCGTAGAGTAAATATTTCTATTTGTAAAGACAGGAATAGGAAAACAGAAATGAATCACATCAAACGAAAACCAAAACCCAACAGGGCAAATATTAGTAGCTCCACAATGAGCATCTAGGACACAGGGTAGTAAAACGTGTCTTGCAAAGGACTGCGATGGTCCCAACCCTATGGCCTTAACATTTTCACTCCACATGGTCTCTCACCTACACTGCTTCCACTCACAATCTGTAGCTTCATTGTCAGAGATTTTACATTCTTATTATCTCTAACTTCTCAGAATAAGGAAATAATGCACAACAGGGTAGGCCTTCATCTGTGGCCAACCCTGCCCTGATGTTTTTGCCATAAGATGTTCTGTTCAAGCAATGTAACTGTTCAAGCTGCACGATGCTCCTACCTGATGTATCAAGATGTTCTGTTCAATCAGTGTAATTGTTTAATCTGCACAATGTTCATATGAGATGTTTCAAGAATGTTCTGTTATCTCTTCCCTTCCACTTCTATGAGCATACTTGCCTGGTCAGTGGGCTCAGTCCCTTACCCCATAGAGCTCTATATAAGGTTGCTTCCATTTCTCTTCAGGGATCAGGCTTCAGAATGCGAACTCCTCTATGACCACAGGCATAATAAAAGGTTCTCTCCATCTCTCTGAGTGCCACCCTCAGTTTTGCTGCCTCCAGAGACCTTCAGATAGCTGTAACACAGAGCTATAACACTTGGCTGTAATGCTAAGCTGTCAAACTTCCCTGTGACACTAAGATGTGCATTTCTCCTTTGGATTCATCCCCAAAGATTTATATAGTGCTATTTCAGAGGGTCACTACCTGGCTTCTCAGGCATTATTTTGGCTTCTGGATAGAAGCTTCCATGCCTTTACAATTCTTCCTTTCTGCATGTCATTAAATCCAGAATTATTTTGATGATGCCTTGGTCTGCTGTCAATAGCAACAGTAACAAGTCTTCCTTGGAACACGGTTGCAGTGGCCACTGAGTGAATCCCAAGGAATGAATTTCTTAGGAGGTTCTTCTTGATCAGGTATTCCAGGGACTTTCTCAAACGAAATTTGTACTTTTTCTCTATCGAACCTATGATGTTTGGCCTCTTGCTGGTTTCTGAAATGCCTGAAGACATCTTTATTCTTGTTTCTATGAAAATTACTTTGTATGAAAGGGAACAAGGGAAGAGACACGAATATGAGAAAATGAAAATAAAGTGTTTGTAAATGGGAAGGGGGGGTGAAGGGAGGCCATGGACAAGGGGATAAAATGAGAACCAAGACCTGTCATGTGAAGGTACAGGATCCCAGTAATGAATGTAACTGTATGATATACCTAGATTGTACCAATGAAATCAATAAAAAGAAAAAAAAAGAAAATTGCTTGGTATCTTTCCAGTGGTGCTAAGCTCTTCATCAATCATACTTCCTTTTATACCATCTTTATGCCTTTACCTTTTGGCACCAAATTAAAAATTTTCCAATTGTTCTACTCTGCATTTTGCCCCCTTCTTCACTATACATCAAGTTTAAAACAGCCATCCATATATATGCCATGAGCTAAATTTTAGGGTGTCTTCAAATATCCCCCACCAGCTGAATCAGTCTACTGCTCTTAATCTCAGTCTCTGGAAAAGATCCAGAACATGGTCAAAATGCGGACAAAATTTTTGCTAGAATCTATGACAGATATCCTCTGTTCCACTTGTCAGTGGTGCCCTTGTTCCAAACTGAATCCTCCTTAGCCTGGCCTTTACTGTCTATCTTTCTATCAGCAATCTAGTCTTCTGATGTCTGACCTGAAGCACAGTTAGGCTCTGTTAAGAGCACACTAAATCTTCTCTTGCATGCCCTTCCAAATCCTTCTAAACTCCTCACACAAACCAGCTACTAAGGCTTCTTTACTATATTATCAGTGACAATGCCCTCACTTTTGGTACCAATTTTCTGTGTTAATTTTCTCATTGATAGGATACAATGCCCAGAATACAGAATTTAAAGGGCAGAAGTTTCATGTAGCTTACATTTCAAGGTATTCGGTATATTATCTATAGGGTCCACAACAGAAATATCATGTTGGAAAGCTATGATAGAACAAATATGCTGAGTTAATGGTGGCTAGCAATCAGAAAAGAGGAACAGTGCCAGGGAGGAAGGAACAGACAATAGATGTAGACATCAAGACCACAACTCCATGACTTCTACAGAAACACTCAGATGCGTGCTTCATCAATCCCTAGACAATTGCAAAGATGATTAATTTAAACATAACCATACTTAATCCTCACACTAACATTCCCCACTATGTACCATATATTGTGTTATATCTAATCTACTATACTTTTAAGAAAACTTCATACATATCTTCCCACGTATTTTATCTTGATAATAATTTCCTATGCTTGCAATATCTTTCTCAAATTTACAATTATCTATTTAATTCCATCTGTAAGGGTTACTTCAAATATCTCCTGATGCATGGAATCTTTTAGAGTCCCATCTATATTTCTTTTGGTTGTTTTTTGGAATCACAAATATTATGGTTTAAATTGATCCTGCTTCTCACTTCAAAACAAGCTATCTTCGTCAACTCAGTGTTCATAGTGTTCATAGTAACTTTAACATTTTATAGTTTTCATTGCTTTGCTTATGGTCTTGCTTAGAATTTAACATTCCAAAATACTTTTTTTTTCAGCTTTAATTGAGTATATTGGTACATTTTAGGGATACAATACAGTAACATTCATTGTTGGGATCTTGTACCTCTACATGACAAGTCTTGATTCTCATTTTTCCCTTTACCCCTGCCCTCCCTTCACCCCCTCCTCCCCTCCCCTTTTAAAGAAAAAATAAAATGATTAAACAAAACAAGTGGCTTGAATCCACAGTTGAATAGCCTTTGTGATTTGTCATTCATTTTCGAAACTGTATTGGAACATTTTCTTCCAGATAGAGAAAACAACTGAGCATCAATACCAAAGTTAGTGAAATAAACCAAACACAAAACTTTAAATATCACGTTGTTTCTCTTTTACAAGAAACTCATAGTATAAATAAAGAGAAAAATAAAGGTTGGAAACTAAAGAGATAGATCTTTTGAAAGTAAAAAAGCGATATAGAGATGGAGGGAGGGATAAGAAGAGAATGGGAAAAGAATTAAGATGTATTATGTATCAAGTATGCTCTATGAATCAAAAATGTGTATCCCATTCTATCTCGTGAATACACTGTGGATGACCTAAACAAAATATTAGCAAATTTAATCCAAGGGATTTAAGAACTCTGCAATAAAATGAAAGATTTGATCCCCAAAATGAATGAATAGTTAATATTTAAAAATCAAATACTGTAATTCATCACCACAACAAAGAATTAAAAAAATCACATGACCATGTCAAAAGAAAATGAAAAGCATTTCATAAAGTGCAATATCTGTTAATACCAATAACTGAAAGTAATATTGAATTAAGGCATAAAGAGGAATCTAAAAATTTGTTAATATATACAAAGTACAGCAAAGATTATAGCTCAAAGTAAAATATTTTAATAAAGATTTGTATTGTCATTAAACATGTGAAACATACAAGAGTTCCAGCCAGTACAATAAACAAAACAAATAAAAAACAAAGAATAAAAATCAGGATGGAAATTATAACATTGTTAATATACTTAGATGATGTAATAATACATATGAAAACTTTAAAAGAATCTATACATAGACAATTCAAATTAATAAATAAATTTCACAAATTTTCAACATACTATGTCAATATATGAAACAACCTTTGATATATGCAGAAAAGGATGTGTTAGAAATGAATTTTGCAGTGATACTAAATTTATTTTAAAAATATAATATTTGTGATTCCCTTGAACTATCAAATACTTGGTGATTTTAGTGATGAACTTATTTTTTTTTATTAGTACATTTTGTAGTACACAAAGTTTACAATCATTTGGAAAAGTGGGTATATGTACATAATACAGTTTAATTCTTTTTTTATCCCCTTAGTCGTCCTTCCTGCCTCACTCGTTCCTCTTCTAAAGTACATACCAATATTGACAGGCAGTAAATGATAGGAGATAGTACATGAAACGAGATCCTAAACGAAGGCAAGAGAATATCATACCGAGAAGAAGTAACATTTTTAAAATGACAACTATACTCAAATAAAATTTAAATTATTTTTTGGCTGTTTGTGGAAACTCAGAAGATCATGATTAACACATAATTTTTAAAAGATAAAGTTTGAATATTCATATTACTAGATATTATGACTTATTAACCTACAAAGTTTACTTTATATAAATAACATTTTATTTCTCAAAAAGTGAGTATTGATATCTATTTTATATTTTACACAAAAATTAATTCCAGGTGGAATACACGTCTAAATCTGAAAGGTAAAATAGCAAAGCCTTTACAATATAACACAAGACAGTGTCATAGCGAGCATTGTGCACCAAGCATATGGACAAATCTTGAGACTATAAGGTTAAATGGAATAAATCAGAAACACAAGGTTAGATTTTACATTGTTGCTCTTAAATGAGAAACCCAAAGTATAAATAAAACACAAAATAAAACAGAGACTAAGAAATAGAGAAACATGTCTTTTGAAAAAGAGAAGGGGTCCAAGAGAGTAGTGAGAGAGGATATAAAAAGAATGAAGATGTGTTTTGTACATGTACCAACTTCCCACAAAGACTGTATTATTATTACTGCAAACATGTACCAATGTAAGTAAAATTTAAATTATACATTCTAAAGAGGAAAAACAGCATCAACCATGAAGGAAAATTTAATACATTGACTAAATTACAATTAAGAACATGTATTTGTCAAAACACATCATGAAAGGAATGAAAATGCAACCTACAGGATTTTAAAAATATTTGGCATGCATATATTCTACTTAAGACTCATATTCATAATAAACAAATAACTACAAAACAATAGAAGTATAGAATGCCTATTAAAAAATGGGAATTCACATAGCTAATAAAATAGTTGAAAGAGGCTCAAACTCACTGGTCAGTAAATAAATGTAAAGTAAAATGTCAAAAATATATCATTATACACATATACTAAAGTAGCTATGACTAAAAAGTGTTATTGTTGTTTCCTCAAAAAATAAAATAGAATTACAATATATTCCAATTATTCCATTTCTTTGTACATAAATGATTCAACAGTGTCACTGGAAGACGTATCTGTATATCCATGTTCATAGCAGCATTATTTATAATGGCCAAAAGGTAGGAACTGCACAAATGTCCATGACAGGTAAATCATAAACAAAATGTAATACATGTGTACAAAGCAACCTTATTCAACCTTAACACCATAAAATTCTAACACATGCTACAATGTGAATGAACCCTGAAGACACTATACTAAGTGAAATTATCCTGTCAAAAAAGGACAACTATTGCATGACTCCACCTGTGTAAGGTATAGAATAATTCAATTCATACAAACAGAAAGTAGAGTACTGGTTACCAGGAGCTAGGCGAAGCATGCTCTATGGTGTTAACATTGGACAAACACAGAACTTCAGTGTGATATAAAGTGAAAGTTCTGGAAATGGAATGTGGTGATTATTGAGCAAAAGTGTGACAGTACTTCATGCCACTGAAACATACACTTTAACCATGCTAGAATGGAAGATTTTATGTTGTATTTCTTTTAAAGCAATTAAAATGTAAAATGAAAAAATACTAGGTACCAAATGTGTCAAATGCTGGAGAATATCATGCAATTGGTGATCTCATACATTGTTATTAGAAGTAAAAATTGGCACAGCCACATAGGAAAATCTTTAGCAATGTGCATGCAAGCAAAACTTAAGTATCCTCTATGAGATGGCAATTCTATTATTAGACATGTATAAAATGTAAACAAATTGCTATTACTTAAAATAAGATAGCACAATTCACATTAGCTGAGTCTCAAAAGTAGCCTATATGTCAATCCACAAATGAATGGATAAAATAAATACAAATATACACATGAGAGTACTACTCATCCATAAAGAAGGACAGATTTGTCATTTGTTGGAAAATGGATGGATATGGACACCATAATGTTAAGTGAATTTAACTAGACATATAAGGGTAAATACCTTGGGTGAGAAACTCAAAATATAAACTATTTAAACAGTAAAATATAGGAGACCTGGTAGGAAACAGATAAGTAGACTTTCTAGAGATGAAAGGATAATATGGGAATAAAGGGAGAGGGAGAAGTTGAGGGGGATAAGAGATGTAAAAATGACCATCAGCTGATATATGTGAACCAATTCTCTGAATTGAATGACATTACTGTGCATCACAAACATATACAACAATAAAATAAATTAAAAGAGATAGATGGACCTCATGCACGTATTAGACAAAATAGTACATAATGCATGGTTTCATCCATAAACATTTTTTAAATTAAAAAAATCTATCACATTAGAAGTCAGAATAGTGGCTATACTGGGGCAAAGAGGTGGTAGTCACTTAGAGTGGGCATGAAGGCTCTTTAGAGTTCGTAAAATATTTCTGTTTATTGATCTGAGTACTAGCTATATGGAGCATCATTCTCTGAATAGTCACAGCACTATACACTAGTTTTGAGCATTTTGTTTGTGCTGCAGTTCAATAAAACTGTTTCTTAAAATCTTAAATGCCTGAGGTTCTGACCAGTATAAAATGTAATCTGAACCTTTATTTCATCTCCACAATCATGTAAGAGAGCAAAAGAGACTTTCTTGATTTCTTGACTCGTTGAAAACAGTTGAAACAGGCTAAAGCAAAATCCCTTGAAAAACCCATGTAGTTCTTTTTCACCTATAAAGATCAAGTGGAAAGTTTTGCATGTTTGTGTCCTTATCCATCCACAATTGACCTTAAGAAGTACTATGATGGTATCTTCACTCAATAGGCAATAAATTATTGAATTTATATGTGATCTACTTCTGGTGGTGCTGTGTTCAGGTACAAAATAAGGGGTGTGTGTGAATGTGTGCACATATCTGTGTGTATAGGGATAGGTTAGTAATAGGAATAAAGAAGCTTAACCACTTTAATCTTCCACATTTAAAAAGTGCTTACAAAGTTTTAAGGCTTAAAATTCATGATATTTATTTTCTAAACATTAAGAAAATTGCAATTTTGTATGATAGAAATGTTATTCAAACCTAACCCAATTTATTTTTCACTTTTCTATAAACAAGCTTTTGTACAGAAAATTACATGTCTTTGTGTAAAATTCATAGTTTTGTATTTCCAAGCTATCCTGATCATAAATTAAAATAATCACAAGGTCTTCTTCCCAGCCTAAATTATCTTGCATAATCAAACAAAACTAAAGTAAACAAAGAATGGAATGAAATTTACCCCCAAAAATGTAGGGAATAGAAACATTTGAAAGGGAGAAAAAGGAAATACAGTAAAGTCAAGGGTTGAAGACTGGATAAAGAAGATGCAGTTTTTCTATAAAATGGAGTGTTACTCAGCCATAAAGAATGAGAAGCTGGAGTCATTCATAGGAAAATGGATGCATTTTGAGGCCATAGTCTTAAGTGAAATAAATAAGACACACGTGTAAATACCGAATAGTTTCTATGGTATGAAAAACTAAAAGTTTAAATAAGATCCAAATTGTATAACTGACAATGTGAAATAGGAAAAAAAAAAGGCTAAACATGTAGGGGAAGGGGAAGTGGGAAGGGTGGGGGAAAGAAAACAAGGGAAAAGAAAAAAATATGAGAAAAGGAAAAAACAGGAACAAAGTCTTTGTAAATAGAGGAGGGGGGTACAAGATCCCAATGATGAGTGTAACTGTACTGTATACTTACAAAGTACCAATAAACTCAGTGAAAGAAAAAGTAAAGCCACGGGCAATTAGAAGAAGTCAGGAGGAAAGGAAGAGAAAGGAGGGAGAGACAAGTGGAAGTTACATAAAAGAAACAAGAAAGAAAAATAATATTAACAAGATAAGAAAATAGGAGCTTTCTGTCATTGCCTCTCACACGTGCACCACGTTTTGCAATAACCCTCAGTTGAAAGTACCTTTGTTGGATTCTCAGTGTTCATTAGGGAATTTACAACAAAATATCGGAGCGAAAAAAGCACACTGACATGATGTATTGAGTGTATTGCCTCAGGAGAAAAAAAAAACTAGAGACTCAGCAACCAATCTGAATTTGCAGAATCAAGAAAAGAAAGAAATTTTACAAATTCCACAATCACCCTCAGTAAGAACAGAAAGAACATCTATAATAAAGGTCTGAGAGACAAAGCAACAGAATACTTAGGCTGGCTGAATGGTGGGGATGTTTCTTTCAAAGACAGTAAAAACTGGAAGAGTTGACTACTTTTTCAAATGATTGCAGGGCAACAGAAGCCTTCAACATGCGCGTACACCCCAAGCAGTGACACCTAAAAATGTGACCTGATAATTTTTCACTATTTGGATTGAACGGACTAGAGATCTACAAATAACCTCACCAATAATTCAGAACACTTGTTTAAAGGAAGCCCCGTAAACTGCAAAATATACACAGATAGACATCTCAAAAAGAAAGAAAGAAAAACAGGAAAACAACACATATAAATGAGTTCATGTAATATAATAAACAACTGTAGATGAAGATTTAAAAAATAAATTGAAATTTTCATTAGAAATCACCAATAATGTATTTATCAGAAATATCTGTGAATTCAAAGGAAGGCCTTTACAGTGAAAAGAGTAAAATGAATGAAAAAGAGTAAAAGAGTTTACAAAATTTATATTGAATCATCAAGAGAAATAATATGTTTGACGAGAGTTCCCAAAGGAAATGTAAGAGATAAAGAAAAAAATTACCTAAATGCATAATGGCTGAATATCTCCAAGATTTTATGAGATATGGAATTCATCTGCATGAAGCTCAAAGACAGGTTCAATGCAAAACAAATTTAGTCCAAAGAGGTCTTCATAGAAACACATGGTGACAAAAAATAAAGGCAAAGGAAGGATTGTGAAATCAGTAAGAATAGTAAAAAGACTCAACACATGCGAGAAAACTGTGATAATGGTATCCGTGGGTTTCTTCACAGAAATTTTGCAGGTCAGGAAAGAGTGGGACTGACTATATATTTATTCAAAGTAGTGAAAGAAAAATATCTGCCAAAAGCCATCCTGCATAAATGAAAGAAAAATATTTTTACACAGAGGCTAAGCTTCTCACCTCTATACTTGACTTATTAGAAATATTATGAGGAGTTCGTCAAACTGAAACAAAAACTTTCTGATCCTTACCATGAGAACATAGGAAATACAAAACTCATCGATAGAGGCAAGTGTACAGTAAAATGTAGCTCTAAATGCTGTAGTGCTCATGTAGAAATCACCTTTAGCTTTAGTATAAAGGTTGAAAGAAAAAGTATTAAAAAGAACTTAAGCTGCAATTATTAGCTAAGAGATACACTTCATGAAAAGAAGTTTAACAGAAGCGCAGTGTGCATGAAAGAGTAAAAATGTGGAGTATGTATATAAGACCAAAGGTAAATACTTATTTTAAAACAAATCATTATAACAAAATGTAGCCATCTCATGGTAGCCAGAGTGTAAAACTGATAGCAAACAAAGAATCAGAGCACACCAAAAGAGCATATCATTAAATTACAAAGAAAGCAGTAGAAACAGAAACAGTGGCATAAAATTTTAATAATTCTTACCTACCAATAATCACTTTAAGATAAATGGACTAGATACCCCAAAGGACACAGTGAGTTTAAATGGATTAAAAATAAGACACAATTATGTGATATCCACATGAGATTCATTTATCTTTAACAAAACACATAAGTGAAGCAAAGGGTTGATAAAAGACACTGTATGCGAATAAAAGCAAACTGAGCACATGAGTAGCTATGGTAACACCGGGCAACATAAACTTTGAGTAAAAATTATAAAGAGAAAAAGGAAGAAGTTATATCATGGTGAAGTGATGCAGAGAATATAACAACAGACTATAACAGCCGTAAATATAAATATACCCAACAACAAAACTAAGTAGGGCCGGGGATTTAGCTCAGGGGTTCGGTGGCCTGCCTTGCAAGCACAAGGACCTGAGTTCAATCCCTGGTACCAAAAAAAATGAAAGAAACACCCAACAGTATATAAGAATAGGAAACGGGATTTAGCTCAGGGGTTCGGTGGCCTGCCTTGCAAGCACAAGGACCTGAGTTCAATCCCTGGTACCAAAAAAAATGAAAGGAAAACACCCAAGTATATAAGGAAAATATAAACTGATCTCAAATGAGCAATAGCAACACAATAACACAGGGAGCTTCATTACCACACTTTCAACAGCACAGAGACCACGCAGTATGAAAATCAACCAGGAAGCATTGAACTTGGACTGCAGTATTAAAAAAATGGATCCAACAGATACATGAAGAAAACTCCATCCAACACTATCATGATACACATTCTATAGAGCCACCAATGGAACTCTCTTTACAATAATACATATATTAGCCTCAAAGGCCTCATAACTTGAGAAGACTGAAACCATATAAAGTATCTTTCTCAAAAACAATTTGTTAATGTTTAATTTCTTTGAAATACAAAGGAAATAGCAGAAGGAAAATTTAACAATTCACAAATATGAGAGAATCAAATAATGCACTCCAGAAAAAAAATCAATGTGTTATAAAAGATATAAAATGAAAATTTATATTTTCTTGGGGAAAACAAAAATGGAAATACAATATGACAAAGGTTATGGTACGTAGAACATTTCCAAGAGGGAAATTTAAAGTCTATCTTAAGAGAAAAAATAAATAAATAAATCGACACTCTAACTTTAAGACAGAGGAAACTAATAAAAGAATGCTCTAAGTCCACAGTGACCAGACAAAGGGAATAATCAAGATCATAACAGAAATAAATAAAATGGAGCTTAGAAGAAAGAATGGAAAAGATTAACAAATCAAAGAAGTATTTTAAAAAATACAAAATTTGTAAATCATTAGCTAAACTAAAACAAAAACAGAAAATATCCAAATAATTTAGAAATTAAAGTGTAGACATGACCTGAAAGTATTTTTCAATATTCTATGTCCACTTATGATTAAACTAATCTCAACAATTATGTGTAGAAGATATGTACCTTAATATAACACAGGCAACAATATATCACAAGTCCATAGCCAATATCATATGTAATTATGAGAAGCTATAAATCATTTCTGAAATCTAATAAGAGGTTAATCTTCAAAACATATAAACATCTCATAAAATCCGTTACCACAGCACAATAACCACATGAGCAAGAGACCTGAATAAACATTTTTCCAAATATACATTCAAATAATCAACAGATATGTCCAAATCTATGTAACATAACTAATCACCAGGCAGGAGAAAATAAAAACACTCAAATAAATGTCACCTCAGTCCAGGAAATATGGACATCATTAAAAATTCAAAATATCAGCATTGTTGAAGAGATGGTAAAGAAAATGGAAATGTAAATTGCTATATCAATTATGAAAATGAGTTTGAAGTTTGTTCCTAAATTAAAAAAAAAAGAACTACCATGTGTTCCAGCATTTCCATTTTTGGATATATACTCAAGGAACATGAATTCCCTACCTTGAATATATGTCTGCATGCCCATGGATATTCCAGCATTGCTCACAATCACCAAAATATAGAAACTACCCAAGTGTCAATGAATGAGTGGATAAAGAAAATGTAGTGTGTGTACAAACAACGGAATATTTTTAGCATTAAAAAACAATAAAATATCTTTACATTTGCAACATTCTGGGTGAACAGGAGCATTATGCTAAGTAAAATAAGCAACACACAAAAAGACAAATATTGAATATCACTTACATGGGGAACGTAAAAACGTTAAATTCACAAAAGACTCATTATATTAGTGATTATAAGGAGCTAGAGTAGGACAACTGATGACATGCTTATCAAATGGTGCCTTTCTTTTATAAGATGCATAGATCCTGGATATCTCACGTATAGCATGTTGCATTTATTTAATAATAATGGATTGTTTACTTGAAATTTGTTGAGATATTAGATCTTAAATGGTCTTGCCACAAGAAAAGATAATTATGTGAGATGAAAAATATTTCATTAAATTGATTTTGGTAATTGTTCCACAATGTATATTTACATCGTATATATTAAATATGTACAGTGTTTATATATCAATTATATCTCCATAAAGCTTAGGGAGGAAGGATAAGAATATAAAGAGAAATGTTTAAAGCAGTGGAAAAAGGAAGAAATGTAATAAGAGAGGCCAGTGGAAAGGAAATACGCAGAAATGTGTTAAGTAAACCAAACATAAAATGAGCTGTAAAGCAAAACTTCAAACCAAATCACAATAAAAAGGTTTCCCATTTCATGGAAAAATTATAATAATAATTTTACATTTCTAGCATCTGAGGCCCTGACAAAGAATGCAAATCTCAATATCCACAGCCTCCTTTTTCAACATATGGTAATCCTTCAAACTGAAGAGATCCCAAGGTAATACAAATTAAGAAACTTATCAGGCATCAAGACACAGACAGAAATAATTGTTACACTTTGATCTCACAACTTATCCTCAAGACACTAATAAAAAACAATTAGCAAATAATTTCTGTGTTCTGAAACTAGCAAGTCTATATACATACTGTAAAATTAGTGGTAAAAATGCTAATCACAAAAATATTCCAGCAGGAAGAAGCTCTCCAGAGGGACTTCAATTTACGAAGACGAAGAAAAGTGTTACAGTACCTCATTTTACACTAAAATAATTAAACTTGGAATCTAAAGTCTCAAACCCTGAAGGTGAATGAATATAAAAGTTTTATAATTGCCCTTACAAAAGTGAGTTTTTCTCTTCTCAAAATAATTAAAATAAGAGGTTTTAAAGGTATGCATTTAAATGTTGATTTACAGGTCATTAACTCTTTTGCAGAGTAGCTAACAGATAAAACTTAGAGCCACTATTTCTCTGAAGGCCAATTAAAAATAAGGATAAATAGCTGCAGAAATAACAAGGAAAATCAATAGTAAAATAGAAATTGGACTTACCAAAATGTAGTGCAAATATCTATCAAAGATTAGAAATGAAAGAATGAAAGAAGTTGCTGTATACGTGATTATGAAGGGAAAATAAGAGGAAAGAAAGGATAACGTAGAGGCAAGTTTTAACATAACTTTACAGACTACTACAGATATCTGTCAGCTCTGATTTTCTGATGTTCAAGTCTTTAATTATTTGTAACTACACCATGCTATCTTAAGCAGTACTATAGGTATTCTTGCTAGGTACCTGAATTCTGTGGGGAAATTTTTTAGAAAATTTCAAGTAAAACAACAAAATATATTTGGTTTACACTAAAGAATATTTTATATGCCACTTCAAGCATCCTCAACCTCATGAGTCTCCAGAAGGTTGGGAGATTTGTTACAGCCCCAGCTTCCAATAAGATAAACTATTTCACAAGGGATCTGACCTAGTCTACATGGGAAAAAGCTGAGAGTATCTTGCCAAATTTTCTAGAGAGTCCTTATGTTAGCTAGGAAATCAGGGAAATTCTTAGAACCCAGTCATGTATAATGCCAACATACAGGGGGAAAATAGGGCCCCATAGGGTTAGCTGGACCCACTGGAAAATGTGGGCTGGAGAACAAATTAGTTCCCCTAACTTTCCTGGTCTCACTCTCCAGCAGTTGCTTATGCAGTAGCATAGAGCAGCTTTTTATACAGTCCTGACAAAATAGTCTTATGAATTTACGCAATGAGTTCCTCTGGATATCAATGTGACCATTTAATAAAACATTATGTATTGGTTCTCCCTCCTTCCTGGACACACTGACTTTTTCCCCTCACACCTTCTCCCTGCAATTGCACTCACTAATAAAGTATTTTGTCCAGTTTCTGTTTTCTGAGGGACCAAAAAAATCACTGTTATCAAAATGCTAGTTGAATCTTTGCAATTGAATATGTATATATTCAGGAAGCATAAAACCAGTACAAAATAGGCGGAAACAAAATAGCCACTACTTATTTTCACACCAGAGAAACTATTCGGTATTTACTCAAGTGTGTCCTATTTATTTCACTTAAAAGTATAGTCTCAATGTACATCCATTTAGCTATAAATATTTCTAGTCTCTCATTCTTTATGGCTGAGTAGTACTCCATTTTATAGAAAAACTACATCTTCTTTATCCAATGATGGGCATTTGAGTGATTTCCAAGTTTTAGCTATTATGAACTGTGCTGCTATAAACATGGGAGCACATATATCACTGTGGTAGGAAATAAGGGAAAACAAAAAATGGAAACAAAATATTTATAAATAGGAAAGGGTGACAGAGGTGAAAGGAGGGCAGGGGTATGGGAAAAAAACAACCAAGATATACCATATAAAGGTACAAGATCCCAATGATAAATGTAACTGTATCGTTTGCTTTACATGTACCAGTAAATTTAATAGGGGAAAAATGCCCCTGAAAAAAAACAAATAGCTACTTTTGTTGTCAATCGTGTTCTCCTTTTTTATTGGAAGTTATCCCTATTGCCACATGTCACAGATTTGTTTTTTAAATAACAACTTTTAAAAAATTCAACTTGCAATACTTTAAATGAATTAATCTGAATTTATTCACCACTGTTTAAAATGGTTCTCATTTGACATAACAACTGAAATATTCTTATTAAACATGAAGGCGTATCCTTTTGGTTTATTTTCACTGTCAACTCCACATTACTAAAGCCAAAGGATCACATGAACTCCAGGCCTGCCACATTCTTTGCTTGCTCTTAGAAACTTTATCTCTTGTGTGGTACTTTTAGTTACCTCACACTGGGGGTTACCTTGAATCCACTAGTCCTTACCCAAAGGAAATCATATTTCAGAATCACAAATTTGAGTCTGAGTCCTTGTTGCCACACGTGACTGATGCCTACTTGCCTGTTCATTAGCTGTTTTGAGTCTCCAACCATACCACCCTAAACACGTCCAGTATTGTCTATTAGCCGCTTTAAGAATCTTTGTTGCAGTACATTTTCATAGCCCTGTGGTACAGCTTGTCTAGGATTTTGATTTATACTCTGATCATGTGTATTATGTTTTAACTATCAAAATGGCTCTTATTCTAACTCGGTACAGCCTGTCACCCAATGTCTGCATCAACTCAGTGGGTTGGCGCACTCCCACTTCCACACCCTTAATGCACTGAGTGGCTCAGTTTTACCTCTTTCTCTGGATTCTTCCAACTGGAGTAATTAAAATCTTATTCCTACATCTTATACCTGCTTATATCTTGGTCAAGCTCTACCAACATATGAGATGTTAGAAGTGTGGGATCTGTTGTGCAGATCATCATGCCTGAATGCCTATATCTTCTCCAAATTTCACTTTTATCTTGTTCCTCATAGATTTGATCTGGCTCCTACAACTAGAATCTGCCTTAGTTTTACTGTATACTTCCCCCAAACTCCCCAAGGACAGGATGTTCCAGCCCTTTTGTATTTAATATAAATGTGCGAATCATTAAGGTACCATGAAAGCACTACTTTCCTATCTCAGTGAATTACATATTCCCTTAATTTTAGATGCAATGTCCTACCCCACTAAATGTAAACTCTGAAAAGACAGCATCATTTCAATAATGAATGCAAGTTCTCCACATCTTTTCAATACTGCATTGTACTTCCTAGTAGCCCTTGTATTGATCCACCTTTGTTCCTCCAGGTTTCAACTTAGTCTATGATAAAGTGCTTCAGCGTGAACCATCCATCTGCCTCTATTGTAATAGATGATGTTGAACCATACCTTAAAACGGGGCAAAAGGTGTAAAGACTTGATTTCTAAGAACTGGGAAATAACATAGTGGTAATCTTCTGCATCTTTGTAATATTATTAATTCTTATCCTATAATCACTAATTTTTTTAAACGTAATAAATTATTTATTTATTTGTTTCTTCATTCAATTATTTGTCAGTGCTGGGGATGAAACCAACTACCTCACACATGGCAGGCGAGCACTCTACAAATGAAATCTAATCCCAAACCCTGAAACTATCTCTTTAATGTTTTCTCCAAGGCCCCGCCTATGAACATATGAAGCTGTTGTAGGACATCTAGATATAAACCAGAGCACACACTTTTCCTCACTTGTATATATTTCCTTCTATCATTTTTAATGTGTATTTTATATGGCTACTGCAATGAAGATAAAATCTTAAGGTCATACTTTGTATAAAATTATAGCATTGTAAGAACATTGTTTTTGTTGCTACATAGATTTCTTATCCTATTTTAAATGATTGTGTCTTATTGCATTGAGTAATGTGATTTATTTAATCATTCTTCAATCACTAGAACTTAAACTATCTCTTTTTTTCAGCTTTAATTGAGTTTATTGGTACATTTTAGGTTTACGGTACAGTTACATTCATTGTTAGGATCGTGTACCTCTACATGACAGGTCTTGGTTCTCATTTCTTCCCCTTATCCCTGCCCTCCCTTCACCCCCTCCTCCCCTCCACATCTACAAACACTTTATTTCCATCTTTTCATTCTCTCACATTTTTTTCTTTTCCTTTATTACCCTTCCCCTACCCATTCCACCTTCCCTACACCTTTAGCTCATTTCTTCCCATTTCTAAATGTCAGTAATTATATTAGGATCTTATTTATTATTGCAGATTATTCACACCAGAGAAACTATTCGGTATTTACACATGTGTGACTTATTTATTTCACTTAGGAGTATATCTTCAATATGTATCCATTTTCCTATGAATGAATCTATTTTCTCATTCTTTATGGCTGAGTAATATTCCATTTTATAGAAAAACCACATCTTCTTTATCCAGTTTCCAACGGATGGGCAAATGGGCTGTTTCCAAGATTTAGCTATTACAAACTGTGCCGCTATAAACATAGGTGTGCATACTTCTCTGTGATATGATTCTTTTAGTTCTTTTGGAAAAATACCCAGCAGAGGGATGGCTGGGTCAAATGGAACCTCCAGTCCAAGCTCTTTGAGGTATCTCCATATTGATTTCCATAGTGGTTGCACCAGTCTGCACTCCCACCAACAATGGAGAAGTGTTCTCCATTGTTGGTGGAAACTATCTCTTTATAAGACATCCATTTACAGAAGTTCCCCTATGTACTGTACTATCCATATATTTCCCTTCTCTGTACCTTCTATAGATGTTTAATGTCTTAATGAAGAAAAACAAATAAATGGGTAAATAAGTGGATATTTGATTGGGTGAGCTATGTTATAATAATGATAGTGCAAGAATGATTGAGATGCCAATACACAGGATTTAGTAAAAAGCAGTGACATCCTTCACTGATGCATCCTAGGAGTCTGTTTTGGCTTGTATCTAGATATCCTCACAAAACCTTATGTATTCATAGAGATTTTTTTGGAGGTGCCTGGATATATAGTGTGTGGATATGGATTAAGGTTATGTGAACATAGATTACGGATGCAATAACTGGTTTAGTCCACTTACTGGTTTAACTTTGTTCTGGGTGTGGATGACACCATATAAAAGGCTTATAGCCCAGGTGGGATAAAAGGAAAAAGGAAGCTTGCTGCTGCTTCTTCATTGCTTGTTGACACTTGTCTGCTGTACCATGGACTGTTTCTCCTCTGCAATGCTCCTTTGCCGTGCCACCCTGCCTTGGAACCAGGCATCTTTGCACTGAAACATCTACAAACTGTGAGCCAAAATAAACCTTTCCTCCTTTAAACATGTGAGTGTTGGATATTTTGTGTTAGCAATGAGGAAAGCCACTAACACAGAGTCACTGTGTATAAGAGAGTAGAAATTAAGGGATAGAAATTTCTGAATTTATAAATTAAATCAAGTTGGTTGGACTTAATCTAATTCCTTTCTTTTTTGTTTCATAAACATTTTGCTTACTACAGTATAATGGATATCAAGTTGAAACAACCACAATTTGATTAGCCTGGACTGAGAGGTGACCTCAATATCACAGTCTCAGACATCAGCAACATGAATTTTAACAGGTTAGTTGAAACAAGATTTGCCCAAAAGACTTCATGATGTGCTTTTTATTTAAGAATCTTCAGTACATATATTTGAAATTGATTGCATATTCTTAATATAGAGTCTCTATTCTTTGGTGAGTCTTCTGTTTGACTATTAGATATTTTTTTCTGAGAACTGACTAAATATACCACACAGAGACAGGAAGATGGCGAAGGATCAGGATAATTTACATGCCCATGACAAAATACAGCACATTGCATATTACAAAATGTATGCATAAAGATAAGAACACATTACCTGTCTCAAATAAAAATCAACTTTGAAAGAAAATAGCAAAGTTTGCTTAAACAAAGTGAAAAACACAAAGTTATAAACACAAATGTGTAATAAAGGGCCTCTTTTTAATCTAACCCATAAGAAAAGAGAAACAATAACAATGATAGAAGATAATGTATCTTTTTGTATAATTATTCCTGAAAATATGGAGTACAGTGAGCCAGTGGTGTCTACTTAAATCTCCACCTCTTGGGGATAAATTTTGTTTTGAATATCACTATCAAACTAGCTACTATCCTATCAAATAAGCACATTTAACACTAATATCCTTCAAAACTGTTTCTTGCTAAATCTAATTGAAGAGTACAGCCAAAGCTAAATAATTAAGGCAGTAATTATAAGTATATTTTTAAAGAATACAACTATATATTCATGAGGCACTATGTCTACTGTAAAAAAAAGAGTCTAAATTCATTAGCAAAACCTTCAATACTATTAGGGCCTATATATCCTATCCTGGATAAAACAATCCAGTTTCCTCTTTCAAACATTTATTTGTTTTATTTTAATCAAAACACTTTTTGGTTTTCTGTTAATTCAGGGTATATTTCTTGCCTCTCAGGCAGATATCTGCTTTCCCTATCTTCAGGAATCTGTTCATGATAATCCCACCTCTAGTAAAGCTCTCCTCCTATAGGTGCTTATTAAGATCATATCCAACTTTTAAAGTTTGACTAAAATGCTACCTCTCCATAAAGACTTCTCTAATCATTCTAGCTTGAAATATCCTTGACTATGTGGGATCTCTGAGAGCACTGTACAAGTATCATTCATTGGAATGGTGAAAGTAATCTTTGTTGCTTTGTTTCAGCGATGGTTACAAATTTTTAATGATATTCTTATTAATAGTTCTCATCATAGTTTAGAAAATATATGTATCAGTCAGTGCTCCATTGTTGTGACCAAATACCTGACATAAACAACATGAAAAAAGAAAGGTTTATTTGGGCTAACGGTTTCAGTGGTATTGTTCAATGATCAGCTGGGTCTAATGCAGAAATGTGATGATAGAGGAAAGCTCCTCAACTCTTGCCATCAGTAAAGCAGAGAGGTGAGGAAGATTGTGGAGAGGAAGGGGCCAGGGATCAGATATAGTCCCCAAAGTCATATCACCATGGTCTACTCACACATATCCAGAAGTGTGTTTTACTAATCTAGGTTTCTTTTAAGTCAGTCAAGTTAACAAGATTAATTATCACCATATATAATATGATTATCATACTTATATGACTAGGGTATTCACCACATTCTGTTTCATCTTGAGATTTCTGCATAGATGCATTGTTCCTCATTGTAACCCTCTTTGAAAAATCATATATCTACATATGCTATAAGAACACTTTTTATATAATTCAATATATATTTATTGAGATAAATGGTAGAGTAGCTGATCTGTATATATATATATATATGCCTTAAATATATAATATTTTCATCATGGACATGTGGTACATATGCATATTGTGTATATATGAATAATTTTTACTCCCCCTTTCCATCTCCTCCCTCCCCACTTCCCCTTTCCTCAGATCTCCTTGCCTTTTCCAAACAGTAATTCCCATTTTTTATCATCTCTCTTTTATTTTGTTCTTTAAATTATTAATACTTTTTGTTTCTAATATAAATCATGCGACATCTAGCCTTCTGTCTCTGATTTATTTTACTTCAGATTATGACCTCAAGATTCATTCATTTTCCTAAGAATGTCTCAAATGTATTCTTCTTTATGGCTGAGTAATACTCCATTGTCAATATATGACACATTTTCTTTACATACTCATCTGTTGATGGTTATATAGGCTGCTGCGATAATTTAACTATTATGAATTTTGCTGCTATCGACTTGGGTAGACATGTATCACTGTAATATTATATATTTGACTCTTTTTGGAAGATGTCCAAAAGTGGTAAAATT
This sequence comes from Fukomys damarensis, assembly GCF_012274545.1. Lineage (NCBI taxonomy): Eukaryota > Metazoa > Chordata > Mammalia > Rodentia > Bathyergidae > Fukomys > Fukomys damarensis. Next base: position 104,782,149 of record NW_022900951.1, read on the forward strand.
GGGTCAAATGGAATTTCTTTTTTCTTTTGTACCGGGGATCGAACATGGGTCCTTGTCCTTGTGAGTCAGACTGCAGAACCACTGAGCTAATTCCCAGGGCTGAAGTTTCTATTTTTAGGTTTTTTGCTTTTGAGGAATCTCCATACTGATTTCCATAGTGGTTGTCCTAGTTTACATTCTCACCAATATAAAAGGCTTTCTATTTCCTCATAACCTTAAAAGCAATTGCTGCCATTTGAGTTATTGGTGATAACCATTATTTCTAGAGTAAGAAAGAATCTCAGTATTGTTTTGTTTTGCGTTTTTTAATGGCCAAAACTCCTGAATATTTTTTTCATGCACCCATTGGCCATTTGTACTTCTTTTCAAAAGTGTCCATTCATTCTAATTGTCCATTTTTTGGAGGGGCCTCAACTTTGTAGTTCTTTATAAATTTTACTTCAGATATTAGTCTTGTTCTAAATCTTAAAATATCGAAAAACTTAACATTTGAAGGCCAATAATGATGTATTATTAAATTAATGCTGATCGTGAAATACCTCAAATTTTTTTAACCATCACATATCTCAGATGATTAAGCCATTGCTTGAAATTTGAGTTACACTGTTAAGTAGTGATCTTTGCACTCTTGTATTTGATGATGAGAAACCCATCTGAAAATGATGCACCTTCTTTGCCAAATTCTAACTTGGCTTCACCACTTTAGCTGACCCAAGTGATGAACCTATAATACATTTATATATCTTTTTAGAAACAAAATTATACCAGGAGAAATCTCAGGAACAGAACCTGCACAGCCCAGTAAATTATGCATTTATAGCTTAATGGAATGGCTTCAATAAGACATGTCAATCTAACAACTAGCTTTTCATTTTCTGCCGAGTCATAGTCACTTCTCTCCATGCACTAGAAACTTAGAGAAAGTTGACAAATTTTTCTCTGTTAAAATGAATTTTCCAATAGTATCTCTGGTGTGAAAAACTAAAATAGTACTCAAGATCCTAACGGGACAATTAGCAAATAGGAAGAAAAGGACCAAAGGTGTAGGGACAGTGAGAAGGATAGGGAAGGGGGAATAAGGGAAAAGGAAAAAAGTATGAGAAAATGTAAAAATGGAATTAAAGTGTTTGAAGGGGGAGGGGAGGGGAGGGTGAATGGAGGTTGGGGACAAGGGGAAAAAATGAGAACCAAGACCTGGCATGTAAAGGTACAAGACCCCAGTAATGAATGTAACTGTACTGTCTACCTAGAATGTACCAATAAATGAAAGTTAAAAAAATAAAAAAAATGAATTTTCCAAAATGAAAGCTTATCATCTTAGAGAAAATATAACCATATGAGTGTCACCATTGATCTCCAGCATTATATAAGCAGATATTAACTCAAATTGCAGCAGTATTTCTCAAAGAAGCCTAAATTACCTAGGTAGTATTATACAGATCCAATTCTCCATGTAGAGCTTGCAAATAAACAATTCAAATAGAATTTTAGAAGTATGCTGATTCTTTTTCCAAGTTCATATTATAAAAGCCATAAGGTAGAGTAATTAGAGTAAAGTCAATCAATATAATTATTAAGCTTAGTTTGGATTTCTTCTCCTTTTCCTTTCGATATAGAATTTTCTATGGCAAACGAAGATCACAGAGTCTTACTTTTATCTGACCCTATACTTTATATCACCTTTCATGAATTCACAGAGAGAGTATTTGGTAATAGTGTTAAATTACTAGAAAATATGATGTCTAGCAATTTGACAATGATATAACTGTCACAATGGATCTGTTTCCAGCATGTCATATGCATAATTAGAATCTAATATCTACCTCTTAGCATTTATCTTGCATTCTTTCAACTCTGAGGGCTCTCGGGTCATTAAGGCATATCAATTAGTAATGATTTTCCCAGCCCCCTATAGGCATTGAAGCATACATTAAAGGTGATATTGGCAGTCAAAAATTTAATGTGCACAACTTGAAAATAGCTACTTCGACATGCAGAACAGTATCATCTGAGAAACTCATGCTTAAAGTTTTATATTGCAGCCATTAAAAATGTTTTATCTCCTTGAATGAATGTCCTGCGAACATTTCCATACCTATTAAGTGATATTAATTGTATAAAGCTTTGGAAAACATACGAATCATTAAAAGTAGAAATAGGATGTGCAATAGCCTGGAAAAGCTAATGTTATCACTTTTGTAACTAGTTTAATGCCTTCTTATATAATCATTTTAAACTAAGTCATCATGACCCAAGGAATACTTCTTTGGAAGACAAAAAGAGGAGGCAAGAACGAGGTATCATTAACTCAGAATATTTCAAATATTCATATCAGGTATCATCATATTTTAATAAACCTTCAAAACATGCCCTAATAGGCAATCATTTATAGACTTCATTGTGTGGTATTGATATTTTCTGACCAGGTGTGGCATGAAAAATGAGTTGATCTCTACCCAGACCAAAGCAAAAATAAAAAGGAAAGAAAGGTACTACTAATTCCTACATTACATTGTCTTAAATAGATATTGCATTCAACACAAACATACATAAATATGCATGTATGATACTGTTATTTGATGTAACTTGAAGTACTGTTAATGGTCTGTCAAAGATTAGTTAGCAGGCAACAGACATTCTTCTTTTAGGAATGTCTATAGAAAAGGCATTAACACCAAAAAAGTTCCTCAATAAGCTGCTTTAGTATCTGAAATTACCCATTATTTGAATGCCTTAAAATTATTAAGTTAGAGGTCTAATTTGTATTATATGTGATGGTAACAAAGTATAGATCATATGAGCAATATGAATTTCTAGAGAAAATCATTAACCTATTTGGCAAGGAACAAGGTGAATTTAATCTAATAACTGGAACAGATCAAGAAAGGTAGAATATAGATCTTACCCATGTTCTTTTATTTTGGAGAAGTTGTAAAGAAGATGACCTTCAAGAAACTGCACATGAGAGGTAGTACTGTGGAGGATTTCTGATGTTTTCCCAGGAGCACTTGTACTAGTCTGGGATCTCCAAAGAAACAGAATAATTGTGTGTGTGTGTGTGTGTGTATACATTTGCATATTTGTGCATTTGTGCACATGTGTAGATTTGTAAATTTATATTTACACATTGATATGAATATAAAGAAATTTATTATAAGAAACCGGCCCATGTAATTATGGAAGCTAGCAAATCATGTAGGATGATTTAGCAAGCTAGAAACCATAAAGGAGCTGATGGGTTAGTTTCTGTCAAAGTTTGAAGGCCTGAGAGCCAAGAAAACCAGTGATATCATTGCAGTCTAAAAATTGGTACCTGTAGGCTAAAGATTCAAGGGGAGTCAGTGTTTCAGTTCAAGTCCAAAGGCAGGAAAAAAGCCATCAGGCAGGAAGAATTCTTTCTTACATGGGGGCCATTTTTTATTGTTTAACTCTGGCTTTCAAATAATTGAATGAGGCCCACTCATGCTATAAAAGGCAATGTGTTTTACCTAGTATGCCAAATTAAGTGTTTATCCCATTGAAAAAGCACATTTATAGAAATTTCCATAGCAATATTTGGTCAAATATCTAAATATACTGTAGTTCAGTTAAGTTGGCATGTAAAATTAACATGTTTCTTTTCTTATAGATTTAGCTTGTGTTAACTGAGGCAAATTAAGAAAGAAAATAACTGAAATAGAGCAGATGCAAATGAAACCATTAAGACATGATGGAGAAGCACTTCTGTGTTTAAAAAGTAATCAGAGGGCGGAGGACTTAGCTCAGTGGTTCTACTGCCTGACAAGTGCAAGGTCCTGAGTTCAACCCCTGGTACCAAAAAAAAAAAAAAAAGTAACCATAACAGTGGGTACAGGTCATGGGAAATAGGAAAGACTAGACTGTAGCTTCTATGATAGTTGGAGCTATATTTGTCTCTTTCATCATTATAGTTTCAGCCCTCATAATATACATCATTAAATAATTTTTTGGATTGCCAAAAAGGTGAATGAAAGCCAAAAATATGTAGAGAGATAGAATAGCATAATTTTAACATTAAGATTGTGCTGTGTTAATCACAGAAATTCTGAGAAACCTAGAGATATAAGTGTCCATTCTGGTAAAAAGTAAATGTCCCAAGAATTTTAGACAGTGGCTCTATTGAGTATAACGTTGCTGTATATTTAGTAGTACTTATAAATACTTAATTGAACATAGATGAATACATGTATATAAAGATGTATTTGCACTCGTTCACAGTATTTTTGTTCTAGATGTTGCTATTTTTTGTTGATTTGTGCTTTCACGATTAGATTACTTTTGATCTAGATTGTCTTTCTGGAGTGCTGCTCATCACCTGTTATGAAACTATCAAGATTCTCAGCTAAATTTTATTGTGCCATGAAAAATTAGATTTACTCTCAAGCTCACAGTCTACCCACATAGACATGTCTAATTTTTAGATGATCACTCTCCATTCTTGTACATTTCATTGCTATCTGGATTCAAGGCTCCCATGCTGCCATGTATCTTGAGTTGCTGACATCAGAGTTTTTCAGGTTAACAGATTCAAAAAGTATGTAGTAAGGTTTCAGGTAAATATTGGATAAAATTATTGCCTACTTATTAATGCATGCTAGAAACATGCATTCCCCTCTCAAAGATAAGGCTTGCATCTATTCAATCATTCATTCAAACTATTCTTAAACATAGTCTGTGCAAGGTATTCTTCAAGGCACTATGAATTTAGTAATAAGCCACCAAATAAGACACTTGCTCTAGTGAAGTGTATATTTGGTTATTAGTATAATATTGCATCCAAAGTTATTGTCCATACCAGAGAGCTGGCTTGTGCACGTTTTATCAATCCACTATGAGAGCACTTTGGCCCAGGAGAGCTAGTGAAAAAAGTCAACTATGCTTAATAGCTTTATTCTCATCCCAATATTCCAGAAGCCTTTTCCATTTGTTGTAGTAAATTGTGGCCTATAATTTACCCCTTTTCATCTGTATTTGACCATAAGAACAAGCAGCTATATTATAAGCTTCCCACACCAGTGCATAAATTTCCTAACTGCAACCAATTGATTGCATCTTGTCTGCTTCAAATGATCTAGGCTCCACCCACTCCAAAGAGGCCATATTTCCATATCAAGGAATTTAAGAGAGAAGGAAGAAATGGAGAAGGATTTAAAAAGACAAAAATCCAAAGAAACTAAGTGGTTTAAATAAAATATGTGGTGATGGTCTGGGGTACTGTAAAGTTTTTATTGCCACTTACTTGAGAAGACCAACATAACTCATGCCTACTGCTGCCACTTATAAGTATTATGGTCACTACAAACTCACTGCAATAAAAACTTCAAACATTGCCACCACCACACATTATACACATACATATACCAGTAATTCAGTAACTTTTCCGGCTGCCTTCCTCTCTGACAGACTTTATTTCTTGATCCCCCTTCTTAATGGGGACAAATTCATTTTTAGCACAGTGTGTGGCTGATTAAAGAGTGCCCTGATCATTTTTAAATAGGGTTGCAGCAATGAATTCTCTACATCTGACACTGAATGTTTATTGGGTAGACAATAAATAATTTCAAGGAACCTTCCCTATTTTAGGCCCTACTAAGTCTAGAATTTTTCACACCCTGGTGAGTAAAGATAAGGTTTCACCTTAATTGGATCATTTGGACCTGTTGACTCAACAGCACAAAGTCAAGGGAACATGGAAGACTAGAGAGATGAAGGACCTTAAATCCCGCCTACTGATACTTACACTGTCTGCCAATGAGCCTTAATGCTAGTCTGTCACTGGGACAACTTTTGTGAAATGAAGGTAATTTCAAAAAGTGCCCTATTTTATCCAGTTCTAAATATGAGAGTTCTACATAAGATTTTATTTGAAGAAGAGCTATACTCAGAAAATGCACACATAAATGCACATATGAACACATCAACTAGAAAATTACCAATATTTACCAATATTCCCATTGTTCATTTTGAAGGCAAGAAAAATAAACCCTAAAAATGTTGTGATAAACTTATATTTAAACAACCATGTGGAGGTACATTTGGTATAATTGTAGTTAGGTTCCCTGATTCATGTCATTCACTGTGTGGCACCCCAATAAATTATTAAATTATGAATACTGTTAGTAATAAGCAATGATTGAGTTGGGCCCGGTATTAGATGTGAGGCAAACAATATTTGACATAAAAGCTTATTTCTAGGGCAAGCACCATTTTGTCACTCTTCTTCCTAAGGAAGAAGGATGGTATATGCTAAAGAAGAAAAGTTCAAACCTATACAGCTTTTTCAGGAAACTGTAGCATCACTAGAAGTGTAAGAATTAGTATAAAAGATATCTATATCTATCTATACCAGTACCTAATCTCAATTCTGAACCATATCCCAGGCTAAAGATAACTATATAACTTCATAAAATCCTAATTCACACGTGTTGCTTAAGAGAAAAACCTAATCTTTGCATATTTACCTCTGTCTTTTCTTGATAGCTGTGTTTCAAATAATACAAGACTATAGAACCTACTGCATCCTACTGATGCATGCATATTCAGGAGGTCATTGTATGTGATGAGAGAGATATAATGTTCTATAGCTTCCCAAAAGTATTCCACTGCCAAAAATACAGTTGATTATAAAGGGGGATGCTGCTCATAACACTGCACTTTTATATATAAGGTATTTAGGTTAATATCAATTATTTTAAGATGGTATTATCTTGTAGTGAAAAACACAAACACATACATGAGATGTAGTGTGTGAAAGCACCTGGATATAGGAATGTAGAAGAAAAGTAGTTGAACATAGGGTTTATTTAATGATAGTCATATTTTAATTTCTTTATCAAATACTATCTAATTGTATGAGTATGGTTAATAGATTCCATTGTAAAAAGACTGGCCTACACAATTTAAAAGGAATTGTAGACTATTCCCTTAAAAGAATTATTTTCAATCAATTACACACGAGGCTCAAAGTTGACATGATCATTTCTATGTATGACTTTGACACTTTATTATCATGATAGCATTTCTCAAGTGTACAAACATCTGCCTCGACCCCATAATAATCACTGCCTCTATCTTTTTTTTTATCAACTCTTTTGAAACTTCTGTTTATAGGATGAACTGAATGCTATGCTGCGCACTTAAAATGTCAATCTTCTTGAAGACAGTGGCATAGGAAAAGACTTTATGAATAAATCCTCAATAGCATGGGAACTAGCAGAAAGAATCAACAACTGGGATCTCATCTTATTAAAAAACTTCTGCACTGCAAAAGAAACCATCAACAGAACGAAGAGACAATCTACAATGTGGGAAAAAATTTTACCAACTGCTCCTCACAAAGGACTATTATTATCTAGAATATATAAAGAACTCAAAACAATCACCCCCCCAATATAAAGAGCCAATTCAAAAGTGGGCATCTGAAGTGAACAGACATTTCTCAGACAAAGAAGTAAAAGCAGCAAGTAAATATATGAAAAAACGTTCCACATCACTGGTCATTCGAGAGATGCAGATTAAAACGACACTGAGATTCCACCTCGCCCCACAAAGAATAGCTGCTATCAAGAAATTAACCAATTACAAATGTTGGTGGAGTTGTGGGGAGAAAGGAACCCTTCTCCATTGTTCTTGGGAGTACAGACTCATGCAACCACTATGGAAATCAATATGGAGATTACTCAAAGAGCTGAGACTAGAAGTTCCATTTGACCCAGCCATCCTTCTGTTGGGTATCTTTCCAAAAGGATTAAAAGTATCATATCACAGTGACATATGCACACCTATGTTTATAGCGGCACAGTTTTTAATAGCTAAAACTTGGAAACAGCCCATTTTCCCATCAGTTGGAAACTGGATAAAGAAGATGTGGTTTTTCTCTAAAATGGAATACTACTCAGCCATAAAGAATGAGAAATTAGATTCATTCATAGGAAAATGGATACATCTTGAGGATATACTCGTAATACAGAATAGTTTCTCTGCTGTGAAAAACTATAATAGTACATGAGATCTTAATGATATAATTGACAATGTGAAATAGGAAGAAAAGGGCTAAAGGTCTAGGGAAAGTGGGAAGGGTAGGGGAAAGATAATAAGGGAAAAGAAAATAATATGAGAAAATGAAAAAATGGAAATAAGGCATTTGTAAATGGGGAGGGGAGGAGGGGGTGAAGGCAGGACAGGGACAAGGGAAAAAATGAGTACCAAGATCTGTCATGTAAAAGTACGAGATCCCAATGATGAATGTAACTGTACTGTATACCTAAAATGTTCCAACAAACTCAATTAAAAAAATAAAATATCAATCTTTCCCAGCCTCCTTTTTCTTTTTATTTACAAGGTAAATAGTAGGTCACCTGGATTTATTTAGATGAACTATTTGATTCAGCTGTCCATGATAATCAAAATCACAGCAAACAGGCCGATGACTACATCTCTTAGACTGCACAAACAGAATCCAAAGGTTATATCATACAACTTTGATTGCATTCTCCCTCATACCTAAAGTTCTCGGTTCATGCTCCATAAAAGATAGTTACTTTTTTTAAGTTTTTGCAACATGCACTGGACATATAGTGAACAATAAAATCATGAAGAGTCAAAGAAGGAGTTTAAAAATGTGTGAACACTGTAACTATCAATAATCAAAGGAGGATACCATAGGGGAATAGCCCAGCTGTCTGATACTTCAAAATAAGGGAGGATGCCCATTTTGCTCTACTTTCAACCATCACTAGATGTTCCTACCAGAGGTGTGTTCTGGTTTAAAGAAGGAGGAGGAAAGTTAAGTAGTGTTCATGTTATTATTAAAAATATATATAATATTCTAAGAGGATTTCTACCTTTATATTATACTAAAATCAGAGCAGTTGAATGAGCTTTTTTTTTCTTTTAACATCTAGGATTAGGAAAAAGGTTACCAATATCAAGAAATACAGTCACGGTGCTAAAAATATTCTAAAGTTGATTTAAAATGTCAACATTTCATGCTCACCAGTTTTACATAGGGAATACAATATTTACCCAAATAACTAAAAATTATTGGCCTGTATTAGTGAATAAGTGACTGGAAACCTTGGCTCTGAAAGCCTCTAGTTGAATCTGCAAGATGGAAGGAGTATGCACACAAGACCCTTCATCATTTACACAATAGCTTATAAATAATTCACATGACATCTTTTTTGCATTAGATGCCATGTTCCTCTAACAAGTTGGTGTAATATATAGACCATTTAAGTGACAATAGTCATAAGTTAGAGATGGAAAGCTCTATTTTGGCCAGCCATTGTGTCCCTCTTTGCCCAATTTCAATATGAAAAATTACCATGAAATATCAAAAATGGCACTGTGGAGCATCAGCTCTGATCTATGGGATTTGTCATATTTTTAGCTCACCTGTTTCAAGAGCACTTCTTTCATTTTTCCTGCACTACCAAGACTGAGATTTCACTGAATAATTGATGAAAAGAGAAAACTATAATCTATCTTGTAATCAGTCAGTATGATTTGGATACTATCTTCAGGAAATGACAGTATTGGTCAATAGACACACAATCTAAATGACTTAGATGGCAGTTTCTCAAAATGTCTCTCCGCAGGCCCACTGATGTATACAGATCAGAGAACTTACTTTTCCGAGGTGACCATTTCAGCAAGTTTTACTGATATAAATACAGGGAAAGAAGAAGACAATAAAGTTGTATGTGGGTGTTTGTATGTATTTTCAGACTACTATTCATGATCACAAAGTATGGTGAATGTTTACATTTTTAAAAAATTATTATGGCAACAGACATAGTGCCATTAATTCACCTCAAAGTACCTCTCTTGCTTAGAACATGCTTATCTCATCATTCATGCTATTTGCTGATGCAATTCTGGAAGTTTTCCTTCATGATCATCTTTAGTTGCCCTGCCATGGCTGCCTCAGTGGCCTTAATCAATTGAAAATATTTAGTTTTCACGGTTATGTGACGTTGGGAAAAGCAGGAAGACATGTGTTTTCAGATCATGTGAATAAGGTAGATGAGGAAATATGGTAATATTTTGACAAGCCAACTTTCTATTACATGGCACTTGGCAACAGCATTCACCATACGTTTGATCACACCTCATAAAGACACTCGTGAAAAAGGACTTCCACAACTGCTTCAGCAAATGACAGTAACTATGAGTGTGTTCAAAGTGAGGATGATGATTTTGAAAGGATAAATGGTAATGTGTCTTTTACTATAATTATTTTTAAAAACTTGTATATTTCCTATATATGTCAATCATATATTGTATTTCAGAATATTTTTTATTTTCTCCTTTTTTTTTTTTTTTTGTATCAGAGATCGAACTCGGGACCTTGCACTTGCAAGGCAGGTGGCAGCACCACTGAGCTAAATCTCCAGGCCCTGATTATCTGTTTTTTAAGAAAAAAAACAAAGACCCCAAATAAAATATCAGTTAGTATGTGCTTATCTTTATTATGTGCTTATTACCATGCCAAGTACTATGCATACTCTTTTTATAATCATATCAATTCTAAAATGTAAATATTATTAAAATCAAATTATCTTCCTCACCTAGATCAACATTGCTAATTCCAAACCAGTGTTTAATCTTCCTCTCTGTGTATTAACTCAATATGCGGTGATTGACCATTTCACCTTTTGTTACTTTAGGTATAGTTGAAAACAACATGCAGCTCTTCAATGTTTTCTGGCACTATACATTTTTATGTACTAAGTAAGAGACCTGTATATTTAGCTCCACTTTTTTTTTGTACCAGGGATCAAATTCAGGTCCTTGTGCTTGTGAGTCAAGCAATGACACCATTGAGCTAAATCCCTGGCCCTTAAGAGACCTATATATTAGACAGGCAAGAAACATGTTCTGTTCAGGTAGGTTCAAAAAGACATGAAACACTAAATGGTAAGTAACCGGACAAGATTCAAAGTGCAGAAGATGAAGAGTCAACAAAATCATGACTGATGAGTAGCTGTGAACTTTATGTATAGTACTGACATTATTCCTTTTCAGCCCTACTTTATACTTCCTAATTCATACTAGGAAGGAAAGGGTTTGGTCAGAGATTTCTTTTGCACATGTCACAATATTAGAGAGCAAAGTTTGAATATAATGAATTTGTAAAACAGCTTGCTCTTCTCTTTGAGCATGTGTCAATATATAGTATAATCTTAAGCAATACTTTCAATCACAAGATCTTTTTGAGTCAATACATTTTCACAATAATCAATGAGGTTGACAAAGATGTTCTATGGCAAGGAAAATGAAAGCATAGTTTATAGATAAGAATAAAGTATCTTCAAGAGTATGATACTCATTAACCCAGAAATATCCACTATACTCATTGGTACAAATGGCCATTATTTTTTGCTGCTTGGCATCCTTGAAGAATTCTATCAATCATCAGGAAGTCATGACAGCCTGATCAGTTCAAGTTAAGTTCACTTTCACTTTTAGTTACCCTGAGGTTGAAGTCTCCTATCCAGATGATTAATATTGAACAATCATCTTTTTTCAGTGATACATATGATCTTCCCTCTGAGTTACTTGACTTGCAGGTAACTGAGGCACTCCAAAATATGAGTCATTACAAAGTTGCATCACTCTAATCATATTCAGACCTAAAGCTACCCCAGGTGTTGCCATAGCTGATTATACCCTATTATTCCTATTTGAGATACAAATTAGCTACTTGGTCCTACCAGATTCATTTACCTCATTATTTTTGGTTTGTTTCCTCATAGAGGCAATTCAAATGAGTTGTTTCAGGATGAAATTATAAATTTCAAGATTTTAGTCATACAGAAGACTGTACATTCAGTTTTTTCATTAAAGTAAACATAGTTTTTATTTTATATATTGTGTATGTCTTTTTATATATGACATAAACACATGCATATATATGAGCATATGTAAATACATGAATAATACACATAACATATACCTATATAATTGTATACAGGCATATATATATACATATGTATATAAGTTTTTTCATAATAGCAACTATAATTTTTTCACAATCTTGTCTTAACATCAAATTTTTAAGCCATTGTTAAGAAATTTTGCTATACAAAATGAGCGAAATGATTTGGGGAAAAAGATATAGGAATATATTCTCTGAAGTGTCTTTATTACAAAAGTATAAAATAAAATGATTATACATGCCATAAAAAAGAGAAAATAATTGCCTTAGAAAATTTTATCTCCTGGAGTGTGTGTGTGTGTGTGTGTGTGTGTGTGTGTGTGTGTGTGCTGCCTCTATGTGTGGAATAAAATTTTGAGAAAACTTTGCCATTTAATCTGCATATCGAAGGATTTTTTTTCAGAATAATTATTCAATTTTGAACTTCAGTTCAGTCGTAAATCTTTCCATTCATTTCTTCATGTCTGAAAAATATCAAGAGAAAAAGTCAGTCCTCAGAGAAAAGGAAGACAATATATCATCAAAGAGCTATCTTTTTAAATGCACAAGATGTGTTGATGGAGCAGCTGGTAAAATTTTTTTCCCACACTGTAGATTGTCTCTTCGTTCTGTTGATGGTTTCTTTTGCAGTGCAGAAGTTTTTTAATAAGATGATATCTCAGTTGTTGATTCTTTCTGCTAGTTCCCTGCTACTAAGGATTTGTTCATACAGTCTTATTGTATGCCACTGTCTTAAAGAGTTCTGCCTAAATTATGTTCCAGCCAATTTAGTGACTCTTTTTGAAAATTTAGATCTTTAATCCACTTGGATTTTAGTTTAGTTCATGATGAAAGATAAGGGTCTAGTTTTAATCTTTGGCAGTTTGAAACCTCGTTTTTCCAACACTGTTTATTAAAGAGACTGCCTTGCCCCCAATGAGGAGAGTTGGCTCCTTTGTAAAAGATGATGTAGTTGAGTACATCTGGAGTTGTTTCTGTATCTTCCAATCTATTCCACAGATCCTCAGGTCTTTTTCCTTGCCAATGCCATGCTGTTTTTATCACAGTGGCTTTGTAGTATACTTTGAAATTGGGAATTGTTATACTCACTGACACGTCTCTGTTGCCTAGAATGTCTTTTCTAGGACTCTTCTGGTTCCAAATGAATTTTTGGATTATTTTTTTCTAGTTCTGTGAAATATACTGTTGGAATTTCAATCGGTGCTGCATTGAATCTGTATAGCAGTTTTGGTAGTATGGCCACTTTCACTATGTTGATTCTTCCTACCCAGGAGCAGAGGATGTCTTTCCATTTTCCTATATCCTCTTTGATCTCTTTTTTCAGAGTGCTGTACTTTTCAATGTAGAGGTCTTTTGCTTCTTTTGTTAGATTGATTCCTAGATACTTCATTTCTTTTGGATGCTATTGTTAAAGGGATTGTTTCCCTCATTTCTCTCTCAGAGACTCTGTTATTTGTGTACAAGAAGGCTATTGATTTTTGGGTGTTCACCTTGTATCCAGCTACTCTGCTGAAAGTGTCAATTAAGTCTAGAAGTCTTTTTGTGGAATTTTTTGGGTCTTCAATGTAGAGTATAATATTGTCAGCAAATAAAGACAGATCATCTTATTCCTTCCTATCTTTATTGCTTTAAATTCTTTCTCTTGTCTAATTGCTGTGGCTAATGTTTCCAGAACTACATTGAAGAAGAGTGGTGATAGTGGGCATTATTTCTTGTTCCTGATTTTAATGTGAAGGTTTTCAGTTTTGGGCCACTTAATATGATGTTGGCTATGGGTTTTTCATAGATGGCCTTTATTAATTTGTGATAAAGACAATCTATTCCAATTTTTGCAGGGTTTTTATCATGAATTGTTGTTGAAATTTGTCAAATGCTTTTTCTGCATCTATCGAGAGGATCATATGTTTTTGTCCTTCACTCTGTTAATACAGTGCATCACATTTATTGATTTACGGACTTTGAACCATCCTTTAATCCTTGGAATAAATCTGACTTGGTCAGGCTGTTTGATCTTTTTGATGATTCTCTGCATTCTCTTTGCTAGTATCTTATTAACTCTATCTATTCCTTAAGGAGATTGGCCTGTAGTTCTCTTTTTTAGTTGCGTCTTTCCCTGGTTTTGAAATCAAAGTAACACTTGCTTCCAGCAATGACTTTGGAAGTATTGCTTCCCTTTTAATTTCATTGAAAATTGTAATGTGTAGTGGCAGTAATTCTTCTCTAAATGTCTTGTAAACTTCAGCAGTGAATAAATCAGGACCTGGGCTTTTCTTTGTTGGTAAACTTTTAATTACATTTTTAATTTCACTCATTGTTATTCAAATGCTTAAAATAATTTTATGTTCTTCGTTCAACTTTGGTAATTCATGAGTTTCTAGAAATCTGTCCATTTCTTCTGTGTTTTCCATTTTATTAGAGTATAGATTTTCAAAGTAGGTATGGACGATCCTCTGAATTTCTGTTGGATCTCTTGTGACTTCACCTTTTTCATTCCTAATTGCATGGATCTGAGCCTTTTCTTTCCTTTTTTTTTTTTGATAAGGTTAGCTAAGGGTTTGCCGATTTTATTCATTCTGTCAGAAAAACCAACTCATTGATTCATTTATTTTTTGTATCTTTTTCTGTTTCCATTGCATTGATTTCTGCTCTAATCTTAATAATTTCTACTCTTGGAGGAGCTTTAGGTTTTTCTTATTCTTCTTTTTCTAGGAGTCTAAGATTCATCATTAGGTTGTTTATTTGAGCTTGATCTGCTTTCCTAGTGTGGGCATTCAATGCTATGAATTTTCCACATAGAACTGCTTTCATTGTGTCCCATAGATTCCTGTATGTTGTATTGGCATTATCATTTATTTGTAAAAAGTGTCTAATTTTGTCTTTGATTTTTTCTGTGACCCATTGACTGTTCAGGAGAGTGTTGTTCAATTTCCACTTGTGTGCAAAGTTCCTATGGTTTCTTATGCTATTGATTTCCAGCTTGATTGCGCTATGATCTGTTAATATACATGGGATAACTTCGATTCCTTTGCTTTTATTAAAATCTGTTCTATGAACTAGTATATGGTCTATTTGGAGAATGACCCATGTGAAGCCAAAAGGATGGATATTCTAATTTTGTGGGGTTGAACACTCTATAGATGTCTATTAAGTCCATATGTTCAAAAGTTTGGTTTAGTTATAATATTTTGTTCTTGATTTTTTGCCTAGATGATCTATTTGCGATAGTGGGGTATTTAGATCCCCCACTACAACTGTATTAGTGGTTGTTTGGTTTTTCATGTTACTTAATATCTGTTTTATATAGTTGGGGGCATTATTATTTCTTGCCTATCTGTTTATCATTGTCATCTCTTCCTCTTGAATTGTTCCCTTTACAAGGATGTAGTGGCCTTCTTTGTCTCTCTTAATCAGTTTTGGCTTGAAATTTACTTTGTCTATAAATAGGATAGCTACCCTTGCTTTTTTCTGTTCTCCTGTCACATGGAGAATTGTTTCCATCCTTTCACATTCAGTCTATGAGCTTCTTTTTGCACTAGGTGTGTTTCTTATATACAACATATTGTTTGATTTTGCTTCTTAACCCATTCTGCCAGTCTATTTCTCTTTATTGGTGAATTGACATTGACATTGATGGTTATAACTGATATGTACTCACTTATTATTGTCATGTTATTGTCATTTTGTCGACTCCTTTAAATTTTTCCCCCCTGTCCTTTTAGTTTCTTGCCTTGCCTATTTGATTTGGTCTGTTGGGCCTCATGGTGTTGTGAACTTCATTGTCTGTTTCTAGGATATTGTTTAGAATTCCTTGTAGTGCTGGTTTGGTATTCATGAATTTTCTCAGGTGTTCTTTGTAATAGAAGTAACTTATTTCCCCATCCATTTTGAAAGAGAGTTTTGCAGGGTACATCAATCTAGGTTGGAGGTTGTTTTCTTTTAGGACTTGAAATACCTCACTCCAGGCTCCCCTTGACCTGAGGGCTTGTGTTGAAAAGTCTTCTGTGATTCTGATGGGTTTTCCTTTGCATGTGATTTGTTTATTTTCTCTGATTGCTTGTAGTATTTTGTTCTTCTGTTGGGTTTCTGGGATCTTGATTATTATATGCCTAGGTGGAAATTTTTTTGATCATGCTTAGTTGGAGTCCTATATTCCTTACTTATCTGTATGTCAAATTCTTCCCCTCAGTTTGAGAAGTTTTCTGTCATTAGTTCTGTGAACAGCTTTTTTAATTCATTTATATTTCCTCCTGCTACTTCATGAATTCCTATCAGTCTTATGTGATTCTTCTTTTCATCATCTAGGAGTTGTTGTATTATTTTCTCATGATGCCTTACTGACTTTATCTCTTTTCATGGTCAGTGACTGCAATCCTATCTTCTATATATGAAATTCTTTCTTCATATTCACTCATCCTGATGTGAAAACTTTCAATAGAGATTTTAATCTGGATATCTGTTTGTATCTGTCTTGTGGATTCCATTTCTTTCCTATGTTGGGCATTCATTGCTTCCATTTCTTTCTTATGCTGGGCCCTCATGGTTTCTATTATGTTTCTGAGCTCATCTATTTTTTTGTCAGTTTCTGTTCTAGAGTCTCTAATCATGACTTTCATTTTGCTCACCATCTCTATGGTTATCTGGAAAATTATTTCTGTTTGGAGTTCTTCTGGAGCCTGACTGATCTGTTTTGCTTCTTCCTGTGCTATGAGTTCAGGGTGTCCTGGTGGTTCACTGTCAGACTTTTCATCCTCCTTTGCCCTACTGTTTGCCATTGGTGAACTGGAAGTCTGTGTTTGTGTCTTGCTTAAGTGTTTTCTCATTTTTATTTTTGTTGTTGGGTTGTCCTTTATTTAATTGCTGGCTGTTACTTAAATCTTCCTGATATAGTTGTGCTTTAGCTTTTGAGTATCTAATGACTCATAGATATTCTCATTTTCATAATATCAGAGAAGACAACTCATTAAATCAATCACAATTCTTTACCACAATTGATACAATCAGCAACACAATAGGATCAAGCACAACTTACAAATTGGCCACTTGTGGTAGTCATTAATCTATCACCTTTAAACCATGTGAATTAAATTAAAATCAAGAAGCAGCCCAAAATCTGTTTGCAGTGAATACACTTTTCAATATAACATCTTTACTATTTAGGATGGAGGCTTAGACAGAGTTAGGATGAAGGGGTAGATAAGTAAAAGAAGTGGAGAAGGTTTAAAGTGAAGCCAGAGGACATAGAAGGACCATACAATTTTTAGGAAACTGTTAAATTCAAAAGGGAAAGACAGAGTGCAAGAATAAGGAGAAGAATATAACCACTTAACAGTAATAGAAGCTCACTTTCCTTTGAAAGTATTGACCCTTGAGTGAGGTAAAATGAGAGTAGAAAAGAACATAAAGACAAAAGAATAAATGATAAAAGAAGAAATCAGAGTTTGGCCAGGTGCAGGAACATAAAGGGAGATGTGGAATAATATGGGGAGCAAGAGACTGAGTTGGAAAAAGAGGACAGCAAAAAGAAAGAATTTGCAGAGTGGAATGAGGAAAAGAAAGAAAAAAAGAATTTGAAGGTCCTCCTTCAGACTATATCTCTGCTGTCATAACATATAATATGCATAGCCATGTGCAGAACTAAGTCCTTTGATCTCAGCTAGCCAATCGCAGACCCCTAAGATTCAGACTGATTTCAGACTGCAAGGCTCAGATTGAGTTCCCTGACCTCCTGCAGGGTTGACTTCCACAAAGTTCTACTACAGGTTTCCTCAGCCCTTTCTTTGAAGATGTTCAAAGTCTAGAGCTCAGAAAAATGCCCTTTATGATCCCCTGTGCCTCTGCAGAGTGAATCCAAGGACTGGCACAATCAGGAGGCCTGAGAGTGGGGGGACTAGAATGGGGGTGTTGCAGGGTTGTCCTTGGGACAAGCTAGTCCTCACCAATTGGGCCCAGGCAGGCCTGAAGGAGAACTGATCTCAGAGCAGCTGTCCCGGACTTCCACCTTCCACTTTCTGCTGGGTGCTGATCCCGTCAATAGAATTTTCTAAGCTGGCCTGGTCATGGTAAATTCCTAGGCTCTATCAGACTGAACTGTTAAAGGCATCTGGATTCCCCAATGAGTGGATAAAATAGCTTCAGACAATCGTCTCCACCTTCTGTTTTAGCATTCTCTACAGAACAAGAACTAATAAAATATGTATAATTATAAAAAGATCTATTAGATTGGCAAACTGGGTCAAAGATTTTATAGTCTTACAATGGCCATCTACATGCTGGAGAATTACAATAACTAATAGCTGCCTAGTTTAAGAAGCTGAAAGACTCAAAACAAGAGGAACCAGGAATCCATCCACCACTAGTCTGAGGTTGAAGGTCTAGAATCTCCTGGA
Organism: Fukomys damarensis; assembly: GCF_012274545.1. Lineage (NCBI taxonomy): Eukaryota > Metazoa > Chordata > Mammalia > Rodentia > Bathyergidae > Fukomys > Fukomys damarensis. Next base: position 104,800,494 of record NW_022900951.1, read on the forward strand.
GTAAGTCCACATTTCACAGCTGTAGAAACTGAAATCTGATGTCCTTTGTTGATATCATCAGCAAAAAATTCACCTACTCAAGAAAAAAATCAAGCTTCTATCTGCTATTTGGCTTATTCTTTCTTGCGATTTTGGTCCATCAACCATACAGGCCTATTGGAAAGTGCCACCCATGTTCAAAATGGATCTTCTGCCATCATTTTACTGGGCCGCACACCAATCATATCTGGTTACACCCTCATAGAAACACCCAGAAGCCTGCTATACTCATTCACTGGTTTCTCTCATGCCAATCAAGTTGACAATCAAGATTATCTGTCAGAATTTCTTACTAAGCAGTGTGAATTATTTTTAAATTTTTTTTAAATTAAGCTTATTGGTACATTTTAGGGCTACAATACACTTACAATTCATCATTGGGAACTTGCACCTTTACAAGATGTATCTTGGTTTTTATTTTTACTCCATTCCCCTGCCCTCCTTTCAAATCCTCCACCCCTCCCCATTTACAAACACTGTTTCCATTTTTTCCTTTTCTCATATTTTTTCCTTTCCCTTCTTTCCTTTCCCCTACCCCTCCAACTTCACATATCCCATTTTGAACTTTTCTTCCTATTTCATATTATCAAGTATATATTTTGATCCTTATTTATATTTTTTTTCACACCAGAGCAACTATTTGGTATTTACACAGGTGTGTCCTATTTATTTCATGTAAGAGTATGGCCTTATTGTGCATCCATTTAACTATAAATGTCTCTAGTTTCTCATTATTTATGGCTGAGTAGTACTTTTATTTTATATATTAAAATATCTTCTTTATCCAGTCTCCAATTGATGGGCAATTGGGCTGTTACCAAGCTTTAGCTATTACAGACTGTGCCGCTATATACATGGGTATACATATATCACTGTGGTATGATTCTTTCAATACTTTAGGGAAGATACTCACCAGAGAAATAGCTGAATCAAATAGAACCTCTAATCCTAGGCTTTGAAGTGTCTCTGTATTGATTTCCACAGTGGTTGCACCAGCCTGCACTCCCACCAACAATGCAGAAGTGTTCCTATCTCCCCACAACCCCGTCAGCATTTGTGATTGGTTGGTTTCTTTATTTAATTAATTTTATTGGTACATTTAATGTGTACAATATAATTGCATTGATTTTTGGAAATTTGTACCTTTACATAATCAACCTTGGGTTTATTTTTCCCCATTCCCCTGCCCTCCCTTCAACCCCTCCCTCCAATTATACAAAGACTTTCTATCCATTAGTTTTCATTTTCTCATATTAATGCCATTCCCTTGTTTCCTTGCCTCTACACCTCCCATTTCCCCCTTCCCTTTGTCCCTTTTTCTTCTTATTTCATATTATCTATTATACCTTTTAGTCCTTATTTACACTTTCAGTTTCTCACACTAGAGAAACCCTTTGGTTTTTACACATGTGTGTCCTATTTATATCACTTAAAGAGTATCGCCTCAATGTGCATCCATTTAGCTATAAATATCTCTAATTTCTCATGTTTATGGCTGAGCAGTATTCCATTTTATAAGAAAAAAACACATTTTCTTTATCCATTCTCCCGTTGATGGGCAATTGGATTCCTTCAAAGTTTTAACTATTAGAAATTGTGCTGCTATGAACATGGGTGCTCATATATCACTGTCGTATGATCCTTTTAATTCTTTTGGGAAGATATCAAGCAGGGGAATAGCAGGGCCAAATGAGACTTTCAATCCTAGTTCTTTGAGGTATTTCCATGCTGATTTCCATCATGGCTTCCAGTACAGTCCTGAGTTCATCCATTTTTTAAAATCTATTTCTATTCTAGAGTCTCTAATCATGTCTTTCATTCTGTTTGCCATCTCTGTAGTTTTCTGGGAAATTATTTCTGTTTTGAATTTTTCTAGAGCTTCATTCATCTGTTTTGTTACTTTGTGTGCCATCAGTTCTTGGTGTCCAGGTGGTTGATTATGAGATTTTACCACCTTATTTTCCCTAGAATTTGATTTTGGTCAGCTGGAAGTCTGGGTTTGTGCCTTGATTAAGTTTCTTCTCATTTCTGTTTTTGTTGCTGGTGCTGTTTTTTGTTTAATTCCTAGGTTGATACTTCAATATTGCTTATTGTAAGTATCTTTATTGCTTGTATTTAGAACTCTTATGGAATAATTGCTTCTCAAAGGTGTCTTCTTGATAAAGCTACTCTTTAGGTTTTGAGTCTCTAATGACTGTGAGGCAGTCTCATTTTCATTATATGCAGAAGGACAACTGATGAGATCAATCACAACACCTTAGCCTAAGTGAAACAATTAGCAACAACAATAGCATCAAGCACAACTTGGAGAATGACAGTTTGTGGTAGCTATTAATCTATCACTTTTAATCATGTGAATTAAATAAAATCAAGGACCAGCCTAAAATATGTTTATGGTGAATAAACTTTTCAACATAGCAAGTTTACCCTTCAGGATGGGGACTTAGAAGGAGTTGGGGAGGGAAGGATAGACAGAAGGATACGGCAAGGGTAGAAGTGAGAACAGAGGACATAGGAAGATCAGGAAAAACTCTAGGAAACTGTTGAGGACCAGAGGAAAAGTCAGAATGGAAAAACAAAGACAAGAATAGAACAACCTAACAGCAATAGGGAAGCTAGAAACTGTATTCACCTTCCTACAACAATAATGACAATAGAGAGAAGGAAAAGACAAAAGAAAAGAAAAAAGAAAGAAAAAAGAAATCCAAATTAGAACAAGAAGAGGAACCTAAAAGAAGAGAAGGCCAGGAATTTAGCTCACTAGTGCTGCCACTTGCCTCGCAAGCTCAGTTCTGAGTT
>NW_022900951.1:104803389-104814906 GCF_012274545.1 Fukomys damarensis
GAAGAAGAAGAAGAAGAAGAAGAAGAAGAAGAAGAAGAAGAAGAAGAAGAAGAAGGAGAAGAAGAAGAAGAAGAAGAAGAAGAAGAAGAAGAAGAAGAAGAAGAAGAAGAAGAAGAAGAAAGATGAAGAACAAGCTGGGAGAAAGAGAATGGAGAGAGAAAGGAAAAAAAGAAAAGAGGAAAAAGATAAAAAAATAGAAAAATGAACTTTGGAAAAAAATAAAAATAGAAGGCCTCTTTCAGGGTATGTGTCTGCTATCACAATAGACAATGTGGATGGATAGCAGGGTGCAGATCTAAATCAGTCTCAGCAAGCCAGCCATAGTCCACTGAGATTCAGGCTGATTTCTGGCTGCAAGGCCCAAGTTGAGCTTCCTGACCTCCTGCTGGATTGAACTGTGCAAGGTTCTACTGCAGGTTCCAGCTGCCTGGCCCCTGAAGATAGTCCAAGTTCTGGTGGGAGATTTCGATCCCTCCAACTTACCAGCTACAGTGAACTATGGTGGTTTGGTGTGCCTTTATTGCAGAGATTTTCTTCACTTTTCCAGTGGGCTCAATTTTCATCAAGGAGCCTCAGCGAGACCCTGTCACTGTTGTTCAATTCTGCTGTACCTTTTAGATCTCAGAACAATGGACTTTATGACTCCCCCCCGGGCCTCTGCAGTGTGGATCCAGGTACTGGTGCAGCCCAGGAGGCCAGGAGTGGCAGGGGGGAGCCCAGGGTGGTGCTGAAGATGCCCACTTGGCTCAGCTCCGCAGAGGTCCAAGTGGCAGTGGTAGTGGTGGACAGCCCAGCAGCAGGTAAAATGTATTCCTCAAAAAAGAATACATGCCTTACCTCTCTGTTCATGTAACATCGAGAAGAGATAGAGGGGTAAGAAAAGAAAAACAGTCATTAGCTATTTACCTTTTTATTACTATGTATAGTATACCTGCATTTGTATAGTATACCTACATTTATATAGTATACCTGCATTTTTTTGGTTTCCTTCAGCCCCCTGAATCCAACTTTATGTCCTTGGCATTTCAGCAAATGCCCAGAATTTGGGTATTGGGTATTTTTCTCTTTCCTGAACTTCATCCAACACTTTTCTTTAAAAAGTCTGCAACTTTACAGCAACACATAAGCTTAGCCAGCACTTAGTGCCTGACAAGCCCATGACAAGCTTCCAATAGTCATTAGCTTGACCAGTATGTTTATCTTATGCACACATAGGTATCCTATAGTCTTGTCTGCTGGAATTGTACATGTTGAATTCAAAAGGTCCAATAAAAAGCTGAACGTATTTGTACAAAGCCAATCATTCTTAGACACTTCTTCCACCCCCTTTTGTACAACCTCGGCAATTCTCTCCTGGTTTTCATCCTGACAAAAGATGCTGCTCCTTTATTTCTAAGCAGGGATAGAATAATCTGGCACAAGTCCTCAAGGAGAAATGGGCTTGGTTGTCATAATAAATGGAGATAATTATTTATCTAACATACCCGTCAGATATCCATGTAATTACCCCCAAAATTGATAAACTGTTTTCCCCCCATAGTAAAGAAAAGGTAAATAGCCAAAGCCATAGGATTGGTCCTCTGTGGCCAAATATTCTTGCTGTTTTTAAATCTTATTCTCAAGCTCTACACAGACTCTAACTGTATGTCTCAGGTTTATATGATGCTAAGTTCTAAGAGTTGCATTCCTAAGGTGGCCCATTCTCACTATGAAAAAAAAAGGGTACAGCTCCACAAGAGAAGAATGACATATATCTATACCTTAAAAAGAACTATCATAGAAGGGATATACTTATATTTTCTGAACGCATACCTCTTTTTTTCCAAAAATAAAACATACCCATAAACTAATCTGTCTTGAAAATTAGAGCACAAAAATGTACATCCCAATCAGCCTATCCCTGCCTTGCTTGCCACCACTATTTTCTTGCTCAGTTGTTACTCTGTAAGGCAGGTAAGGCAAAAATAAGCTGACTAGGGCTAGCAGTTTTGATTTTTCATTTTAAAGGCTGATTATTTTCTAGCTAGGTCTTCTTTTCAGGGAAACATGGTGGTATGCACCTATGCTGTTCTCTGTGTGTTTATCTCGTATCTTAATCCTTCCTCTAAAAGCCTATACATTACTTCTCTGTATTAACAAGAAAATTCAGGGTTAGAGAGATTATGAGGTGTTATAAACAAGTAACACTCTATTTAAGAGGGCATTGAAAGAGTCAAAAGAAAGTTATGATATTTGGATAGAATAAATCTGTAACATGTTAAATCTATTGAATACATAAATATTCAAGAGAAATTAGCAGCTAGGTTTGGAGGTAGTTGGAAGGAAAGACACCTTTCATCTGTGTCTTTTTATTGTTGTTATGTATCAATAAACAAACTTGAAGGATTGTCATATTGAATTCAAACTAGTTCCTGTCAAATAACAAATCTGTGAGCAGCAATGCATACTAAAAAGATATTATGCCTCATTCATAGATGAGGAAACTGGGGATCAGAATAGTAAAGGGTCTTGACCGAGAATGCAGAATAACTACTGATACTAACACAAATCTGCAGCAGGCCTGGCTTTAGTCCAAAACCACTCAGTCTTAAGCCATGTGTATTCTGTTACCCACAAACTTCCAACATAATTAGCATCAGATCAAAAAAGAAACTAGCACATTTTATGGCATGATTCCAGCTTCTGCTGGGCTATGATGATTAACACTGCTGTTGTCTAACCCACTCACAAATTCTGCCCTTCCTCCATGAATTCGCTTTCTTTACTGTGATAGGGTGTATGTGTCTGCCTCAGTACCTGGGCTAGCATGATAAGCAAAAATGAAGCTTGTGTCCATCTCTACCCATTTCTACTTGGCACTTTAGATGAATCTCTCTACTTTCATCTCAGAAAGTAGAGTGACATTACTTGCTTTATTTCAGCTACCGGAGAGGATGAAAGCACTCCTGACAAAGATATGCCTTTGAGCTAGTGAAAATTGAATGATGGATATGGGGTATAAATCTCCATTCTCCTGAGACAAATCAATGCTTGAAAATGAGAGAAGAGAAAAAAAGAGTAAAGAGATATGGAGAACAAAGTACAAGAGAGAAGAGGAGAAAAAAGAAAGGAAATTTTATTGTAGCAAGAGGTGAGGAGACTTTCAGATTTCAAAACAAGCAGACACTAAGCGCATTATTCCCAATTTTGTGTTATTCTCAAAATTTAGAATTTCCATATTTCTACTCCAAATTAAATCTGCATTTTAAAACCAAGATCTTGACATTTTAAAGTACATTTTATAGTTCATTAATATGTATTTGATGTCTGTTAAAATCTATATTCTAATAATGGGTGTACATCTGATTTGGGGACTTCCTGGTGGGGAAAAGTTGAAGTTGCTGTTCATACCCTTATGCCGTGTATTTCAAGCTGCAGTAGGCATTTAGGGATTTGAACATTCACCCAATACTCAGACGTTGCATTTCACAGTTTACTCCACCTGCTAAAACTGACATTTGGTTGAAAACAACTTGTGCACTTTGGGAAATACTTCAGTTTTCTTCACTCTCTGATTCCCTCTGCTATCACAATGCTTGAAGAAAGAATAGAGGGAGTGATCAGGTGAAAACACTTACCAAGGATAAGAGGGAAGTGAGAATTTGACTTCTAAAAAGTGAGATGGTGGTGACTAAAGAAGCTTGAAAAAATATTTTTTTTTCAAAATTTCCTACCAATATAACCAGTAAGACAAAGGAGAGATCCAAAAAATGTTGGCAACATGAGTTTTCTCAGACTACAAGTTTGCATGTCAGCACAGCAAGCCCTACAGTGTGCCCTTTTTCATGCACATATAAAATACATATTGTAGAAATTCTTACTGTAAAAATTGGATTTATTCACTCATTTGTTGTATGCTTAAGATGCGCCAGATACTTTGGGTTGGAAAAATATTTCTTGTGAATTTTAACAGGCTCCTGGTCTCCTTAGGACTTTTTGATGTCACAGATATATGTATGTATTGCTGCACAACATATTGTGCCAAAATTCTCTTAAAATAATAATCACTATATTTTAATGGCATTTTTAAAAATCAGAATAGACTGATTGACTTGCATTCTGTGTGACACCAACTAAGGCCATTTAATAATATTCATCCTGGAGAAAAAGTCTTCTCGATAATACAAAATAGCTTCACTTGTACAACTGGTACCTTGCCAAAGATAGCTGTGTGGTTGCACTCAACTGGGGTTATCAAGTACACACAAGTGACCTCACCAGCATGGTGACCTCAAAGCAGGTGTACCACTTACATGGTGTCTCAGAATTTTCAGAGAAAGCATTTCCAGTGGCAAATAGTTAAAGCTGGGCTGGGGATTTAGCTCAGTGTTTCCACCACCTGCTTCACAATTGCAAGGCCCTGAGTTTGATCCCCAGTACAAAAAAAATGAAAGCTGACAGTTTCTTATAGTTTAGGTTTGGAGATTGGCATGGCATCTATTTTTCTGTAGCCTTATGGGGTAAATAGTTGCATAGTTGATTGTGATTCAAAAGAAGAAGGCATAGACTTAACTTCACAATAAGATGAGCGGCAAAGAATTTGTGGCCATCTTTAACTCATCATAACTTCTTCAGGCCTTTCAATTTTAAGGGAGGCTACAGAAGTTATTGGTTAAGAGCAAGAATTCTTGAACACACTAATTGTATTTGAATCTCAGTTCTATCACTTATGGATCTTGGGCAACTCTGTAGTAGCTCAACTTGTGTTTCACTATCCGTAAAATAGTGATAGTTCTATTTTATCATGAAGATTAAATAATGTATGTAATATATATCCATATATATGTATGTATGTATATATGTTTATATATATATATACACACATATATATAGCCTCAATAAATAGTAGCTTTCCTTACCTGTAAGGGACTGTGCCAAAGAGAAAATGGCCAAAGAGCATATAGAGTATCTAAGGTCAGGCTTCCATGATCTACCCAGACAAAACTAAAGGTGTGCTTTACTAAGTCCCTAGGTCAGTGATAGCAAAACTTTTAGAAACTGAGTGACCAAACTGCAACCCCAAACACACTTATTTATCCCAAATTGCCAACACTGTAATTAAACCTGAATACTGTGGCTTTAGTTTCACAAAACCAACTGTTATCGAATGCTCAGTTGTTAAGGAGACTTGGCTTACATGCTGAGAAAGAGCTCTGAGTGCCCCCTAATGCACCCATGCCATAAGTTCAGCGCCATTGCCCTAGGTGGTTCCCAAACCAATGTAGTTAGAACAATAAAGCTTAGCTGTCATAGAGTTCTTTTCCTGTGCTGTTGTAATACTTTGTGCATATATGTTTTAAAGGACTTATCACCATAATATATATGCCCATTTATTGTACCATACACTACCAGATTGTATCTCCTTATAGACAAACATGTCTTATCTTTCTTTGAATCTCGGGCTTTTAGCAAAATGTTTAACATCTAGTTTGAATTCAGTAAATATTTTTTTGGAAAAAAGGAAAATGATTAAAATGGGAATTTATTTATAAATAAATCAAGATAAACACAACACTTCCCCATGACCCACATTCAATAGCACAAGTGTTATAAAAAAAAAGTATACCTGAGATTAGAATTAGGCTTCACTGACTTTTTTTTTTTTAATACCAGGAATCTAACTCAGGACCTTGCACTTGTGAGGCAGGCAGTGGCACTACTGAGCTAAAATCCCCGGGCCCTTCACTGAATTCTAACAGCAAGAATTTGACAGCTTTGAAAAGGCAATCTAAGTGAATGTACAGTACTCAGAGCAGAGGAAGGAGCTGCACTTCTCAAAATATCAGTCTAATTATTTCAATTCTTTCTCCAAATGTATTCAAGAAATGATCCTCATCTGATTAATGATCTATCAAATATTCACAAGGTTCAATGGTCCTCTCATTAGGAGTCCTGTTGTTTTTCTAGAAAACAAATTTCAATTCAGCAACAGAAGCAAATGGAAAGCAATGTGTATTTGGCAAAAGGTCATGTGAATTAGCAGATATATCTGTGGCTCCGCCTCCCGGTGAAGTCTTCTCACCTCCTTGAAAACACATCAGGATTTTTATATCAATGTGATCAAAATACATCACGTAGTATGCATTCTTTCCTGGAGTATCTTTATATAAAAATGTTAGTCAGAAGTACCCTGCTCAATTACGTATTCTCTTTCTCTGACACTGCACTTCTGAGTCACCAATGACTCTTGCCAACTTGTCATTAAAAATGTCAGAATATGACATCATGCCATTCCCATCTTTGCCAGCTAGCCAAACCATCATCATTTCCCAACTGGAATATTGTAACAGTCTCATAGTGGTTCTTACCATTTTTTGCCTTGCCTCTGTGACACTGTGCCTATCATTTTATTTCATCTTTGAATAACCTGTGGAATGGAATACCATTCCCTTGTTTTACTTATGACAGGGCACACATTCAGAGGTGAGAACTTGTGCAAGGTCATGCATATGTTATTGTCAGTACCATAACTGAAAAATACATCTTCTCACTCTTAGTTCTATCTACTTTCCCTTACAACAAATTGGCTGTTAGAAAACCACATCCGAAATTTATTTTCCATTTCATGAATTTTTTATTCTTCTTCTGCCTAGACCCACTAAGAACCTTGGATTTTAATCAGAAAATTCTCACATTGATATTCAAATATGTCCAAGGCATAAACCTAGCTTGTCATTGCCAGAGGCAATTTTTTCTTACACATTGGCCCAAGTGACTCACCTAGCCTTTGAGAAATATTTGTGTTTTATTTTTGTTATGCACATTTTAATAACTAAATCCTATATTCTCTCTTTAAAAATCTTATAGAGTATCGCTTATATTAATCATATAAAAGTCTATCACATTTTTTAGAGTAAGGTGAGACAGATTACCCCTCAAACATTCACATCATTGGCTACACATTTGCCCCTCTGTGTTAGTTCTTGAAGCCTTCACAGAATTTTAGGCTTCGTGGAACCCACTTTAAGAATATCTCTGTATAAGACTTGTATTTAGCATGCTCCCAAAACTGTAGATGCATTATCTCAGGACCCACTCAGACTAACGGAATCTAACTTCAAATGCTAACAAGTTTTCCTCAGATGACCTATTAATTCATACAAGTTTGAGAAATACTAATTCCTAGACTTTATCTCTTCCAGTTAAGATTTAAATGTGGTTTTACAATATAAAAATCAAGCTTAGTAAGTATATGTACAGATATCTAGCAGGATGTTTCATGATCCTTCTACATGTTTCGTTTGATAAGCACAGCCTCTAGAGTCATCATTATGCAGAAATAGGCAGGCAAGCACCTTCCTGGGATGAGTTGATGGTTAGTAAAAATGCATCCTTGACCTCATTTCTTTCCCTCTAATTCTACCACGGTGATTGGAAATCTCATCTGACCACTCCTATGAGTGAAATATAGCCTAAATGTAGGTTTTGGAAGCATCAATACATTAAGTGATCATTGGTAGTCAACAAATTTAGCTGAAATACATTCTGTAAGAATTAGACCCTGTGGGGATGGGATCCCAGATAAATGTAAAAGGAGATACCATAAAGCTAAATGAAATGTTCCTTGATTTGATGTCCAGGAAGACATTGGAAAAAGCAAAAGAAAAAAAAAGGAAAAGAGGTCACAACACTCAAAGGACACTTGGCCTACTTGTCATACCATCTGCACTAGGCTCTGGCTGTGCCTTATATTAATAAATTAGCCAGTTCACTGCATCTTACAAAATAAAGAAGATAGCAAATCAATTCATGTTTAGTGATTGGTACAAAAGAAAATAAAATCAGTGCCCCTTATTCTCTACCAGAGAAAAGAGTGATTTCTGTTTCTACTCATCTTTTTCTGTGCACTCATCTTTATGTGAGCCCTCATTATTCCTTTCTAAGGAAATAGTACTGTGCGCATTTCATTGTTAACAGGTTTCCACATGGTTCTACAGCGAGGCTTGAATAAAGCAGTGTGGCACCAAGGCCCACAAGCATTTTTTCCATTATGCCTGTGACAAATGTAATGCTTACTGGACCCAATGCCTTAAGGGCTCTGCTGTCAGAGAGAAATGTGAAACTGGGAAATTTATCCAACTAATTCAAGCCAGGATAGGCTTTCACCTGAAAAGTCCAGGAAATGAAGGTGATTGAAATTTATTGACTCGAGTAGTACACGTAATTAACTTGGTTCATCACCTTCACTATGCTAGGATATACCTGGCCTGATTAATCCAACTAGCTGTAAAATGACAGATCAGTCAGAGTAAGTTTATAATACTTCTTGAAGAAGCTTGTGTGATACTTGCATAAAATGCAAGTGGTACACGGTCCTGGATGGTTTAAAAGAAATATCACATTCTTGATAACAGTGCCCACATATTCCACATATAACTACCTAGATAATTTTTCATCAGAGGCCATTTTATTCTTATATATTTGTCTAGTTGAATTACCTTAAGCTTGAGAAATATTTGAGATGACAGGTCTTATAATGCAAAGCAGACTTAGAAAGAGGTAAATGCCTCTTAGCCCAATAAAGGCAGATCCTTTTTTGTTTTATCAGAAGCCAGAGGAAACCCCTGCTACTAGGAGAAAAGTCATTTTTTCAGTATGATATTAGATTAAATTGTTTCTATTTCTGTATTCTTTGGGCACTAGTTAGGAAACAAGCACCAGCCCTCCCAATTAAACAAACTGAATTGCAGTCAGACAGAACTGAGTGACCTAAAGTGAGTCCCGCTCCTACCCTAATCCATCCCAGCCTCACAACCTCAGGACCCTCTCAAGTACAAGAGAATCTCAATGATTATTTGGCCAAAGTCTGAAAATCAGAGATGTACAAAGTATGATAAACTGAGGAGCAGATATTTGTCCTATTTTAAAGAAGTTGGAATATGAAGAAGGGGAGGTTACAGAACACAAATCTAGTGGGCTTGAAAGAAAAGGCTGTCTGCAATCAGTAGAAGGGGAGGAGAGTAATGGTAGCGAGATGAATAGAAGAGGAGCTTTCTTTTTTGCAAAATCCCAAATATAATAAGACCTCTGTTTGGCACAAGGAAGCACTTACTAACCTATATCTCCCATCTCTGTTTCTCCAAACTACAGTATAGTTGGCATGCTTGCTTTGGCAGCATATATACAAACTTCAGTATTGTTTCAAAAGTATCTTGACATTCATTAAGAAACTTTGGTTCTCTTGTTTACATTTCAGTCTCAAGGATATTAGCAAAGCAATAAATATTCGGGGAAGGATGTAATAACTGGGCAATAATCTTGCAGGAGCTCTGCAGTGCTGGACCAGGCAGCATGAAGCTTATTGAGCACAGTCACCAATAGTAATTAACATCGATGGCTAGGTGCTTAGGTAAACAGTGGTAGAGGAGCATCCCTATTCCAATGCATAGAAAAGGAAGGGAGTAAGACTGAATTTCCCAGTAGCAAGAAATATCATTCTGAAATCGAAAAGGGAAAATTCAACTCCTGCTAGTTCCTCTGCGTAAAAATATTGCTAAGCTTTATTTTTACAAAAAATGAAGAAGCAATTTGCTATGACAGAAAATATAATGACTTAGCTGCCAGGAGATCTGTATTCTATTAACTAATTATTTGTATGCTTTTCTGTCAATTTTCTTAGATTTTAGTATCTTAATCTTTAACATGCATACCTCAAATGTTAATAACTAATAAAGATAATTAACATTCATTGAGCACTTGTTATGTGAAAACAACATTTGTTTTCGTTGTTTTATAAGCATTTTTCTTCTAACAATTCTTCTGATAACAATTACATGAAGCAGGTAAGAGGATGTGTGATTTACCCAAAATATTGCTCAGTTAAAAAGTCTTGAGGCTAGGGCTGGGGATTTGGCTTAGTGGTTTCCGCGCCTGCCTCACCAGTGCAAGATACTGAGTTTGATCCCAGTACCAACCAACCAACCAAACAAACAAACAAAAAACACAAAAGAAAACAAAATGAAAATCGTATTGGAGCTAAAGTTTGAAGAAAGACGTCTATGACGCCAAAGGAAAGTGGTGTTACAGACCAAGCCGATATCTGATGCTTCATCTTGGTCTGAGAACAATGCCTTTCTACTTCTTTACCTTACTGTTCTTCTAGGCAGCCTCTTCAACTAAACTTGCTTTTAAAACAATAGCTATTTATTGTTTTGTGCCAATCTGCTTTCCTGGCCATCATGTCAGAGATTCTTTCTCCAAAGTCATACATCTTAAAGATGGCCAAAGGATGACTTAATCTGGGGCTTTCCAGCTCCGAGGCCAGTGACACTTTTCTTAGCTATTATACTTTCTGCTATGGGGGAAGCCTGAGAGTTTCCTTTTGATTAGAACAATAATGTAACCCTTATTGATTCCTTATCATAATCTTGGAAACTGTCTCAGTACTGTCCAAGTCCTAAGTCCATTTTTATTATAATCTTTTGAGGTATGCATATGGCTATTACAATTTTATCCATGTGAAATGTAAGGAAAAGACAAGTTAAGTATATCAGCCAAGGTTAGATACTTTATGATGGTAGAGCTAAAATTTGAACTAAAGCAGCCTATTTCCACAGATCTATGATACTAATCAATAAATTAATCCGAATTACAAACATGATGTCAAATTATACACTTCTTTCTTTTGATGTGCCAGTTTTCCATAGCTCAACATCCTAACAATATGCCCATTCACCCAAGTAATGAATCTTTTACAGTCCATCAGGAAACATAAAGAATTCAGCTTCTACACTGGGCAATAGGAAAACCAACTAAAAGCACCGATTCCTTCACATAGCACAAAAACTCTTGACCTCTACACAAGGAAGCATGACACCTTTTCCCAAGGGACAACTACCTACTTATTAAGGGCTAATACGATATGTCCAGAATCACAAAATTGACTGTGACTATGCCCTGAGAACAACTCTAACTCTTAGAGCTCACCTTGGCAAGTATAAGCTAATTTTCAAAGGAGGGATTATAAAATATTACAAGAATCTGCATGCCCTAAAGGAACGTGTTCATATCTTTTTAAATGAAGTGGATTTAGGATGGAAGAGGATTGAGGAGAGGATTGAGGTAAGAGAGAACCTGGAGTTGAAAATATAAATGTTGTAGGAATGGGAAGAAAGGAGCTAAAGGTGTAGGGAAGGTGGGATGGGTAGGGGAAGGGTAATAAGGGAAAAGAAAAAAATGTGAGATAATGAAAAGATGGAAATAAGTGTTTGTAGATGGGGAGGGGAGGAGGGGGTGAAGGGAGGGCAGGGACAAGGGGAAAAAATGAGAACCAAAACCTGTCGTGTAGAAGTACAAGATCCCAACAATGAATGTAAGTGTACTGTATCCCTAAAATGTACCAATAAACTCAATTAAAGCTGAAAAAAATGAAAAAAAAGTAAATGTTGCACCAAACAAAAAAAAAAAAAAGAAATTTGCCGCTATATGCCTGCATACACAAATACACACTGAGAAGATAGTACTTTAGAAGAGCTAGAA
>NW_022900951.1:104815682-104833502 GCF_012274545.1 Fukomys damarensis
GGAATGGGAAGAAAGGAGCTAAAGGTGTAGGGAAGGTGGGATGGGTAGGGGAAGGGTAATAAGGGAAAAGAAAAAAATGTGAGATAATGAAAAGATGGAAATAAGTGTTTGTAGATGGGGAGGGGAGGAGGGGGTGAAGGGAGGGCAGGGACAAGGGGAAAAAATGAGAACCAAAACCTGTCGTGTAGAAGTACAAGATCCCAACAATGAATGTAAGTGTACTGTATCCCTAAAATGTACCAATAAACTCAATTAAAGCTGAAAAAAATGAAAAAAAAGTAAATGTTGCACCAAACAAAAAAAAAAAAAAGAAATTTGCCGCTATATGCCTGCATACACAAATACACACTGAGAAGATAGTACTTTAGAAGAGCTAGAACTTTCATTTGCCAAAAAAACTGACCTTAGTACTTACTCCAACTCTTTCTTCACTTTATGTCAGTCTGATCTCCACATCACCTATATTATATGTCTACTTTTAGAGTCTTCCAGACTCAGTACGAGTACTCTTGGCAAAATCTCCAGTCAACAGACCCGTTATTCGAGTTGAACTTTACCAAATATCACCTATATGACTTTGGACAACTCATTTAACTTCTGTGAGCCTTACTGTATTCATCCCAAAAAAGTGAATTGAAATAAGTACCTCAGTGGAGCTCATATGCATCAAATGTTTAGAATAACAAATGGCACAGTGAATTCTAAATATTTATTAAATTAAAAAGTGACCAAATTAACAAACTAGTCCTAGAAGATGGTTTTAATCACATAATTATTTACCTTTGCATGTATAATTAACAAAGCTTCAATACCTCCTAAAGACTTAGCAAATCCATACAGAGCCAAACATTTTAACAATAGAAATTTGAGTCCTGATTGCTGAAGAACCACCATAGTAATACAATTGTAGGTAATTAGTGCGGTTCTTCACAAGAGTATCCAAACTCATAAACTCTAGTTTCTGGACATGTTATATGCACTAGAGAAGATGCCCGTTCACTACTAGCATCTGATACTTGCATCCATGCCCTTCATCTGATCTTCTGTTTTGATACCCTTCTTTTTAAATCCTGAAATTGATTAGTTACATAGAATAAACATATTGATCATCCAGTGGTTTTCATCTTTATTTTTCAGACAAAATTTGGTGGTTTTTCTTTCATTTTATGATAAGCACTATGAGGCATGAGATATGATGAAAAGGTCAAAGTAAAAGTTCATTTGACTTATTCTAGGCGCTTGCAAATTGTGACCCATGGGCCAAATTTGGTCTACTCCTTCTTTGTGTATGGTCTATGAGATTTTTTTTTTTTTTTTTTGGTACCGGGGATTGAACTCCAGTCCTTGCCCCTGCAAGGCAGGCCACCAAGCCACTGAGCTAAATCCCTGGCCCGAGAATTTATTTTTATGTTATCAAATGCCTGAAAATTTAAAAAGAATAGTATTGCACAATATAGAAACATTGTATTAAGTTCAAATTTTATTGTCCATAACTAAACTTTTAGTGGGTCAGTGTCACACTTGTACACATCTGTGTGCTTGCTATCTATCAGTACATTTATGCTCTGATAACAGAGCTGAGAATAGCTGCAACACACATTGTATAGCTTACAAAATGTAATATATTTCATCTGGTTTACAGATAAAGTTTGCCGATTCCTGGTCTATTCCCTTCAGAAGTATTTCAGAAGTAATTGTTCTAATGCCAGTTAGTGATAGGAATATATGAATTTGTCTTTGGTTGGTCAGAAGACTTCTATCAGAAGGAATGATGTTCCTGCTATTTCTGAGTTGAAGAACAAAATCAAGCAAGATAAATAATGTATCAAGATCTCTTCTTCCAATCTGAAGTAATAAAATAAGTTATTTTTATACTCTTTTTAATTTTCTTCTAATTTCACCAGAGTGTGAATCATTTCTGGTTTGGCTCACAAACAAGTACTACTAGTTTCATAAATGAACACCACACTAGAACTTCTTTGAGAAAAACTCATGATCTCTGGAGTGATTGAATTCTAAAGCTCTCTCTTCCTGAGGCCGATGAGATGCCTGCCCAGAGTCTTCCCTTTTTCTTGACTGCCAGAGGGAGGTGGGTTTGGCTAAGAGCTGCCATGCCCCTCACTCTCTCCCTTTCAGTCCCTCATGTTCCCTTGAGGATGGAGGCGAACAACTTCCTTCAGTGTTCTCTCATCAAACCTAAAGTTTCTTTGCAGCCACTCTCCAGGGCACCCTAACACGAGGTGTGGTTCCATCATCAGCTGTGGGCCGCGCCCATCCACTACTCCAGACACTACTGACAACTCTCAAAGAAGGAGCCAGGAAACCATCTCTTACTTGATAAAGACCAGAGAAGGATCCGGGCACACCATTAACATTGCCAAGCTACCCAAACCATGATAAATTGCAATGAACACAACTGGTCATACTTAAGTTTCCCGATTTAGCCTTATTATTTTCATGGAAATGTGACAACTGTTGGTCAAGCAGCATTATCTCCAGGTGTTTATCTGAACTGCCTCAGTGGAAGCAGCAGCTGTCCCAGTTTCCCTCTACTTACTCTAGGAGGGGTCCATCCTGAATGCAGTGTGCTTCAGTCTGTATTTAACCAAACAGTACAGTTGAATTTGGATTGATCAATAGACTCCGTTCAGATATCTTGAGTTTGCGCCAATTTGGATGAATTGGCAGGCTCAAATGTGAACAAACCACAGAACCACTGCTGCTATATAAGGAGCACTCCTCTCACAATTCTCTGGTATATGGCCTCCCCATGCTGCAGCATGGGACCTGTTCAAATAAAGGGTCATTCTGTGGGTCCTGTAAATGTGCTTGTGATTTCTCAGGGAGTATAGTCTCAGAAGGTTCTGTAAATGTACCTGGGATTCTTAATTCAGTAATGTGTATAGAGCAGTCACTTTAAAATAGCTATAAATATATGGGACTGTTAGCCCTGAAGAGCTCCAGGGCAGCAGCTGACAGAGCTCAACAACAAAAACCAGCAACCAGAGATTACTGACAGCATCTGACATTACCTGGTGTTGACCAGTGATATCAAGGGCCAGAGCTGTAACAATGAAGCCCTTTGCTGATTCATGATTTCTGTCTAAATAGAACAAAAGGTGACACTACTTATATCCTATCCAGCCTTGATGTCAATGATCAAGCTTTTTATCTAGAGAAAAGCACTATTCCCTAGAAGGTAAAATTGGTGAAAATTTGGAAGCAGTAGGGTTGCCACAGTAATGGACTACAGAAAAAGTGAAAATTTCTTCCTCTTTAAAACACATGTACGCCCAAGAAGTTACTGGCAAGACAAAATTGTATATAAAGGATCTTATCTTTTCACTGACTTTTTATTGTGAAACTGATTATATCCTTATTGGAAAACAGTTTTCTACTAGATATAATTAAATTATTATTTTTTAAAGCAGCACACTTTTGACTACAGAATATTTGAAAAAGAATAACATTTTTCAAATACATAATAATGCATTTTAAATAAATGGTTAAATAAACACGTAGCAACTAGAATTCTTTACCCTTTCATTTTAATGGTTTAAAGTGAAACCACAATGAATAAACAATAACAACAAATAATCAGAAAATGTTCGCAACTTCAAGCATACTTCTTGTGCAATATGTATAGCCAAGTACATAGCGCTTTTTTTTATCCAGGATAAGTTTGATTAAAGCTTCTAGACTTTGGGATTAACTTTTGGGATTCTAGATTTTGGTAATAGGAGTTGAAGAAAATGTGAGGTACTGAATCTCCAATAAAAGCAAGGACTTCAATTATGGCCTCAAGGAAGCAAAGATGGTAAAGGGAGTGATTATATAGCATGTGTTCTGAAAGAAATGCAGAAAGCCTTCAGTTAGAATTTTGTTTCTTTGACAGAAAATTTGGAAACCATAAATATTAGCAATTGACTTTCTACATCAAATTGTAGCCTTTTATTTTGCAAGGATATTGGATCTGAAAAATGCCTAATCGACAGGCAGTGAAGAATAGAACTAAGAGTTTAAAGTCAAATTCCTCAGGCTAACATTTCATTTCCTCACTTGGTTACCTGAGACCTTGACAATACTAAATATTTTTGTGATTTAGACTCTTCAGCTGTGAAATGGTGATGATAATAATAACCACTACCTCACAGGACAATTATAAAATTAAACACAAAACATGTAACACAGCATTTGGCACACTGTAGGCATTTTATAAAGATTAACTGCTTCTGTCGCTGCTCTTCCTCCCCTTATATTCCTACTATGGCAGTTCAGCAGCAACTGCAATAGCATCAAAATAAATTTCAAAACTATATGTATATTAGTATGGATTATTATGAGTTCTTTGCCTTAGCACACATCTTTAATATGGTATACTGTAGCTTAGAGTTCCTAGGAAACAGGCTATCCCAGAAAAATTCTAGCTCCAAGAGATTTATTACTTAGAAATGATAGTTCCAACATTCTTGCTATATACCCAAATGTTTGTTCCCCATTCAAAATTTATATATTGAAATGCTAATACCCTAAGTTACTAAGTAATAGGAATAATAGGAATTGGGCCTTTCAGAGATGCTAAGGTCAAGATGGTGGACCCCAAATGGATTGGGCCCTTATTATAAAAGAAGCTCAATTAAAATCTCCTTGTCTCTTCCACTCTATGAGGACAACAAGAAGATTGACATCTGGAAATCAAGAATTAGACCCTTACCAGACATCGAATCTTCCAGTGCCTTGATTTTGGACTCCCAACCTCCTAATCTATGAAAAATAAAGGTTTATTGTTGAAGTAACTGGCTATGGTAGTTGGTTATCATAGCCCAGACTGGCAAAAATAATCCCTTGTTCACACAAAGTAGCCTTGAAAATCACTGGAGCTGAATAGCTCTGAATTTAAAAAGGCTGCAGTACTTGAGCCCAAATCGATAGTTTTCAATAGAGCCTCTGGAATGGTCTCACAGTTGAGTTGAGTATCTAGTTAAATTTTAGGTGCTTTCATATGTGTCCTATAGGTACTAGTCATCAATCTGAACAGGAGCCTCATGCTATTGAATATTTTTCAATGGCCAATTGATTTGACAATTTTAACTTGTTTATTGATGGAAAAGGAAGCATCAATCCTATAGTAAGTTTTCTGTCTTTGACAAAGTGTCATGATTTTGGATTTAATTATTTTAAATGCATTAAGTAGAAGTAGGCAAGGGATGTAGCTCAGTGGTAGAGTATCCCTGGATTTAATCCTCATACCTCTCCCAAATATTCCTACCATGAAACAACAGAAAGACAAATCAATTGCAGACCTGCTTTGTAATTAAAAAATGGGGGGGTATGATGATTGATCCCAGGACCTTATACATGTGAGCCAAGTGCTGTAGACTGAGCTGATCCTTCAATTTGCCTAGCAATTTAAATATAGCTAAAAGGCTATCCTGATATATAGCTAGTATTCTAAGCAAATACATAGAACAATTTTTTTTATTTTATGAAAGCATTTTCTCAAATACACCTAAATAAAAATTGTTTTGTAAACAAGTAACAGAAGTTTTAAATAAGTACAAACATAAAAATTATTAAATAAATTTATCATTATAAAACATTTAGAAATTATTATTTCAATCTGTGTAATTTACAGACAAGCCAAATGAAGCCCAAGAAATCTTGTTTAAAAAAAGAAAGAAAAAATAAAATGCATTAGCTTGTTAGTTTTCTTCAAAGGGACTTATAACTGATTCACTCTTCTACCATTTATGGAGCATTGTACTAAGGGCTGAGGTTACAGCGTAGAACAAATGAAATATGGTCCCCTTCTCTAATGAAGTTTATGGTTATGTTATTGTATCATTTTTATTTACTCATCTGGAAATATATCCAACTCTTAGGTATACTTTGGAGATGCAACTGACCTAAACAAATAACATGTAAAATTAAACAAGTAACATTAGCCTTGTCATATGGGTTATAAAAATTTATATTTTACCTTTTTCCTAAGTAGAAGCTTTGGTGACTTAGAAGAGCATGTGAT
This sequence comes from Fukomys damarensis, assembly GCF_012274545.1. NCBI lineage: Eukaryota > Metazoa > Chordata > Mammalia > Rodentia > Bathyergidae > Fukomys > Fukomys damarensis. The sequence continues at coordinate 104,821,708 of NW_022900951.1, forward strand.
ATATTATTATGATTGCTACACAATTGCATAGAATATTAGTAATGGAAATAGGTTTAAAATACTGACTTCGAAAGGAAAATTTAAAATATTCCTGGCACAGACTAAAACCTAAACTCAAAACTCAAATTATCACTTGTAACATCAAATGGTGACATTCTATCAATTCAATTTCTTGTTACCCGGAATTTATAAATAGCCTACCACTGGTCAAATGTAACTCATACTATTAGACAAATTGTATTTAAAGTTTAGATTATACTGCAAGGGAGTTTTTTTTTCTGTTCTGTTATTAATGAGGCACACAGTGGCTTGCATGCTTTTTAAAAAGTTAGTAATTATGTTATAGCATGTTTTCCTTTGTATCTCAAAAGTTACTGTGAGTGTTTTGACACTTTGGAAGTCACGAATTCAAGTAAATGCATGAGAAAAAATATTTATAAATTCAAACTCAAGACAAGTAGTTGAGTAACATAACTGTTGTATATAATTTAATTCAGTATTGAAAATTGAAAAATATATTTAGAATAGTTGTTTAACTGAATTTTGTAGTATCTCCCAACTATGTGCTTATGCTATCATCTCTCTCAAGTTCCAATCTATCCTGCACACTTCTGCTAGGTTATTCCCTAAAATACCACTTCCATCTTATCGCTCCTCATCTCAAGACACTTGGCAGCTTCCCAGTGCCAACAGGTACTAAATATAAATTCCTGAGTGGGAATTCAAGATCCTGCACTATTTGATTCCATTTTTCTCTTATTAGTCAACTATAAGAAACTAGATTACCCAGTACTGTTGTTCTATTTTTCTGTACTGAAATTAATATGTTTGGTGATTTCATGTGAGTGAAGAGGCAAGAAGTATGCCCCCTCCTACTACATTTTCTCTGTACTGCTCAACTGACAGACCCTCAAATCCTTCAGCTTGTGGAAGAGAAGTAGCACAGGATTGTCTAGACTAGCAATTTTCCACTAAGTTCATGTAAGTTTTCTAGGTGATCAGCTTGCTGTCTACACACACCACACATTTTACAATATATACTATCTATTCCTGTAGGTCACAGAGGAAATGAACAGAGCATAAAAATCACTTCATGCTCTCAGGGAGTTTCAGAACAAGTGCACATTTGGATAACAGTATGGAATATAAGTCACAGATGTGGTTGTTTAAAGTCTTGGATTTCCATCATTCTACTCTCCATATAACCTAAACCACAATAAATATTTAACATATGAGATACCAATCCTCTCCAACACCAGCCAATCTTTTTCAGGTGTTTTAATTTACTCATTAAGGCACTCAATGGGGTTCAGAAATTAAAAACAAGTCAATATGTCCTCATAGTATTTCAGATGTGCTAGTACTTTTTCATCAATAGCTGAATTTCATATAATAATTATTGTTGTACTTTAATAAAAAGTGAGCTACTGTGAATAAGACAAATCAGAAGACTAATGGGAAAGATAGTATTACTCACTGATTATTTCTGTTTGAGCACATGAATTTGTAATAGATGTAATTTTATTCCAAACATTTGGATTTAAAGAAAATCTGATTTTACTGCACTTACAAATTTACTACCTACCCCACATTTCCACCAACCTGGATGTTAATGGTGCTGGGAACATCATCTTCAACCCTCTGAATTATTAGGCCAGTATCCAAGGCTTGAATGACACATCAAAAATGAGAGGTAATCGAAGTCTTCAGTGTATTATAGTTATCATCTTTTATGTTTACACTTACTTAGGCAATAAATAATTCTACCATCAAAATGACACTTCAAGTTCATTTTGGCTGTGATTGGTTTCAGCGTAGCTCTTTGAGTGTCTGTTTAGCTTACCCAAGACTTGTTCACAAAAAGTCCCATCATTGTTCTCAACTCCATGGACAAGACTCTGTAGGCACTCCTTAGTAATTCCCCTTTGAACAAATGGATTACATTTTTCTCTACTCCTGGAAATCTTAAAAACTCTCTAGCAAACATAAGCAAGGTCTCTCCAAATCCTCTACTCTCCAGCTTGCCTTACCTCCTACTTCTCTTCCTCTTAGAACTTTTCTTCCTCTTCAATAAATGCTCTAGGAGATTGTGTTTTTAAAAGTCACGAGGTCTAGTTGGAGGTCACCTTCTGAGGATCTGGAAAATATTGCCTTTGTTGATTCAAAACAGTCTTCTAATCCTGTATCTGTTATGTCAGACAGACAAAAAGATTTAGCAAATTTTCCCAGATGAGGAAGGTATAAATACCCACTTCCTAAAGAGTAATATATAAATTAATATAGAATAAAGTATTCCATCACACATGTCAAGAGAAGTCATGGACAAAAATATGATTCAACTTAATTTCTGATACAATGAAGAAATATTTTCTGGTATCTGTTACTAAAGCTGTTGTTCTTGTTGTTGGCTTAAGTAAGAAAAATCCTGACTTGATTGTTATAATTATTGTCTTTTTGAAATTAATTACATTTGGTGGTACATTTTACATATACATAATGATTACATTTATCATAGGAAATTTATACCTGTGCATAATATACTTCAATTCTTCTTTTTTTCCCATTCCCCTGACCTCCCTTCAACCCCTCTTGCCTGTCTTATTCACAAAAGCTGTCTTTCCACTTTTTCCTTGTCTCATCTTTTCTATTCTCTTCCTTCTTCCACCCTTCCTAGTTCCCATTCTCATTTGAACAATGCCTTTCTATTTCCCAATATCTATTATACATTTTAGTTCTTATTTACATTTTCATTTTCTCACACCAGAAAAACAATATGGTATTTACAAGTGTCCGATTTACTTCACTTAAGATTATTGTCTCAAGGCGTGTCCATTTATCTAGAAATATCTCAAATTTGTCACTCTTAAATATACAATTGCTTTGCTACAAATGGGTTTGAATTTTGTGTATCAGTGAGGTCAAGCTCAAAATAAAGTCTGAAGGTATTAGCAGCACAAATATATAATTTGTATGAATGGAAATATAATCAGGAGACTTATTTGCTATGGATTTCTTGCATGCACCGGTGCTTGATCTTTAAAGTATAAACAGCTGTGTACGTATATGTATTGATGTATGTAGCCTAGGTAGTGCTATTCACATTTGTAAGTCAAATTTGAAAAACTCATCACTAAATGTCTCAATTTCTGTTACCCAAATTTCAAACTGTGTAAGCATTAACACTTTGTATCTTTAAATTCTTTGCTTCCTTGCTTGCTCTTTCTTTTCTTTTTTCTTTTTTTTCTTTTTTCTTTTTTTTTTTTTTTTTGAGACACTGTTTTGCTTTGTCATTAAGGCTGGTCTTGAACTCACTGTATAGCCGAGGCTGGCCTTGAACTCAGGCTATCCTCCTGTCTCAGCCTCTGTGCGCTGAGATTACAGGTGTGTGACACCAGGACTGACTCAAAGACAGCTTTTAAAACAATTTTTATTACATGCAGTTATCTTTCTATTGAGATTATGCTAACAGCAGGAATACACAAATTATCTTGACTTTCAGGCAAGATAACCAAAGCAACTCTACAAGTGAAAGTCTATTGCACTAAAGTCTCATACTCCCCATGTTAACATTTAGTTTAATAAATTTTGCTTAGCACTACCTAAGTGCCAATAGTGATCCATAATTGCATTTTAATTAGTAAAATCTGAGGAGTCCTCAAAATGAAAGGAAATTACCTAAAAAGCAAAATGTACAAGCTAACCAGAAATGCAAAAAAAAAAAACCCCAAAAAACAACAACAACAACAACAACAAAAACGATGCAGTCTGTTCTCACTGGGAAGATTTTAAGCATGAAGGATTGGGCTCTGTGAGGTTCTTGTAAATTTTAGCAAGACAAGAAAACACAGTGCCAAGAATCCTTAGCTGGAGTTTGAAGCCTTCTATTTTTCAAAAAGAGTTGTGAGGCCAGTCAGCCAACTTCAAAATATAAGATGACAGAAAGTTGAAGAGACATCAAAAGAGAGACTGAGTCCTAGTTTCTGAGATTTCACTATTAATACACAGAAAAAAGTAGGTCAATTATATAAGGAATTCTCCTGCTCTCTCTCAAACTTTTCTCTGTTTTCTCTCCCATCCATCCTTCTTTTCCTCTTTGTCAAACATACCCCAATGTGTCATCCCTAAGGAAAGGAATTCAGGGTGTTCAACTACAAAAGTATGTTTGAGATGCATTTTTCTATTCTCTGACTTTCCTCGGGCATCATGGCCAGAATCAGAATCTCAAAGACAGGTAGACTTGAAAGCTGTAAATGAGAAGAGCTAAGGGGATGAACAGTCTGATTATTTTATAATGTAAAAACACAAAGAAGACTTCCTGTTAGTACTGTCAGAGCCTCAGAGGATTGCATGTCTGCTCAATTTCTACTTTCAAAAAGAGAAACAGTCTAAATTGGTTCAAAATGGAGAAAACAAAAGATAATTAAGAAGGTGGAGACGGAAGATGAAAAACGCACACAAAGAAAGGGATATCAACTCAAACATTGGATAAAATAAAATAAACCAATGAACTAAGGATGGGGGCTAATGCTATCACATTATACAATCAATTGTGAATGTAAATATATACTTAAAAGGCACCAATAAAAGAATTTAAGAGAAAAAAGTTAGTTATTTTAGTCAGGTATATTTTTCAGGTTCACGTAACCAAAGTCAATGAGGCATTTGTACTGTGCTGTATTTTTTCTATAATGTGTTCCAAGGGCAACATTTCTCAAAATCCTCCTGAGTACTCATTAAAAATGAATATTACTGGACCTTTTCCAAAAAGTTTGAATTGAAATTTTCAGAAGTCTGTCATACCACCTCCCCCCCAAAATTAATCTTTTCAATATATTTTCTAGATGAAGAATTTTCAAATTGTAGTCAGTAGATCCATGGTGTAGGTGTGTGTGAGGGGGAAGGTGTTCATAGAGCTCCATGATTTCAAACCTATTTTTATAAAAATAATTACCATCTGACATTTTCATTGAGGTGACACTTGCTATGATTATGGAAAGGAAATAGAATGAAACTGCTGGGCTTCTTAGTGTAAATCAAGAAGGGGGCACACGTATTACTTGTAGTTTGTATTCTTCACTGCCACGCATTTGCAGGAAATGCATTCCAAAAATACCAGTTTCATTTTCAGATGTCCTTAGTGAAGTATTAAAATTACTAATTTTATTGTCTTGACCTATGAGTATGTTTTTAATATTCTATATGAGAAAATGCAAAATCTGCATAAAGCACTTCTGACACATTCCAAAATATAATGGTTATCTTAAGGAAAAGCACTCGTGTTATGTTTTTGAGTTGTGAGCTAAACTAGTTATTTATTCACAGAACACAATTTTCACATGAAAGAAACCATGGTTATTCAGACTTGGTTATTTCTTGACATATTCTTAGGAAATCAATTCAGTGAATCTATCTTCAAGGAAAACAAACGGTAGCATTTGTTGTCAATGAATAAATTCAAGCCTTTAAGTGAAATCACAATTTTGGAAAACTTGTATTTTCAAATGTAAGCATGAGAGATTCCCTCCCATAAGATTTTATGATAAGCTTAGTGGTGATATCAGTGAATGTGATTTTTGTTTGAATAAAAATATGCTAACACTGAGAAAATTCGAATAGCTCAGTGAATGAAAATTTGTAAATAATCAATGCATGGTGTTACTAAATCAAATATGATTTTAAAAATCCACTTGAAACACAGGATATACCAATGGGTAATATAACAGAGTAAGAAAAATTCATCAATTTCTAATTAATTTATTCATAATTCTAATTCATATTAAATTCATTAATTTCTAATTCAATGGTGTTATTAATCTTTAAAAAGTACTACTCATTGAACTAATATCAATGTAATATCAATTCCAGTGTAATATCAAAGAATTTCTGCAATTATGTTAAGACCCCAGAAATATTTACTTCCTTTCCAACTACATATATGAAAGAGACTGAATTTTCCTTTAGTATTTCAAACAAAACCACATATTACAACAGATTGGATTCAGAAAAACATATGTAATAATATCTCCCATTGTATGATATCTCTTATGCCAGATATTAAAGAGATGTGAAAATTATAAAATAATTCATTTTCAGTACATATTTTAAAAATAAAACTATGCTAAAAATAAAGCTATGTTGTTTGACTAACTATGCAATAGGTTTCTTATTGTTACAGTATTTTAAATAAAAGAATAGGGCCGGGGATTTAGCTCAGCGGTTCGGTGGCCTGCCTTGCGAGTGCAAGGACCCAAGTTCAATCCCCGGTACCAATAAATAAATAAATTAATTAATTAATTAAATTAAATTAAATAAATGAATAGTTATGTTTTTTAGTTATGTTCTTTGATGTATTCTGTGACCCACTGAATGTTCATAAATGTTATTTAATGTTCATGTTAATTTTTAAGTATTAAAATTGATATTAATAGGGCTGGGGTTTAGCTCAGCATTTCAATGGCCTGCCTTGCAAGCTCAAGGACCCGAGTTCAATCCCCGGTACCAAAAAAATAAAAAATAAAAATAAATAAAATAAAATGATATTAATAACTGTAACCCACATAAAAATATCCCTAATTTTAAATCCCTGATGGGATCCTAAATCTAAAAAGTTTGAGTACTGTTGATCTACATTATTCTGATTGTATATTATATTTCTTCTTTATTAGTACATGTCTGTGATACATAATGATTGCACTCATTGTGGGGAGTTGGTGTGTGTACATAATACACCTTAATTAATTTTACATTCTCTCTTTTTTTATTAAGTTTGTTGGTACTTTTTAAGTATACAGTACAGTTACATTTATCATTGGGGTGTTGTACGTTTAAATGGCAGATGTTGGTTCTCATTTTTTCCCCACAATCCTGCCCTCCCCTATTTACAAAGACTTTGTTTCCATGTTTTCCTTTTCTCATATTTTTTCTTTTCCCTTATTTCCTTTCCCCTGCCCTGCCTACTTTCCCTACACCTTTAGTTTTCTTCTTCCTATGTCATATTGTCAGTTATACAATCTGGATCTTATTTACACTTTTAGATTTTCACACCACAGAAACTATTTGGTATTTACACACATGTGTCTGATTTATTTCACTTAAGATTATGGCCTCAATATACAGCCATTCTCTTCTCTTCCACTCCTCCTTCCATCTCTTGATCCCCTTAAAATTTTCAAAGGATTTGTCTCCATTCTTCCTATTATCTATTTTTTATTTTGCTCTTTATTTATACTTTGAGTTTCTCATGTAAGAGAAAGCTGCAATATTTAAGCACTTATGTCTGATTTATCACACAATATTATGGTTTCAAGGTGAATCCATTTTCCTCCAAATGACTCAAATATATCCTTCTTTATAGCAGAGTATTACTCCATTGTGTATAAATAACACATTTTCTTTATCCATTCATCCATTGATGGACATATAGTTTGCTTTTAAGTTTAGCTACTATGAGTTTGCTGCCTAAATGCAGGTATGTGTGTGGTAGTTAACTGACTGTGTCAACGTGAGTAAGAAATGTTCTATTAAATTGGATCAGCATAGTTCTATGCATGGCTGAAGGGATTTACTGAAGATAGAAGGCCCAGCCTGGGTGTGAGTGGCACCCAGCAATAGACTTGCTGCCTGAATGTCATGAAAGGGTAACGAAGGAAGACCCGCTTTTGTTTCTTCAAAGGAGTTCCAGTCTTCATATTCACCTTGGACATCATCTCCCAGATTCTAGTGTAGACTCATCAGCTTTCCATCACAGACCATTCAGCCTTCTGATGGGGACTCGCACGGGCACTACAGTGAGCTCCTGGCCTTCGGCTGGACTCAGGATCTCCAGTTCACAGATAATAGCACTTTTGCATTCTCCCATAACTGATTCTGTGGTTGGCCATTCTAAGCAAATCGTATAAATTCATCTGTATTTGTATATCTTGTATTTTATCTGTTTCTCTAATAAGCACTGAGTGATACAGCATTTATCACTGTAACATGATTTCCTTAGTTTTTCAAGACTATTCCTTCGTAGGGCCAGGGATTTAGCTTAGGTCTTTCTTCTGACTGCCTTGCAACCACAAGGTCTTGAGTTCAATCTCCAGTATCAAAAAAAGAAAGAAACAAAGAAGATTTCTAGTAGGGGAATAGTTGGATTGAAAGGAATTTCTATTTTTAGCTCTTTTGGGGGAATCACCATACTGATTTTCATGGTGGTTGTACTAGTTCATATTCCTGCCAGCAACGTAGAAGTGTTTCTTTTTCCCCACAACCTTATCAGCATTTGCATTATTTGATTATGTGATGCTAGCCATTCTTTCTGGAGAAAGAATGAATCTGTGGTAATTTTAATTTTCATTTGCCTAATGGCCAGTGATGCTGAACATTTGCCATGTATTTGTTACCAATTTGTACTTCTGAGAAGCATTGATTCATTTAAATTGCCCATTTCAGCAGTACCTTGGTTCACTAACTTAATTCATTCCAGGATTCTGGGGAAGATGGCCAGGATGTGCTCAGCACTCAGTGCAGAGTTCACTAATGGATGCAAAGTTTTGCGAAATGTTTCTGTTTGTGAACTAAATTGTCTGCACAGAAGCATTCGTGAACAGAGGTGTTAATGTATTTAATTACCCATTTTATTTTAGAAAGTTTAATTTTATATAGTATAGATATTAGTTCTTTGTCTGAGGTGTTGCTGGCAAAAATTTCTTTCCCTTTCTGTATGATGTCTCTTCCCTCTGGTGAATATTTCCTTTTCTATGCAGAAGCTCTTTAATTTCATATAATTATATAGTCCTATTTGTGGAGTTTTTAGTGCTATTTCTTTTATAATTGGAGTTCTGTTCTTAAAGCACTTTCTTATGACAGTTTGACCTGTTATATCATCCAGCAGGTTAAGTTATTCTGTGTTAATGTTTAGATCTTTGAACCATTTTGGTTTTAGTTTAGTACATGGTTAGCAGTATGGGGCTAGTTCCAATCTTCTGAATGTGTATGGCCAATTTTCCTAGCACCATTTTTAAATAGGCTATCTTTCTTCTAGCATAGGCTTTTGGGCACTTTGTCATATATCAGAGAGCTGAACATGTCTGGGATTGTTTCTGAAACCAGCACTGGGCTTCACTGATCTACATTCTAGTTTTATGCCAGTACTATGCTGTTTTATCACTGCAGATTTGTGGCACAAATTGAAATCTGGGATTACAATGCATCTTGCTCTGCTTTTATTAGCAAGGGTTGCTTTGGCTATTCTGGGTCTCCTCTGCTTCCATATGAATTTTTGGATTGTCATCTCTAGTTCTCTAAGGAATATAGCTATTTATTTAGTGTTTTGATAGGAACTACATTTAATCTACGTATCAGTTTTTGGAGTTTGGCCATTTTGATAATATTGTTTCTGTCTGTCCAGAAATGAGGGTTGTCTTTCCATTTTCTGATATCTTTTTAATCTCCTTTTTTAGAGTCATGTATTTTTCATTGCAGATGTCTTTCACTTTCTTGCTCAGGTTAATTCCTATGTACTTAATTTTTCACGATCTTATTGTCAATGGTATTGTTTTCCTAATTTCTTTCTCATATGTTCATAACTTGTTGGAGCACAATTTTTCATAGTAGTTACTAACAGTCTTTGGGATTTTGGAGGCATCCATATAAACTTCAAACTTGATTTCCAAGTCCATTCATTTCACCTTTTTCATGAATATGTTTTCTTCTTCTTTTGCTCTGTTTGGCTAAGAGTTGTTCAATGTTATTTATTCTTTCAGAGAACCAGCCTTTGATTGATTCTTTGTGTTTTTCTTTAGTCTTAATTTTACCGGCTTCTGCTCTGGTCTTTAGATTTTCCTCCTTCTATGAGGTTTAGGTTTAAACTGTTCTTGGTTTTGTACTGTCCTGAAGTGCATCATTGGGTTATTTATTTGAGCCAGATGTCTTTTTTAATGTGAACAGTAATATCAATAAACTTATCTATGCAGACTGCTTTCATTATGTCCCACAGGTTTTCATATGTTGTATTGGAATTATTACTTGAGTCTCAGAAATTTTTAAGTTGTTCTTTGATTTTTTTCTGTGATCCATTAAAGGTTCAGAAATGTGTTATTTAATGTCCACATATTTGTAAATTTTCTGTGGTTTCTTTTGTGATTTAATTCTGTTGTCAGTGCACTATGTTCTTCTAGTATACATGAAAACATTTACATTCTTTAGTATTTATTTTAGCAAGCTTAATGAACCAGCATGTGTCCTTTTTTGGAGAAAGTTACATGTGCTGCTGAGAAGGATATATACTCTTTTGATATGGCATAGATCACTCTGTAGATGTCTATTATGTTTATGTGCTTGAAGATGTGATGCAGCTCTGATATTTCTTCATTAATTTTTGGTCTATTTGTGATGGAGTGGTATTGAGGTCACCCACTCTAATTGTATTGATGTCTATTTAGTCTTTGTTTTATGAAGATAGGTGAACCGATATTTGAGGCCTATATATTTACAATTGTTATCTCTTTCGAGTTGTTCCTATGTTACATTTGACAATCTTTACAACAATAGTAAAGGTATATATACATGAAAATTTTAAATATAGCACATAATATTTGTATACATTTATGGAATGTTAGTTAATACTACCATCTTGACTGGATTAAGACACTACTGGAGAGGTGATGGGATCAGGATGTTGCTATGATCATCAGGGAATTAATGCACTGATGTTCATAGCTGACAGTGTTATTAAGAAGTGGGATGGGAGCCAGTTAGAAATGAGTTGCTGGAGGCATGCTTTTGGAGGATATATTATCTGATGGCACTTTTCCTCTATAATCTGCTTCCCAACAGCCATGAAGTGAACAGTTTTGCTATATCACACACTTCCACCATAGTGTTTCTGTCTTGGAGCCAGCCCGATCTCTGCAACTTTGAGGCAAATAAAAATTTCCTCCTTTAAGCTCTGTTCTGCAGGAATTTTTTCCAACAACAGGAAATTTGAGTAATAAATGGAACACAGTATGAAAATTGTATACACGTGTACAATGAGGAACAATGAACTAATGGTATTAAATGGGAATATTTAATGAGAGGACTGCTATAATCCCTTTCTAACTAGGTTGAGCTCATGTACTTTTTCAGAGAATTTCATAAGGTTTAGGTACAGAGCTTTTCAGCAATAAGGTGAGGGGTGTCTGTTAACTCTCAAGATTCTTGCTACTCTTAATCTAAATTACTCCATGTACAATTATTTAATCTACATTTAGTTCCAGTATGATCCACCTTATATTTTCAAAATATTATCAATCAGACATTTTTCCAAATAAAATTATATATTTTGGTCATACTTCACAAGTGATTAAATATAATTCCTCTTGTGTACATAAACTTGCAAGAATTGCTTTGCAGATATGAGCACTACTTTCAAATCTCATACTGGTTTCAACAGTGATGCTTAATTGTACAGATAGATTCTGTCAACAGAGATTCCAGATTGATAAACTCTCTCTTAAGAAATAAAAACAGTACAAGTCAACAGACATATACTGGGTACCAACTCTGTGCCCACCTTCTGCCAATCATATGCTCCCAGAAGAATTGCTTTGCAGATATGAGCACTACTTTCAAATCTCATACTGGTTTCAACAGTGATGCTTAATTGTACAGATAGATTCTGTCAACAGAGATTCCAGATTGATAAACTCTCTCTTAAGAAATAAAAACAGTACAAGTCAACAGACATATACTGGGTACCAACTCTGTGCCCACCTTCTGCCAATCATATGCTCCCAGACTTCCAGGACATAAAAGTCAAATTTTTTTAAACA
>NW_022900951.1:104834177-104863943 GCF_012274545.1 Fukomys damarensis
AGAGATTTTTTTTTTTTTTTTTTTTTGGTACAGGGATAGAACTCGGATCCTTGTGCTTACAAGGCAGGAGGCAGAACCACTTAGCTAAATCCCCAGCCCTCCTTTAAGAGATTTTTCTTTCTCTGAACATCTGTTTTTGACTCTGTTAAATCTGTTAATACTATAATTGATGCAGAAATCGGGGAATAAGGTATTTTCTAAATTTTAAGAATTATCACCCCATTAGAATTTCCTCTCCTTTTCCCTGAACACAGTAACAAAACCTGTCACCCAAATTAAACTAAGTTATGTTGCCCTCCTGCAAAATAGTTGCAGGATGAACAACCAAATCAAAATAAAGCAAACTTAGATCAAGAATATGGCGTTCAATTATACTGTGGCTAAAATGAAACCTAAATTTAAATTCTGGCTTTCAAGATGGGGATGCAGCTCAGTGGCACCCAACTTGCCTGGCAAGTGCAAGGCTCTGAGTTTGATCCCTGGTTTTGCAAAAAAGATAAATTAATTACTTAATTCTGTCAGTCTTCTATTCACCATCTAGGTGAAGTGGAGCAAGTGTCCTACTCGGTAATCTTCACCTGATAACAACAGTTAAGTCAAAGTTGTGGCTATCATATAAATTATTTTATCTAAAGCACATAAAAGAAAGTTTTGCCATATAATAAGTACTCAGATAATGTCAGCTTTCATGTTTTTGTTTTAATAAAAGCTAAGTTTACATAAATGTTTCTGGACATACTTCACAACTAATCAGATGTTATTCCTCTTGGTTACAAAAACTTGCAAGAATTGTTTTGTGGACATAAACACTACATTTGAATCTCATACTGGTTTCTACAGAGCTACTTAATTGTATAGCTAAATACTATAAACAGATTTCAGAAAATAGCAAAATGTTTCAAAATTTTCTCCTATACATTCAAAGTATCTCCTTAAAATATCAAATACATGTGCACAGTATTTGGAAATGATAAAATGCTTTTGTGATTTGAAAACCATATCCAGCTCAAAAGGAAAGTACAATGTATATGACTGTAATTTTTATTTTACAGATGAGGAAAAAGGAAGCTCAGAAAAATTAAATAAATTAGATCAAAGAGTTAATAAGTGCTAAACACACTAGTCAATCCAGTCTTTGTCTCTTTGCTTAATCTTTAACTGACAATGATCAATAAAGTACAAAACAATGACACCAAGTCCTTCCTCTTTTTTAAAAGGACCATCATTAAAGAAAACTTCAAAGGTAAATTTAATTCACTCATGCGCACATATTTTTGCAATAATGCAGACTGAGCTAATCAAAAAAGATTGTCAATAAAGAGAAAAATTTTCCACTAGTTTCCAGATAGGTAATTAGAAAATCTCAGTAAGCTGAACTTCTTCCTTCCTCCTTCCCTCAGCATTTTTTGGCATAGTCTGTCCATCCTCACATTGCTTCCTGGAGCTTGCAAAAAGCTCTAAGGAAAGAACAGGGAAGTTCAGAACTTGATGCAGAACAATCACAGAAGCACTTTAATCAGAAGACACTTTAAACTTTTATCTTGAAAAGCTGAGAAAAAGTGTTTAGTCGTTTGATTGGGGTAAACAGCCCTTGATTTTGTAGGACCCTAAGAAGCCATTTGTGATTCTTTCATGCCGGATAAAGTAAGAGGTAGGCAGTAATTGCTTTGGCATCCTTCAGGAAAAATCAATAATGAATATGAGCGAAGGGCCAAGGAAAAAATAACAGGTTCATTCTTGGTGTAACAGAGAATGTGAAAAACAAACTAAAGAGAATTTGATCAATTTTAAAGTTCAGGACTGTTCCTTACCTCCATGGTGGTGATTAGGTAAATGTGACACATTTCAAAATAATGAAAGTGCCAATGCAACAATAACATCATACGACATCAGGCTCCAAGTAATGATTTATCTTCTAAAGAGATAAAGCCTCAATAAGAGATGCTCCGGGAATGGTAGGGTTGGGCTAATTCAACCGCTGTGCAACTGAAGATTAATCTGAGACTTTTTAAAATCAAATCTGGCTAGTGAAAGTATTTAAGTCTAAGCGAGCCTGGTGAAATAACTTAAGATCATCACCCTGAATGCCTTTGGCCAAAGTCCAAGTTCACAAAAGCTATGATTTTCATCATCAAGTATTTTTTCATGTATGAAAATTAATCATCCTCTTCACATCCTGTCCTGTTAGTTCTCTTACTTTTTTAATTCTGCGTAGATTCCTCTCTCTAAATTGACACTGTACTCTAGGAATTCACCATGTCTTCTGCATTCAAACTTAGAAATTTTTACACTACTTTAATGTCTGCCTGCCTCCTTCCATTCTCACTGACTCCTCCTCAGTGCTCACCTGGTCTAACACTCTACCACTAACTAGTCTATTAAGTTTTCTTAAGAGCCTCTTTACCTTAACTTTTCCAGTCCAATTTTGCACTTCACCAGATACATCCTGCTAGACTACATCCACGGTCCTTGCATCTGAAAACTCTAAAATGACACAATATTGCTGGCAAGGTACAGTCTAAGTGCCTTAATTTGACATACAAGTTCCGTATCTGGCTTCTGTCTGCCATTCCAACTCTGTTTTGTTTTGTTTTTTTTCCTGCCACACTCCATGTCTCACTGTGTGTTGCAGCCATATTAAATTACTTATAGGTCTTACTCCACGCTTTTTCTCTCATGCTTCTCCCTCTGCGTGGAGCATCCTCCACCCATTTTCTAAATTTAATTTAGTCTGCTTCTCTTCATTCTTTATAATTAATGTGATGTGTTACCTCTTCAGGAGCCATTCCGCTACATTCCCATAGTCATCTATGCTATGCATCCTATAACATCTCATGCATATGACCACATTTATAACATCTCTTTGCAGCCATTTATTTGTCCATTTATCTATTTCTGTTTGAATGAAAGGACTACAGTGTCCTTTGTTGCTGTATTCAAAGACTAGTGCCGAACAAGTATATGTATATAAATAAATCATTCATTAGATCCTTGATGTGGGATTGTTTCTGGCTATCTCCTCAAAATAACCTATGACTTAAATATTCCGATTAATAAGGAAGTGCAATTAATTGGACTCTAGTTGATTGAGATTTTAAAGTGATGCTCCATGCAAACACATCATGGTGACAGAAACATGATATGACCTAGACTTGACCTTTGACCAAGGAATAATAGCTAGTGAAATCACTGGACCAGTCAAAAAAATCTGTAAAATTATATTAACTAACATCTCCATTACAAATGCCACCATGTGTAAGAGACATATCTAAGAATAAAACTTCCTACCTCTCATAGTATCTTATCATTTCCTTCAGGTCTATGTGTATCTGTCAACCTTGAGTTATGGTCCAAAAAGTTAAAATAATGTCCGATTTAATGTGTTACTGAAATTAAGCTTAGTCCACATCTTAGCGAGTACAAAACAAAATCCTGAACTGCTATACCCATGTGGGGAATGTTTAATAGCCTTAAATAAGAAATTCTATGACATCAAAGCTTCAATCACTACAACTTATATCCAACCTGAAAGTTATTTTGTCTACCCAGATAAGTGTGATTTAAAACTTTGTTTCTGTCTGCGCAGTGTGGACAGAGGCGAGTTTTCCAGAACACACAAAACATTCACAAAAGGGAAAAATAGCAGGCTAAAGGGCCATAGAAAGATGTGAAAAATCATTCCCAGTGTAACAAGTAACACACAGCAGGCATTTCAGAGAAAATCCAGGGTTCTTTAGGAATAAAATTGATAAACACTCTGAACTGAAAATTATTTTTGAGCAAGTGTTTAATCAGAAACTGAAATAAGGAGCCCTGGTATAGAACACCCCTAGGGAAGAGCAGCACAGGGAAAAAACAGCTCAGGGCACTATACAAAGATCAGAAAAACTTGGATTACTCTAAAAGGAAAGAAATGTGAATCAGATAAAAACACAAATACAGTATGTGTTTACTCTTAAGTGGCTAAAGCCTTAGAAGTTATTGGGCAGGGGAGGAAAGGAGCTAAAGGTGTAGGGAAGGTGTGATACGTAGGGGAAGAACAAAAAGGGAAAAGAAAAAAATGTGAGAGAATGAAAAGATGAAAATAAAGTGTTTGTAGATGGGGAGGGGAGGAGGGGGTGAAGGGAGGGCAGAGGTAAGGGGAAAAAAATGAGAATCAAGACTTGCCATGTAAAGGTACATGATCCCAACAATGAATGTAACTGTACTGTATCCCTAAATGTACCAATAAACTCAATAAAAAAAAAAAAAGAAGTTATTGGGCAGGGAAATATACATATTGGTATTAAGGCAATAGCTCTAATATTGTACAGTATGCAATGTGCACCCGTGCTTGAACATTTAGTACACTGTCACTACCTAAGGTTTGTTTAGTAATCCCCAGCTAGCATTAATGTCATTTCCATTAAGATACATGCTAAAGAAACCCTAAGGCACTTTTACTGAGAGTTATCTGATACAGGACAACCTCACTTGATAATTTCAGTCAAGTTTCTGTTACTCAAAGTGTCAGACCAGCTACACCGTATCTCTTACTGAAAAAGACCTTAACAATGTTTTTAGTAAGCTGAATCTGTTATCCTTTCACAAGTGTGTCACTTATACTCAAAACATACCACAAATACATAAAAAAAGACTATAAGGGAAAATAATCTTTTCTAATGCTTAAAATATATCAGGTTTATATTTATTCACTTACACTACAGCTGTTTTGGAGAGATTTTTTGAGAAGTCTCTAGAACAAAGAAGTTTTTATTAAAGGTAAAGGTCTTGGGATTATATCTTACAAATATAGTAGGTTGTCATCTGTGTGACATATAGATTTCTCAGAGAAAAATTACTTTTTAATTCCAAACTATTCAAGTCACTCAAGGCCTTTATATAATACCATAATAATCATCATATGTATTCATGTTTTCCTTTCATACCCTATTAACACTATCTAAAGGGAGGAAATAAGATTCATCTAAAGGTGTTATACAATCTGTACACAATTGCAGGTTCCTATCAATATGTTGCGACAGATGAGGCACTGCACATCTCAGCTCTATCCAACCTCATTTTCAGGAAAAATGGTTGTGAAATGAAACATGACACGGGGAAAGGAAAAGAAAAAACAACAAGCAGATAATTACTGAGCTGCTCTTAGACTTCTGTGTGTACAGAAAAATCAAGAGAAGTAGAAAGCAGAGTTTCTCACTAACTATGAAACTCTATTTTGAACAGGAAAGTGCCCACAGGGAAAGATGGGGTGAGCAGGTTCTTTTCTTTTGTACTTTGTTTCAACTATTGTGATCTTGAATGTATCACTGTTTTCACAAAAGTAGGTACAGAGCAAAAGATTTACCAAAGCCTTCATTCAGTGATGATGATTTCAGTTTTCTGCATTTTTTCTAGAGATAATATGAAATAAAATGAGGGAAAGAATACACGTGTGTATGTGTTGGCATTTTTTTTTGCATTTTACTGATCTTACTTACCTTCACTTAATAAATAACATGACCTTCTAAATACTAAATCCTTTTAAATTTTTGTCAATTTGTAAGAGTCTCTGGGGCATAGTTGTCCACTCTCTTCTAAAAATGTCCATGTCCCAAAAGAGTAATCTGTCTTCTTACCCGTCCTCCTACTTTCCTCATCCTCTTCACTTCAGTTGTTTTCTCTCTATTCCTTCATCTCTGTTAATCTTGTTTCCTAGTCAGAATTGACACACTTTCAAAACACATTTCTCCCTCTCATCTATTGGCTCTATATAGTTATCCATTGGATCCTTATGATGATTCTTTTCAGATACTTTTCTTTCCAGTTTATTCCTTCTTCCACATTTTCACCACTTCCATAAGGCATCTCATGTTCCCATCACTTTCAGATTATTGCAATAACATTTTACATGTTGTTACTATTTTATGGAATGCATTAGTTAGTCCAATTTCCACTGTCCCAATTTTGTTGAAAATAAGTAATCATAATTCCAAAGAGAATAAGAAGGTCTCAAAGGTCTAAAAGCTAATAATAATTGGAGTTGGGAGAACTCCTATTTCCTAATTCTCAGTCAGTATGTTTACCATCACACCATGCTCTGCTGGCACTACCTCCATGATCCACTGCACAACATTCTGGATGAACTACCTGCCATGTTTTAGACTCCCATCTTCACTAAATTACTCTGCTTTTCAAAACATTTGTTTTTAATTCCGAACCTTTCAAGTGAATCAATGTCTTGATGTAATACCACATTGTATAATGACAAATTAGATATTGGCAGTAGAGCAGTATAATTTAGTAACAGTTCTGTGTAACTTATCTATGTTGTTATGTTATTTCATGTCATCTATTTCTCATTAAACCAGCTTTGAAACCATGTAGCAAACCCACCTTATCTAAAAAGTATTTTCTGTGAACTCCTAGTTTCAATGCCTTGGCTCCAATCAGTGACTTATAGAAAATTAGACAGTTTCTGATAATAAAAATGATCATGATATTTTTGGACCGATGCAAACAACCATAGTAGTCCTTTCATTGTGCCTTCACTTAAATCTGGCCCTATTTCTGGTTCACTTATAGTAGAAAGATCAGTTTTCTATAAGGTGATGTTTTTCAAGAAGGCAATGTTAGAATTCTATAAGTTTTGACTATGTATTAGGACAATTCTAAGCAGCATCCAAAGGCTGAGGGAAAATAAACTTGCAACCAATGACATTATTAGAAAGAATGGCAATGCCATCTCCTTGTGAAATCATCATGGCTTACATAACTGAATAAATCAATGAAGAAAACATATGAGAAATATACACGGTATACACAAATGGAAAATGCTAACAGGCAGTACTATTAAAAACCCGAAACTCTTAGTCGGTGAAGAAGCCCTCGAGGAGGAATGTGGAGAGGAGGAGTATTAAAGTACAAAGAAGCATGAGAAATACAAGATTAGAAAAGGTGTCCAGGCATAGGAATAAGGGACAAATGGGTAAGCTTGGAATCTGGCTGGCCTAAGTATGCCTACCACGTTCTCACGTGAATGCTTGTAAAGAGGAACAGTCACAGTGGTTAACATGTGTGGAGTACTTTACGTTTTAAAGACCACCTATCTGTCAAATATCATATTTATTATTGTGGGAGCCCGCTGGCATTTGATATTGGAAAAGTAACTTCTTCTACCATTGAGGCATTGACACAATCTATGACTCTATTTGGCTTTTCTGAGATGAGGGTCTCAGCTATGCAGATGAGATTGACCTGGAGCTCACTGTGTAATCCAGGCTGGGCATATGGGATTATCCAGGCTGGGGTTATGGGATTACGGGTGTTGACCTGGAGCTCACTGTAATCCAGACTAGTTTTATGGGATTACGGGCGTGTACCACCACGCCCGGCTCAAGGACTTTGTTAAATTTGACCTTTGATCTCCTCCCTAATATTGCTTGATGTTTCCTGTTGGCTTGCCTTTAAAAGGAGCTGTTTCTGTGTAATAAATCCAACCTCTTGTCTCCACACTATTGAGTATGCTGTCCTTTCTCAGTCCTCACTCCCCAACTCAGGTGTGTTCGTGTTGTGAGGGCCGGACCGCCACATATTATCATGCTAATTTTATTAAGCAATGTTTGTTATTTAGTATCAATGGACAAAACTGAGGCCCTAAGAAAGTAAATTGTCTGAGAATGTACAGTATACAGCTAATGTGTGGTTTAAACAAGGCTAAACGTACATCTTGAACTTGTCTTTAGTGATTCTAAAAACATTTATCTTTAATTGTTCCAGGAATGTCTTCCCACTAGACTAAATCTCAGGAAGGCAGGAACAACAGCTGTCTTGTCACCATGATATCTGTAGTACTTAGCATGGTACTTCCTCCAAAGAAAGTGGTTTAAATATCCTTTCTAAATGAATGAAAGAACAAGTATGGGTTGGCTTTTTCTTCCAAAAAGAATACAAAAAAATGGCAGGCACTGAAATTCAGATTTTAAAACCACAGCTAGGATTTGAGGTGACTGTTATCTTGGACATATATGTGAAGATCCTTTAAGGTAGCATGTCATTGTCCTGACATACTAAATTCTGAAAGAAAATTAAATCTAAAATGAACTCAATTTAAAAGTCATATAATATCCTGTGATTCAAAACAAAGGACATTTGTTTTTTTTTAAGTAGAAAAAAAAACACTGGCATGATATTCAGATTTATATTATTTCCTGTCCCTGTAATAAGTGATATGCAGACGGTTGTTCACACTATTAATATTTGCTCTGGGCAATTTCCATTTTCTTGGATTAAGGATAAGGTTTACTTCACATTATCATCCTACATTATAATTTAGGTCCACTCGTGTTATTTAATGTCATTGTTATTTCTTTTGTGATGATTGTAAAAATTTATAATGTAATTAAAAGCCATAACAAATAACCAACTCTGAGAAAGGATAGTTATCTGACAATGAAAATAAATTAAATTAAATTTGTAAAGCTAAGGACTGGGGAATCAGTTTCGAATTCACAAAGAAAATATTTCATGGCTTGTAAATGTAAGTGATTTATTAAAAAAAAGTACACCATACTTAGAGTTTTTTCCCTTTGTCCACAGCCCTTGTCTAGAAGCTATGGAGTTCAAAGCCACTTGGGACTTTAGTGTCACCAATCAACTGGACAGATTGGATCAAATCCTGTTGTATTAGTCTTACTCCATAGCCTCAAAGTTCTTAAAAGAATGTGTTTTAAAGAAAAGGGGATTAGGATTCAGTGGAGCTCATTACCCCGAAGGCCAAAATATAAATCAGTTACAAAACAGCTTAGATAAATTCATGAGTGAAAGATCTGTAGAGGGTAAGGGAAATCAAAGAGGAAAAAATCACAATTTTAGACCTTAATTTTGAAAGGGATCTCAGGAGAACATCTGCTCCAGCTCCCTGCCTTCAGGCAGATAAAAACAAATCTCCACTTTGCTGATGAGGAAACTGAAATTCAGGGTTATTTCTCCAAATTGCATAGCCATTCAGACAAGGCTGGCACCAACTGGGATTTTTTGAGTAGCACTAAGCTGGTGAAGATGATAGGCTTGAAAAGTTCAAGTTAGTTTCACTGACATATCGGACCCCTTGGTAGGGATGGTTGGAAGGCTGGTTGGTCTCTGTATATGGCATGTCCAGCATGGCAGTTCACAGTAGTTGCAAATCCTACAAGGTATCTGACTGTCTCAGAATGATCCAAGAGGAACAGGTGGAACTGGATAACTTTTTACATTCAGGCTCAGAGCTCACATTGCACACCTTTCATCATATTCTGTTGTTCAAAGCGATCACGAGTTGACTCAGATTCGGTGGGAAACTAGATTCCACTTTTCAATATGAGGAATGTTAAAGAATCTGTGAGTCTCCATTAAAACCATCATACTTTATAATCCATTTCACTCTTTTCAGATTGGAAAACATGATAGCCACTCTATATTGAAAACCTTTCCTGTTCTGAACACAGTGTCACTACAATACATGCATTATCTCCTTTATCTACACAAAACTGTAAAAGCTGGAACCTACTACTATGACAATTTCAGATAGAGGATACTTAAAGGACAAAGAGATTGAGTTACTTTTCTAAGATTCCACAGTTTACAGATCACAAAGCCAATTGAGAAGATATACTTAGACATACTTTACTGTTGCTCTACTTTATGTAATTCCATGTCCAGAAGAGATGATTTATACAGAATATTTTTACAAATTAAATGAAATATAAATGATTCAAGGTGAAATTTTAATGTTTATCTCAACCAAAGCAATACTATTTTTTTAACAAATGAGAAAATGAAAACTAAAATAATACTATTCATAGTGTTTGGAAAGAAATAAAAGGAATTATTATTATTTTCTATGTTGAAAAATAAGGAGGAGAGAGGAGGAAAATAGAGACCTTGATATCTTCAGTAATATTTTACTCCTTTAATTTTAAAAACACATGAAATAAGTCTTTCTACAGGATAATAGAAATTATAAATTCTAAAGGATTATACAAGGATAGCTCATTCAATTTTTCACTTCTCAAAAATTTGGAAAAAAATGAATTCTCCAATAAACCCTATGCCCAAAGAAATTTACTTCAAATATTTTGGCATATACCCATCCAACAATTACCGACAGCAAACACACATGCGCACGCGCACACACACACACACACACACACACACACAAACAATATTTGCAACGTTTCTTTCATTTAAACATAGGTATGTATTTCTTTCCTTATTTAAAATAGTTTTAATAGCTTTATATTATTTTTATTTGAGAGCACTTATTACCAGACCTTTGATTTTTTTAAAGATTTTTAGTTATAACAATTCTGAGATAGGCATTCTTTCAACTTAATTTCTTCTAAATCGGTATAATTTTTATTAACACAAATACCTCAAAGTGGAATCACATGAACAAAGGGTATAAATTGAGCGAGAGAGAGAGAGAGAGAGAGAGAGAGAGAGAGAGAGATGCAGAGGACTTCTTAAATTTTCCTCTTTTCCTGTTTTATCTTTTGGAGGCCTCAAAAGTATTCATATGTAAGATATGTAGTGCTGGCCTCTGACTCTCACGAAGAGTTTCCCCATAGGAAATGCAAGCCCTGAAGAAAAGAAGCCTTCTACTGATTTGTTCTAAAATAATTGGCTCATTAACTAGCCAGCTTGGTTTAGTCGCATTATCAAAGACAAACGGGAGAATAGGCTTTGGGTTTGCATACTCTTCAGACATACCAATTATTCTTAGGGTACCGGGCTATGAGTACAGCATACTTTAATATTAGAAAAAAATTAAATGAGCTTTAGGCCTGAAGCTCTGATCTAGGTATACACAGTCAGAAAGGAGTTAGGATTATGATCAAGACAAGTGGCACTGATAGGACAGCACAGGAAGGAGACAGCAGCAGAAGCTTATTAAGGATAGGGCAAAGGTTTGGCTCTTCTCTTTACATCTGTGTAAATTTGGAATTCATTTGAGTGATTTTTGAAAGAGAAGTTGTTGGTAATATAAATGGACACAAATCCTATAATCAGGGAAAAAGCTGCCATCAAGAAAAATCACTCTGTCACCCTGCAAGCTCTTCTACCACACAACCCTCACCGCTACTCAACCCCATTAGCCTGGCTTCCAAAGGCAGAACAGAAAAAATGTTTATAAGGAAACTCTACCTTGTCAACAAGGTAATGGATTTTCCATTGGGTTTTCTAGATTGCCTAGTTTTGGGCCACAGACCCTTTATGTCAAGGCACATGTAAGGCAGTAGAAATAATCAGTTTGAGGAAATTACCAGCCCGGCAATAGCTCTGATGCTTACTTATAAGAAATACTCAAATAAAAGAAGGAATAAATATTTACCAAGATAGATGAAGAATTCAAGTGGTGTTTAAAAACAAAGTAAACCTAAAGCTTCATCTCTCCTTTTCTAGGTGTATCTCTGTTGACGAGATATTTCTACTGCATAACTAGTTACTAACTCTTATAAGAAAGAAATATTGGTCTTTGGCCTTCTATTCCAGTGATCTTTTCCGTGCACTGTGTGAGTTCTCTAAAAGGTCTGTTTTAAATCGGGTTAGCTTTCAAGCTACCATGTACAAAATGGATAGAAAAGTTTTTTTTTTTTCTTGCACTGTTTCACTATCTTTTTATTTCTTGAAGTCACCTTTAATTTCTAATGTGCATACTTGAGTTAAAACTCTAAATTCAAACATTTTCTTTATATCATCCCCCTGAGCAATACAGGGAACTTTAGACTGCTTAAATTATAGAGACACCCTTTTTCTTTTACATGTTAATTTATATATGTTAGTTATATCTTCTTTTAACATTTTTATATATGAGGTTTAATATATGATCCCTCCATGCAACGGAATATTATATATCCATTACAAATTTTGTTGCAAATGCCTTTCATAAATGTATGGATGTATATGAAAGATCACATATATTGTGGGGGAAAGGTAGATATAGTAATATGCATAATATGTTATAATTTATATTTTAAATAAATATATAAGTGTCATATATATAGTGGCAGAGAAAAATATCTGGAAGAACAAATACCAAAATATGAAGAGTGCTCAGTTCTGAACAGTGGGAGAAGGGGTGGTGTTAATTTTCTTTTTGAATGCCTACATAATATATTTTTCAGTGTGAAGTAATTATGGTTTACTTGTATAATTGGTCTTCATTCTGAAACTGTGAAAAATGACTAGTATTATTCTTGTTATAAAAAAATCTGACTTTTATCTATAGGGTTCTTGTCAGAGAATATTATCTTTAAGCTTCCTAACTGAAGCCTGAGTGGAAACTATAAGCTTAATATGCTTAACTGAATGTTTTCAATTCTGAGATAATTAAGCAATGCCTCAAGTTTCAATCTAATAGACTATTCATCTATTGATGAACAATCTTTCATCAAGATATGTAAATTGAGGTTTTCTTTTGCTTTCTTAATCTTAATCTTAGACTGTCACCATTTTGTCACTTTTCCAAATTATTGCTAGGATATAAGTCCATTTAGAACTGTCTTGTACTTTAAATATCATTTCTATCACATTTTGTGTAGTACCTCTCTCCCTCATCCCATTTAGCTATATGCGTCTAAATTTGACACCTTCAAGAACCATCTTTTCATTCTCTCCCTTGTGTTCTATCAGCTTGGGAGAAAGATCAGTTTCTCTCTGAACATGGGTATGATTTCCCCTGGTCAGCTTTGTCCAGACGATGGCCTTCCAAGTGTACAATGGATATTTGGCCATTATAGGCTGATTACTTTAATGGCTCCAGAATCACTGCACTTTCTATAGCTACTAAAGAATGCCCATTCCTATTTCCTCCTGTTACTCTCTAGGTTGTAAATTTATCCACATTTCCTAGGGACTCCTGTGTCTCTCAGCAGAATAATGACATTTTCCAGTAGGCATTGTGTTCCCTTGTTTCATAAGCAGTCCCCACAGCAGACTGTTTCACTCTAAACTCAGCCAAAGAAGATTTCTACATCAATACAGAGAGTAATGGAACTCTCCATGGCCCGTCTCTCTCTGCCTATGTTTTCCTCAGTCTCTTATTACCTCAATCTGTCTCTCTCAGTTTGACTCTCGTGTTCTGTTTTCTTTAGTCTGTAACTGTGCAAGTGTGCTTTTTCTCTTCCTTTCTGCCTTTCTCTTAAGCACATCATCTTCAACTGTGCCTCAAAGGATGCAGGAGTATTTCTAAGAGTACATTCTCAGAAATTAAGCTCCCATAGTGTTGAGGTAATGATTTCATTCCTTCACCTTCATAGTGCAATTAGTTTCTCTTGCCCAGAATCTTCTTTACATAATATTAGGCCAGCTTACCCCAATGGTTGTTATATTGGAAGCATTGTCTTTAGTTATTTCACAACTGAAACCTCCAGCACATTTACAGAAGTCATAAATACAATCTGGTCTCAACATACCGCATTTCAGTATCAACAATGCTATACATGATTCAAATGGACACTCACAGACACGAAATCATCAACATAAATAGACATCATTCTCCCTCCAGATGAAAGGTCTTACTTTGTAAAAGGTCAGAAAAGTCCACCTATAAAAGCATAGACAAAACAGTGCCCCTTAAAGAGCTCCTCTCAACAAATGCCCCACATCCATTTGCTACAAAGAAGAAATAAGTGGTTGCAAAAATACTCTTTTAGAAAGACGTAGGTATCATCCTTGGATTGTGAAGCAGTACCATAAAGAGAATGATCTTACATAGAAAGACAGCAGCAAAAGGTATGCCATTTAATGTATAAGATAGCTACTGATTTAAGTGACAGGAATGAAAGCAAATAGCTCTTTTTAAAAATAAAATTATTGACTATAACAACCACCACAAAAATGGCATGTGCCTCCCCAGGCTTATGTAAGGGAAAAAAAAAAACAAGAATGTATATTTATGCTGTATACTTTATGAGTGATAATACCAAAATAAAGCCTTGGAACACAGGCTTATACTTATACACATGCATAAAGCTATACCTGACTGGGCTCCTACTAGGTACTAGGCGGTGCTTTCGTACGAGAATTGTCTAATTTAGCCATCACAGTCATCTTTAACAAGTGGCTAAAGTTGTCATTTTTTAGAGATAAGGACAGCTGGGCTCAGAGAAGTTAAACAGCTTGCTTATTATCACACATCTATTAAGTAGCAGAATTGTCTGGCATATGGATTTGAAGACAAAAATATTAATTATATTTTTGTCACAAATATGTAGGCAACAAAATGTAAGATAAAGAGTGCTGTACAAGTGTTTTTTGTTTTTTTTTTACTCCTTCTGTTTTCTTTCACTTCCAGAAATTAGCACTTACTTTTCAGGCTCCCCAAACCTCTCCTCTTCTAGCATTTACTTGTGTTGCCTCTACCCAGCATAAATACAAAACATCCAATTCCTGTCCTCTCTCAGCACCCACAAATCACTAACTCTGTTTTTCAAATAACCATTTGAAAGTCGCTTAACAAACAGCATCTCTTAGTATCACCTGAGTTGTGGTCATCTCTGAGCTTGGTGAGCCTAAGAAGAATGACTTGGTTTTAGTAAAATAAGCCTCATTTGCTGCAGTCAAGAATATCTTTTTTTCTGTAAACTTGAATCCCATGAGAAAGAAATAGAACAGGCAAAAGTGACTTACTAATTTGGCTCCAAGATATTGAAGTCTATTCCTTTTCCTTATCTAAAATGTAAGCTATTCTTTCTTTCTCTTCAAGTATTTTATCTCCTTCAACAATCCAGCAAAAATGCATCATTTTAAGAAGTATCCTCATATTAACCGGTACTCATCCTAACCATTCTTCTCTTCCTTTCAAGATCCAGGTCTATATAATTTTATCCTCACTACATTTAGTTTTAAAGATGCTATCAGTTGTTTTACTTCTCTATGTTGAGTCTCCTTTTACTTGATAGTATACTGGCCCCTTCGTAGAAGTAAGGATCACATGCGATAAAAATAGCGCTGAAATAGAATTTGAATGCTCCGTTTGCTGCTGACAAACTATTGACCTTTTGTATCTTAGTTTATCTATGTGTTTAGTAAGGAACTTGTTGTTCACTGAGGTCTTCCAGACTATTTTACACTTGAGAATTCTATCATTTTGAGTTTTCTAATTTCTCTGTGATACAGCCCAACTAAGGGACCGAAGCCACGCCTCATTTCCTAGCAGGTATTCATTCACTCACACTCCAGATCCTGATGAAGGACTCAGATCTCCTATTAATTATAACTGGTAACAATTTTCTCCTAAAAATGGGGTCAATGTCAGTATTAAGTATTAGGATGTTTAGCTCTAGTAATTCCAAGTACTATGAGATGCTGTGGGGCAACATTTACAAAAAATATTTAAAGAGTATTGTTCAACAAATATTTATTGAATATTCACATGCTCAAATTCACATCTACTAGAGCACTACAAATTATCTCATTGCCAAAGTTTTATATTATAATGGAGAAGCTATACAGTATTCACATAAATTAAATTATATATTTTACCTAACTGTGTTCAATACTATATAGAAACACTTAAGTGGTAAGAGTTAGGGATTCTGATTTTGTAGGGGGTGTATTTTAAACAAAAGATCATAAAAGGCTTCATTGAGCAAATGAGATTTGATCAAAGATCTGAAGGAGGAGAGAAAATGAACCATACGGATGACAGAAGGAAGAGAAAATGCAAATGCTTTCTTAGTCTGCTTAACGTATCACAGAAACATACAGAACACATGATGACAGGTGGGTCATCATTAAGACAGAGGCCAAGGGGAGAAGGTTAGACAGGTTGTAGGGGCCTGCTCAGAAACAGCCTAGAAGCCATGTAAGGACTTTGAGCTTACTCTGAAATAAAGTCATTGGAGTTTTTCCAACACTGGAAAGCCATTATCCAATTTAAGGGTAAGTAGTTACTTTACTTGCTATGTTGAGGACAGGGGTGGGGAGGGGAGGAAAAGCAAAAGTAAAAGCTGTTTGAAGACAACAGAAATAACATACAAGAGAAGATACAGCAGTCTTTCGAACCAGAGCGGTAGATGGGGCACTGTTCGTGATTAGTGAAATTCTATGTTTTAAAGGTAGCGCAAATGGAATTACTTAATGGGTTGGAATGTCAATTAAGGCTGTCATGCCCTTAAAGGGCATAAAAAAAGCCAAAAGAGAGAATATTATTAGAATTATAGTAACACTAGAATAAGAATTATAGCTAACACGTAGCACTTATGCCCACAACTTAGAATTCTTCTTGACTAAACTCATTTAAGCCTTACAAAATACTAAAAGATAGGTGCTGTTTTTACCATTCTTGCATAGATAAGGAAACTGAAGCACAAAAAGAACCCAAGTATTCTGACTAAAGTTGTTCAGCTAGCATATTGCAGAGACAGCATTTAACTTAAAGCATTCTCACTTCATAACTCTGTGATATATTGTTTGTTGTTGTGTAGAGTAGAACTCTAATTCAGGCACACATAAGTTTATAAATTTGCCACTGTCCATTATTTTATAAAATTATTTTCAATTAGGAGTTCAACTTTTTATTGGCCTTGCCATGGGTTTTACTGGACTCCTAGTCATGTATTTTTCAGGGTGCAAGTTCAAGTGTTATTAATACACCCAGCCAGGGTACGCCTTCTGACAAGTTAAACAAATAATGTCCTTTAGAAGTATCAGGAGTGTCTCAGTGTGTATTTAGAGAAAGCAATGAGATGTAACTAACCATTATGGAAGAAGCATTACTATATGGTGTAGAAAGTTTCCTTCACATCTTCTAGGAAGTCTTCAAGGACTTGTCCAATTTATCAACATTTTGCATGTATTGGTGGTGTATATATAAAATGACAGTGCTTATTCTACAATTAGGAAGCTGAGAGCTACAGAGTTAACTGGCTGGTCTGTTGCTAGGAAGAACCATTGCCCAAAGAAATTGGACTGTATTTCCAAGAAATCACATGCACAAAGACAAGTGACAGTTAAGAAGAATATAATTTATCATCATGTGTGAAACCCCTCCCAGTAAGCTCAAAAAGAATCAGAATTGATTGAGGACTAACAAAGAAAGCTAATGCAGTATAACCCACCATTTCAAATGCATGGTATTTAAGGGAGAAAACAGAGATTGTTTATTATGCTGTAGTCAGACTACAGTACCAGCGTTATATTTACTTCTGGCCACCCCTCCTTCAGAAGGCTGTGAACCAGCTGGAAAAAGAGCTCAAAATAAGGGTGATGAGAAGCCAAGCCCTTGGGATCTTGCCACAGTATCCCAAGCTTATTGTATTGTGTACATGAAGATTCATTATACTCTGTCCATGACTCATCCCATCAGTATATGTGGACGTGTACTGAATATTTTGTACCTGCTTAATGCCAAGACTGTACTATGCACTTGGCATGAAAGAGTGAACAAGACAAATATATACCGGTACTTAGGGGACTTACATTGTTATTCTGCCTTCTCTTACTTCATCCTCTACCATCCTATACTATTTTCCTCCTTCAAATCTCAAAGTAACTTCAAAGTTGCTGTTCTCTACCCTATATATCTTCCATCATAATTTCACTGCATTATCAACCTCCCCTTCACACACACTAGCAGAGGCTGCCGGCATTCATTTATTCTTCTTACATTGTATAATTTGGCTCTCGTTGCTATTGGTACTTAGTTATTTATTAGCATTCATTCACCTATTCACTGATTAATTATTGAGTACCTATTATGTGGCAAGTAGTTTTCTGGGGGTAGGAGATGTGTTGATGGTCAAGAATCTTTATTCCTTCTCAGATTTATTGTAAATTTGCTTTTATCTTTTTGGTCTACCTTCCCAACTATTGTACTTACCTAGCTAGCTGCTTCTGATGCATTGATTTGGAACACTTTAGAGCCTCTCAGAGCACAGTGTGAAATCTATTGATCTAAGTAAACCTCACAGCTATTGTAGGAATCCAATGTTCTATATCACAAACAGTTGGCCATCTAAGTTTAACTAAGATATATACAAGACAGGTAAATTTACTCCTCCTCCCCAAAACATTCTAATGCCATAAAGCACTATTTCTAAATTAAATTAAATATTAACTCATTTTGGCGTTCTGCGTTGCAGTCACTTGCTCTAGTTTTGCCCAACTCAGCTACAAAGAATAAGTTAATCTTCCAATCACCATCAATTCAAATATTTTAAGACATTTACTATATCTCCCTTCTGCATCATCTTCTTGATGTTAAGTATCCCTATCACCTCAGTTAAATGTTCTCTAAACACCTTTATTAACCTTCTCTAAACGCTTCAAATTTAGCAGCAACTCTTAACGTAATTTGTATTATTACTTTACTTAAAGGAAAGAGAGTACCTACCCTGCTACTTCTTTCAAGAGAGCGTCACTCTCTTCCTTATAGGAACAAATGTGCATTTAAACATTCTAAGGCTTTCAACTTAATGCTGATTACAGAATTGAAACTTTTGCTAAGAAGTCTTACGGAAGTTGAGAGGTAAGAGGTAGAGGTCAGCAGAGTGCATGATTTCCCAAGTCGAGCCCCAAAATGGGATTCTGACATAGCTTGCTATGTCTAGGGAACTGGTCAAGTACATCAATTTACTTTAGTACTTGAGAAACCTTCTTGAAGACCCTTCTTCCTAAGTGAAGGAGTACCTAGATACAACAAACTGAACGGGGCAACAAAGAGTGAATGATTCCGAGTGCAAAAGATTTGTGCCTTGCCCAGTTCATACTGTATTCAGGTTTGAAATTTATTGAGAACACATAAAGTTGAAATGTTTCACTCAGACCTCTGTAAAATATTGGGCACCTACACCAACATATGAGTATTCTTATTTAATAGGACCAAGATAGGGCTTAGCAATCTGTATTCTCAAAAAATCCTCCTATGGTCGTGCTGTATATTTCTACTTTAAAAATAATGATATAGAACAAGCATAATTAACCTTTTATTGCAAAGTGTCAGATATAAAATATTTTTTGTCTTGTGGGCCATAGTTCCTTTTGCAACTACTCAATTACACTCCTGTAACATGAAAATAACAACAGAAAGTGTGTAAAATATAGGCACCCAGTGTTCAATCAAAATTTGATTTACAAAACTAGATGATCCATCTCTAATCTTTCTTGTGGATGAGCAATAATTAATTTAGTGGCAAGCCCTACATGCCAAGTTGACCAGTGCTGCTCAGATAAACAATCGGAAGCCATTGAAAGTTTTAATCAGAAGTAAGCAACAGCATTAAAATAACCTGAATGATATTATTGCTATTCTTTTGTTGCTCATGTATCAGAAGGGACTCATGTATTCCCAAAAGTTTAAAACTAAGCTTCATGGACACATTCAAAACTGAAACTCAAGGAAGATAACTTTGCTACCAAGAAACTAAAGTTGCAGGGGACGCAGTGTTCCATGACAGCAGGCACATAGGTAATAGAAATGAGTTAATTACAAATTCAATAATTCAGGGAGGGTCAGCTCTGAAATGGGTTATAAGGTGAAATATAGATTGTTTAGGTGATCTGGAATCTTTAAGGATGATGTCAGGAAGGACAAAAAAGCCTGCACATAAGGTATCCTTTGGATTATAGTCCAGTTTTTGTAATTGTACATTGGATAGAGCCCAAGTGACAATTCATTTGCTCTTATACAAGAACATTGATTGGATTGAAAAGCTTCACTACTAACAGAATCCAGCTAAATTTTCAGCTTGGAAACAATGATAAAATCCCCTGAGAACCATTCCAATTGTATAATTCTATAATTCTATTATTCATTTTCTGCTGACATTTATTGCAAGGGATCTCTTATATCAATAGTAAGTGATTAGGCTGCAGCACAATCAGGAAACACGACTGAAAAAATAGTCTCTGAAACATCCCTCTTCTGTTCAGGGTAGAAGTGTCCAGCGAACGGCTAAGCCTTCAGTGGTCTGCTTGGTTGCTTTTTCCTCCTCCATCTAAAGCACTTGAAGAATGTAAGTGATTGCATAAGGTTAAGATCCAAATTCAAAATCAAGTCAATGACTAGAGCTCATGTCAGAGACAACTTAGTTGTGAGCTATTCAACTCTAAGGAAGACATACTCTTTTGCACACAAAATCACCCATCTCCCAATTCTGTTTCCAAATTTTTACTCTTCCTAATTGAATTAATCCCAAATGCATCATTTCTGACTAAGGCTTATCCATTTGGGCTCTGAATAACTGTCATGGGTGGGGGAAGGGAAATTGTAAGCACTTTAATGACTTTCTTTAAAAGGAAACTTTGAGGAGTAATTGTGTTTTTTCCCTTCCAGCTATTACTTTTCCGCTTTTAAATCTTAATGTCTCATCTGGATGAGCACCTTATCACTAGCCAACAGGAGAAGCCGGTGTTTGTGTTTGTATTTGCATTTATATGGCATTTTCATACAGTGTACCTCACACTGCTGACAGAGCAATGAATCACAGGCCTGTAGAACCCTCTCTACATGCACCGTGGGAGCAGCCATCTTCCACATGCTCTACAGTAGCAACTAATTAATCTTTCTTAATTTTAATTCATAAGGAAGATATTTTGGCTAGGGAAGCATGGAAAAGTATGTTTGTCTGACTGGCTGGTTCCTCCAACTTGCAGGAAGTCAAAAATACTAGAAAGGCATCGCATAAATAACCACGGGTCCCCACAATAAGATTCTGGCAGAATCTTAGGCTGATGGGGCACAGTAGCTTGTAAGTTGAGATACTTGCTGTTTATAAGATGGTAGTAGCATGGGGACAAGCATGGGGATCTGGCGCACAATTTCTTTTTCATTGAGTTTATCAGTACTTTTTAGGTCTACAGTACAGTTACATTCATCATTTGGGATTTTGTACCTTTACATGATGTATCTTGGTTCTTAGATTTTTTTCCCATTCCCCTGCCCTCCCTTTACACCCTTCCACCCTTCCCTATTTATGAAGACTTTGTTTCCAATTTTCCTTTTCTCATATTTTTTCTTTTCCCTTAT
Source organism: Fukomys damarensis (assembly GCF_012274545.1). Taxonomy (NCBI): domain Eukaryota; kingdom Metazoa; phylum Chordata; class Mammalia; order Rodentia; family Bathyergidae; genus Fukomys; species Fukomys damarensis. The sequence continues at coordinate 104,855,167 of NW_022900951.1, forward strand.
TTCCTTTCCCCTACCCTTCCCACTTCCCCTACACCTTTAGCCCTTTTCTTCCTATTTCATATTATCATTTATACAATCTGGATCTTATTTACACTTTTCTTTTTTCACACCAGAGAAACTATTCGGTATTTACACATGTGTGTCCTATGTATTTAACTGAAGAGTATGGCCTCAGTGTGCATCTATTTAGCTATATAAATGTCTCTAGTTTCTAGTTCTTTATGGCTGAGTAGTATTCCATTTTATAGAAAAACCACATCTTCTTTATCCAATTTCCAGTTCATAGGCAACTGGGATGTTTCCAAGTTTTAGCTCCGACGAACTGTGCCACTATAAATATGGGTGCACATATATCACTGTGGTATGATTCTTTTAATTCTTTTGAAAAGATAAACAGCAGAGGGATAGCTGGGTCAAATGAAACCTCTAATCCTAGTTTTTTGAGGTATCTTCATAATGATTTCCACAGTGGTTACACCAGTGTGCACTCCCACCAACAATGAAGAAGGGTTTCTTTCTCCCCAAAACCCTGCCAGCATTTGTTATTGGTTGATTTCTTGACAGCAGCCATTCTTTGTGGGGTGATTTGGAATCTCAGTGTTGTTTTTCTCTGCATCTCTAGAATGAGTACTGATGTTGAACATTTTTTTCATGTATTCGTTTGCTGCTTTTACTTGTTTATTTGAGAAATATCTGTTTATTTCAGATGCCCATTTATATTTAGGGGATCTGATGTTTTTGAGTTCTTTATATGTTGTAGATAGTAGACTTTGTCTGAGGAACAGCTGGTAAAAACTTTTTCCCACATTGTAGCTTGTCTCTTAGCTCTCTTGGTGGCTTCTCTTGCCGTGCAGAAGCTTTTTAATAATATGAGGTGCCAGTTGTTGATTCTTTGTGCTAGTTCCCGTGCTACTGAGGATTTTCCTATGGCACTCAGAGAATTGACTATGGGTGTCCATCTGCTCCTCTACAAAACCAATTCTCATTCAATGAATATTCATGTCCTTTTTCAAAACCACGGTCAACACTCTGTATCAATAGCAAAGACCAAGCAAAGGAGGGTAGAGGGGAAGGGGATGAAAAAAGCATCATGTTGTGTTATGTACATGTATCAATCCCCATAAGGAATGTATTCATTAGGTACCATGAACATGGGCCAGAAAAGGTTTTTAAAAGATGCTAGTGGTGATGAAAAACCATTTTGACCTTAGCTCTCTGAAAAGCTGGGTCTATTTCAGTGCTATGAAATAGGCATAAATAACTTGGTGATAAAAATAGACATGCCTACAATTTGAGATCAACTACTCTTACTTCGGAGCACTCCATGCTTTCCCAAACTATCCCAGGACCCTTCCAGAGATTAAGCACCAAGTCAGATTGTCCAGGAAAACTTTTTTCAAGTTTTACTGATATAAAATCGAGAAATAATGTTGTATGAATTCAAGGCATGTATGAATTCTATGCCATGTTTTATGCAGGTTTTATTATGTTTTGTACAAAGCCAAGTGGTCATCAACACCCCACCAGGCAAAAGAAATGCATACGCTCCATTCCCCCACAATGTTAAGACTCTCTCCTGAAAGGTGGGGGTGAAATGGGAATTATTTTGAGCTGCCAATAAGATACAGCTTTGCAGTACTTAAGGAACTACTAATCTGAATCTTTATGGCAGGTCCCCCAGGTTTTCACTTTCCTAGAAAGGGCATAGTGTTGCAATGCTTAGTGAAATGAATAATTAGTTGCACATGGTGTAAACATCAAGTACACTTCTAAACTTTCCTACTCCCTCTAGTGCCTTGCTGCACATGACCTGCCTAGAGGCTGACGAGGATGCTAGATTTAAACACGGCCCAGGTATGAGTCCTATAGTGAGAGGCTAACTACCACCTCTGGCTGGTACATTTGTAAAACTCAGGCCACTGCAAGATTGTAAAACAATCCCCAGAGGCTCTGTACATCATTTAAATTCGGGTTCATGAAAGGAAAACAAATGGTTGGGTGAAATAATAGGGGCTTGCATGATATTTTGAATTCCTCATTCTTTACTTTTAGCCAATTAAAATTAATTCTTTCAGCCTCACAGTCTGGAAATCCCAAGTTTCCAGACATGTCAAGTTGTAGTTCAATTTTGAGACAGAGGCAATTCCTCAAGAAACCCCAGCCTGACACAATCAAATAAGCCTTGTCAAAGTCCACCTAATCAAAAGCCCCACACTTAATCACATCAGCTTCTTTAGCTCAAACTAGACAGACTCCCATCAGGGGATGGGAGCTCTCAGTCAATGCTGCCTGTTATTCAAATGATCTGAGCTGCAGCAGTCCGGACCTGCATCCAGGTTATGGGAAATCAGGTACAGCTAATTAAAGGCAGTGTGCTGTCTCTCACACTTGAGTTTCAGCTCCTGTCCATGACCAGGTTCAGATTGTAATGCTTCTCCAATCATAGCACTGCAGCAGGGACCTGGGCCAGACAATTAATGAGATCGTGAAGTCTGGGAAGCCAGTGACTAAAAGCAAGTATAAAGTTGTGACACAGAAGGGGCACCCAGAGGCAGGTATGGCTAGGTGATAGAACTTGCACAAAAATCTACCTGATTCCCATACTAGTTAGGACATTTGCAGACTTTCCTTCCACACCACTGGTATCCCTTTGTCTCCAAGCTTTGCTACACTGTCAAATAGTAGAGTTAGTGAGCCAAGGCCTTTGTCTGCAACAGTGCTATATTAGATAGTGCATGGTTAGAACTCCAATTCAAATTGGCAACTCATGATTCTTTTCTTTGTATTATAGCTCATTAAAATAGATGTGAATATATTTCGGTCACTTTCTCAATACCAATTGGCCAAAACATGAGGGTTTGGATACATGGATTCTGTGAGTAAGTAGGCATTCAGATCCTATCTCTACTATTTCCTAGGTGTGTGGTCTCCAGCAGTTCCCGAGCATCTCTGACTTATTTCCTCATGGGCATAATGGATATATCAGAAAATAGCATCTGTAAACTACTTGCAGCTTTAACTTTTTTTTTTCTTTTTTTGTATCAGGGATCAAACTCAGGTCGTTAGGCTTGCCAGGCAGGCGGCAGCAACACTGAGCTAAATCCCCAGCCCCTCACAGCTTTAAATTGGAATACTGAATGATGAATATCTTTTAGGTAAACAAATGGTAGGAAATAGAGAAAGAAAAGGAGGGGGAGGAAAGGAGGAAGGAAAGAAGGAAGGAAAGGAGGGAGGGAGAGAGGGAGGAAAAAAGGAAGGAAGGAAGAAAACAGATGTGCGTTTGGCACACAGAATGTATTCCACAAATACAAGTTTGCCTCCTTTAACATGTAACTATCCTAAGGTGGAACCTAATGAAATATGGACTGGATAAAGATATGACTGGCTTGATTCAAATCCACTTTGAGAATACCAATCAAAGCCAATGTCCTCTTGCGATAAATATTGGATAAAAATACCATCTCCTTTGTATGGGGTACAAAATTGTTTGTGAAGCCATAGTGTACATCTTTAATACCTATCTCTCAAAAAATGTACCATTTCATGAGGGAAGTGGCTTATTTTTATTCATTACCATATCCCCATATAAAAGCCAAAATAACTTATGAATCCAGTTCCTGGTATCCTTCTCTTCATACAAATCCTATCTTCATAACAACTTGTTTGTAAACAAAATATACAATATATTCATATACATAATATTTTTTAATGTGTTAGACAGTTTCCTTTCTTTCATTTGTTGATTTAGCAAAAAATTTTTGAGTGCCTGTGGTATGCTAGGCACTGTGATAGACATGGGAAGTAACAATGAAAAACCAAAAATTCATAGATTTTAAAAAAATTCTTCTGAGTAGTATGAATGTCTACTTGTGTATTACATGGGAAGCAGGAATGTGGATCTTTGTGTATTACACCTACTTAAAGTAGAGTCAAATAGCAATATAATAATCACAACCAATGATGCCCTCTTTGGACTTTTAGACCTCTGTTAATTAGTCCTGATTCATTCAGTCGGTTGAAGTTACCAAGACAATAAGTACACCCTCCAGTAATTTTCAAAGAGCCTGTCTGGACACATATAAACTCTCACTAAACATTTATCCTTCATACCAGAATCTCTCCCTGTTGCATTATTTACTCTGTGTTTCCTCCAGCTCCACCAAAAGATGTAGTCTTCCTCCTTAAAGCACCTGGCTCCATCAGTGCCTGGATTAGTTTTCTACTGTTGCTGTAGCAAGTTCCTACGAATGTAGTAGTTTAAACAATACTAAGTTTTTATATTAATATTCTGGAGGTGAACAGCCCAACATATGTCACCCCTGAAACAAAGGTGTCAACAGGGCTGCATTCCACTCTCAAGGATCCAAGGGACTATCCTTTCATTTTTTCTCTTTCAGCTCCTAGAAGCCATCTGCATATCTTAGCACATGACCCTCTTCTCCATTCTGAAGGCCAACAGCATAGCAACTTCACCTCTCCCTGACTCCCATGTTCTGCTTTCCTCATGTCTCTTCTTGGTATTTTAGGAACTCTTGTGATTAAACTGGGACCACACAGATAATTTCCTTATCGCATGGCATCTGTAAAAATCTGTTTTGCCAGGTATTTTAGGCTATTCTGGCTTCTATAACAAACACTTGAAGAGCTTATAACCAATGTTTACTTCTAGTAGTTCTAAAGGTCGAGAAGTCTAAGGTCAAGGTGTCAATAGATTTGGTGTCTGGCGGGGACCACTTTTCTGGTTCCTAGTGCCTTCTTGCTCTGTCCTCCCATAGTGGAAGAGCTGAAACAAGCTCCCTTGGGGCCCGCATGATAAAGGCACTAATCCCATACATGAGGGCTCGGGCCTCATGACTTGACACTCCACAAATGCCCCACCTCTTCCCAATTTTACCTCTGTGGATAGGGTTTCAACATATGAATTTGACGGGCAAGTTGCACACAATGTGCAGACCATAGCATCAGATAAGGTACTATAGTCACAGATGGTGGGGCTTGGGAGGGACATATCTTGTGGGAGGGCACTATTTAGCCTACCACATACCACAGCATGCAATATTCTTCCATACCTGATTTTTCAACTGTTTTCTTTTGTCACTTGCTCCTCCTTTTCATTTCAGAATATAAAAACAGCTCGTATATTCACTCATTAAATAATCCTTTGGCTTAGTCACTTTCTCATTGCTGGGCAAAATACCCAATATTCACAACATAAAGGACAACAGCATTATTTTGGTTCATGGTCTCACTCCATGCTGAGCTGGCTCCAAGGCAGAAATGAGAGCGGAATTGTAGAGGAAATGGTGCTCAACCCATGGCAGTCATGAAGCAGAGAGAGAAGGGAGGAGCTAGGGAGGGAGATAGGTTTTTCTGAGTAACGACCCATTATCTGACCAGGTCCCACCTCCCAACAGCACATCCAGCTCTGAACTCATCAGTGAGTTAATCCACTGATGAGTACAGCACCCCATGACCCAATTACCTTCCAAACACCCCATCTCTGCACACATGAGCCTTTGGGAGGATGTTCTTGATCTAAACTGTAGCACCTTTCATTGGGATTTTTATACTCGAGTCCTATTTCTTTAAAAATCCTTGAAAGAAAACCACATTTGCTGCCTCCTTCCCAGTTCCTTTTTCTTCTCCACATACCTAATCTGGCCTCTCTGTAATTTCTTCTTTGAACTTTGAATTCTGTTTTTTTCCTTCTATAAACATGACTAGAACCCCAGGTTTAAACTTAGGTCCTCTACTTTCCTTTCTATAAACTTATTCCCACAGGGCTTTAGCAAATGTCAATAATTCACCTTGATTTATTCACTTATCAAATATTTATTTAATACTCTGTGCCATTTATTATTGTAGATATTTGATGGTGATAGTACTAAAAATATATATGTCAGCTCTGATGTATCATGAATAAATTCATTCTGCATCCTCATTGCCACTACCATTGAAAGGATAAATAAAACAGCCTTTTGTCTAATTTTCCAGCCTCTATTCTTACCTCATCCAAATTTATTCCAGCATCAAAAAAAAAAAAAAAAAAACGCTTCCCTAAAAGGAAATCATAATGTCAATTTCTTTCTTTAAAATACCTAATTTCCTCATTCTCCTCAGGATAATGTTCAGATACTCTGGTATGACATAAAAAGGCCCTTCACATTCTGAGTTCTGTTTTTTCTTTATAGTTCTCTTTACTTTCTCTGCTCACCTACTCTTAACCTATGCACCAATCTAGCAAATGAATTTCTATTCATGAAAAGAACTCAAGGTCATTATACATTCTTTTCCCCAACTACCAGAAAGATTTCTGTCTTTCTATATTTCCATCATTATCTATGTCTCTGGCTCTGTTTTTCTGTTTCTGTCTCTGTCTCTCTCTTTCTGTCTCTGCCTCTCTCTCTCTCTCTCTCTCTCTCTCTCTCTGTGTGTGTGTATGGGACACTACTCCATCTTACTGGTTACCTATTACACAGAGCATCTCTTAGAAGCTACTATACAGAATCCTTCTCTGGGAAAAGGGATTTAATTCAATGGTTCCACCACCTGTCTCGTAAGCACAAGGACCCAAGTTTGATCCCCGGTACCAAAAACAAAACAAAACAGAATCCTCTGAATATCTAAGTCTAGAGAATATTTCCATGTTTCCATTTTAGCAAGCAACATGACATGACAATACAACAATGGATATCTGTTCAGCCTTCTGTCTTTGTCCATAGCTGCACTCTCCTTGAGGAATAAACACACACTTCAGCCATTATTATATGCATAGAAATTAGCACTATGCCTAGCAATATAGGATAGATAGATGCTACTGTCAGCGAAGGAACAAGGAAGGAAGGAAGGAAGGAAGGAAGGAAGGAAGGAAGGAAGGAAGGAAGGAAGGAAGAAAAAAAGGAATTGAATTATGACACAGAATAAATATCTTACTAAAGCAGGAGAGTAGAGCAAGAGAATATTTCCGTTTATATTATTTTTCCTGCACTAATATGTGATTACTTTTGCCTTTGCTTCCTAGAAGTCATAGTAGGGTTCAAAGTGAAAGAGGGCTTTGGACCATGTGAAGTATTGAATTCCATATGAGTGCATGTTATCCCATCTCACATTTCCAAATGCCAAGTTTTCATTATCATTTATTTTTAGGGTTAGATGATCAAGTAAAATTGAGATAGGAATTTTAAAACTAGGTTCAATTTCAATTGCTCCAGGAATGAGAACTATTAAATCATCTGCAGTTACATGCACCATCATAAGAACTGATTTACCAACAGAGCACAACAGAGGGAATACAGCTAAAGGAAAGCAACTGCAGCTGCTATAATTTTACATGAGTAGGAAGCAAGCACAAATATCGGTTCCTGGGAGGATGGTGGAGTTTATATATCCAGGATGGACCTGTAGGCAGTAGATCCAAAGCCAAATGTGGCTTGAACCTTGGTTCTCAGGACCAACATGTTTAAGATCATATGGTTATCAAGTAGACCAAAGTACAGAGAGCAAGAGTAGTGATGAAAATATTCCTTACAAGTTTCTAAAGATACTACTTAATGTAGGCTATCTGTGAACACAATAAATAGCTGTAGATCAATTTCATTTTCAGAATGAATAATTATTTTCACATACCTAGTTATTAAATAACTATCTTAATCCAACTTTATTAAATAAGAGAAATTCAGCTCATTGGTAATGAAAATAATCATAAGTCATTGGAGGAAGATGAGATATCTGACCATTTAATTAAAGATCAGCAATTTCTAGTAACAGTATACTAAAACCACAAAGGCAACGTGACCTTTAAATATGTTCACTAAGGATATAAATAGAGTAGCTGTACCTTTGTGTGTATGTGTGTGTGTGTGTGTGTGTGTGTGAGAGAGAGAGAGAGAGAGAGAGAGAGAATAAAATGTACTTTCACATAACATTTAGAATAAATGTGTAGTCCTTTGAGACCATAGTGCTTAGTGGAATAAGTCAGACATGGAAGCTTAAATATTACACAATTTCTCTTATATGAGAAACCCAAAGTATGAATAATTTAAAGAGGAAAATAAAAGATAATAGGAAATACAGATATAGACCCTTTGCAAATGAGAAAATGATCTAGAGTCGAAGTAGGGGCGAGAAGAGAAAGTAAAAGGGTTAAGATTTGATATGTGCATATACTGACTCCCCACAATGAATGTATTCGCAATATATGACAAAAATGTACTAACAAAAAGAAATAAGTTGCATCGATGCCAAGAAATGTAAAGAAAATATCAACATAATTCTTAATAATGTTAAGGTAAAAAGGAAATTGAACATGCATTTTGTTTTAATAGATTCTACAAAATAATCTATGCATAAAGTTCAGTTATTTTTATCCCTGTAAACTTACAAACACTAGGAGAATTTTCAGTTTAAAAGATATACTGAGAATTCAATGTTCATTTCCTTTTTTGCTTTTATTTTCTCTATGCTAACTGGTAGAAATCAAGTGACTAAATTATTTAGAGTTCTTATGAGAGTAAGGAGCAATGGCAAAAATCATCAGTTAAACCAGAAGATGTAAAAACTGGTGATGAAGTGACTCAGAAGAATATAGTGAGTTCTATGTCACAGAACCGTAGAGGTACGGAGCAAAGCAAGGTTCCACTAGGACCTGGAATGGGAAACAAACACACCTACTCCTTTTTATCAATAATCACTTCATGGTGTGTGTTAGCCTATAGAGGAGGCAAGTAGTCTCTGTCTCTTAATCTCTTTTTTCTTTATTCTCTCCCCCTCCCCTCCCC
>NW_022900951.1:104863961-104902047 GCF_012274545.1 Fukomys damarensis
CTCTCCCCCTTCCTGTCTCCCTCCCTCTCTTTCTCCCCCTCCAGCCTTCTCTCCCTCTCTCTCTCTCCCCCTCTCTCCCACCCTCCTTCCCGCCTTCTACTGTGCAATGTGTATATAGCCAAAGGTAATTCAGCCACATGTGATGTTCTGTCAGAGTGCGTGACCATGTTGGCATAGAGAAGGAATGATTACTTGGAGGCTAGACAAGGTTCGATCACCAAGAGCAGCTATAGAGTTAGGCTGACTCCCAGGAGTAACACGAAAGTCTGAAACCCTCAGCCTTTTATTTAAAATGTCAAGGACAAGGGTAAAAATGAGAACCAAGACCTGTCATGTAAAGGTACAAGATCCCAGTGACGAATGTAACTGTACTGTATACCTAAAATGTACCAATAAAGTCAATGAGGAAAATAAAATAAAATGTAAGAGAAAAAAGCAGTTTGGGCAAAAACCTGTCTCAAGGCTGGGCGGTTTTCTGGGGGAAAGGGAAGGACAATAGCCAGATACAGCATGCGTCATTGATCTAAACTTCTTCCATTTGCCCCACAGTTTAACCATTAACCCTTGGCCAAGTTCTCCATAATGTCCCATTTCTAATATCCAGAAGAACTGCTTGGAATCTTTCTCCAGATTCCAATTTCTCAGGGAAGATTATCTAATAATCTGTATAATTTACCCTGCCTATACTGTGGACTATCGCATACACACAGTGTGAGGCAGGTCAGCCTAGTCAGGTTCTGTTCTCTAAAAGCTGCTCATTGAGAGGTGAACACTTGCAGCTCAGTTTAACTTAAACCCTGGGTTCAGCTAGTTGGGTAAGGAATTAGAAACCTGTGCCAAGGGAAACACAGTGTAACAGTCGAGGTTATAGTTCCCAATGTCTAGACGGGAACAAGTGATCTCCCCAGAAGTGACCTTATCTTCTTATCTGGAGTAGTGCTCATTTGAGTAACAAGTATATACATTTCACATCACAATATAATTTCAGTCATAGGGCTTAGGCAGAGTATTTGCTGAAAGACAGATTACAGCAACTCTACAGGAAAAAATATCCGCATTACATATATGAAAAGTGTAAGATATTTTTCAATATTGACAAGAAGAGAAAAGTGACACCAGCTTCACTTGATGAGAGAACAGACGTGTAATTCAGGTATCATTTAATTAATCCTTAAAATAACTCTGAAGGAAAAAAAAAACAGCATCTTGGTTCCTAATGTTAATGGCAGAAGTCACACTTGGCATGTTATTTAAATTCTATATAATAATCCAATTACTGCCATCAGACCTGTTTTAAAAATCAGTTTTCTGGCATGATCAATGGATGGTTTTAATCTAAGATTCCACTTGGTAATTACCATGCTGCATGAGACAACTTGAAAAGAATAATGAGATAAAATACATTCTATATTAAAACAACAGTGAATAAAGCTTGAAATTTCTTTTGATGATTTAGTAGGCGTTTCATGAAGTCATGAGGTCTCAGGGCTCAAGTTACAAACGTCACTTCTCTTTGAATATTGACTGTGGAAAGGCACCAGTTAATGGAGAGTTATTCCAGATAGGAGGGCAGGTAAGCTGTCTTTTACTCATACAATGAAATAAGGCCATTCGAATATTATACATGTGTTTCAACTTGTTCTGTAAGAGGCTTAATTCTTTGAGATTTTGATCTACACAAGATAGTAAACAACAATCCAAATATTCCCAGGGGTTAAAGATCAAAAGACTATTAAGAAAAATGTGAGCCTTGTAAGCAATCTTCCCAGTGATTGTTTAAATTGTGAACAGACAGCTGTGCTATATTAGCAACAAAATATGACGACTGAGAAATCATATAGAGAGATCATGGCTGTAATGCAATAAAATATTCAACAACGTTGTCATCTGATGACTATTAAATGGCCTACCACATGAGTATTACTAGCCTAAATGTAAACACCTGTGTTTTTAAAACATACATTTACTGGTATTAATTCTGTGTGAAGTCATGATAAGTGTTATGTGTACAAAGATAAATAAGATGCCATCTTAGTCCTTCAGGAGTACAAAGTCCACAGAGAGAAGGCCAACTAATCAAATGATTTAAATGTACAATAGTGCAAGTAGGTATAATGTGCTTTGAGAACCCAATCCAGTCTCAGGGTAGAGAGTAGCAAGCAAGTTCATACCTCTGGAGGAGATGATAGATGACTTGATTCGTAATGGAGAAGTTGAAATACACTAGAAAAAAAATGGAGTGCAGTCAGTACAAATAGATTACAAGAGCAAAAGGTTGCAGCAGTAAAAAAGTTGTGAAGTGTGTGAATAGAAAAGACAATGAACTCATCAGTACTGAAGCAAGTTCAAGGCTGGGAAATGAGAGAAGAATTAGATTAAGATAGCACTTAAAAGCAGAGAGTGATTGCAACACTTTTATCACATTGTCTACAATTTAGGCCTTTAGGGTTGTTGTAGGCATGTTATACTGACCCAGTATAATTCTCTATACAAACTAGCAGAAACCCAGGTCTCAGATTTTAGCCTCTAATATATGAACTTATCCTGCAACCAACTGTACTCCCTGATGCTATAAAAGAACCAAGTTTCTCTGCCTTCATTTCATAACAGCCATAGTGCCTGTCTTCTCTTGCATCCCAGTTGCAAACGTCAAGGTCCTCAGTCAACTAATCTGGATGCAAGATGTCCGGAGCTACCTCGTACACTTGATCATGAGATTTTGAATTGCTTTCCAGGCCTGGCATTTATGAAAGGATATGACCACAATTTGGGGAAGCATATTAACCAACATGTAATAATCTCAAATCACAATGACAGAGGATAGATGTAGTGTTAAAAAGTGGTTGAGGGGGATAGGAGCACTGATGAAACACAGCTTGATAATGGAAAGCTCCACTATGATAATGGAAAGCTCATAAACAGTGAGCTCATATAACATTCTGCTAGGAAATTAATAGGTAGCACTTGTTTAATCTTATGAGGCAGTTATTTCTTCAATTTCACAGAAGAAAAAATTAAGCCCTGAGAGGTTATATGACTCACTCAAGGCTTCCCAATTAGTATGTAGCAAGATTAGAACTCAGGTCCTCTGACTTCACATTTGAAGCTCTGGCAAGTGGATAGAGAAGAAATTGTAAGAATTCTTTCATTCTTTGACACAATCTCTAAGTATAAAGGAGGTACCTATGGGGATAGTAAGGAAGGGTGTATTTAATACTTACAGGAAGAAATGAAAAGTCTCTCCAGATCCCAGGTATACTCAATTACTCCCCTTTTTACCACCTAATGACCCTTTTCTTTTTCTCATTGAGTTTCTTGGTACATTTTAGGTATACAGTACATTTTCATTCATCATTGGGATCTTGTACCTTGACATGACAGGTCTTGGTTCTCATTTTTTCCCCTTGTCCCTGCCTTCCCTTCACCCCCTCCTCCAATCCCCATTTACAAACATTTTATTTCCATTTTTTCTTTTTCTCCCATTTTTTTCCTTTCCCTTATTACCTTTCTCCTACCCTTCCCTTTCCCTACACCTTTAGACCCTTTAAAAGAAAGAAAGATGATATAACTCATTCTACTGTTAAAGACAAACTTCACGGCTTTTGGAGAGACAAAAAGTAGTTTGAATAACAACTCCCTTTCAAAAGAGTTGTGAAACTTCAGGCAACGTTTCTAAGTCAAAGCTTCATTTTTTGTAAACTGGATGCTCTAACGACAATACTATCTTCCAGCTGTATCATGAGATATGCAGTAGAACACACAGGGAATCATATTTAATTACATTCTTTCTCACCTATAACCTTAATACACTAACTCCTTTTTTCTTAAAATATGTTGCTCATACAAAACTCCACAATTATATAATCTAGTAAGACAATTTAAATGTCAGTTGACTGTTTTCTGACTCCTGGGGGAGCTGGGCATTGCTGGGAAAATTTTTATGAATATCATGCTAGGTTCTTACTACACAATGAAAGCATTCCCCCAAAGGCCCGTTAAAGTCTTGGTCTCCAAGTCAGTGGCATTGGAATCTGATGGAAACCTTAGGAATTAGATTCTACAGGGAAGTTCTTAGGTATTTGGGGATATGCCCTCAAAAGGACTTGTCATTAACTCTTTTGAAGATATTTTGGAGAAGTAGGTAAAGCTGGGTCAAATGGAATTTCTATTTTTAGTGTTTTGATGACCCTCCATATTGATTTCCATAGTTGTACTAGTTTACATTCCTATCAGCAATATAGAAGAGTTCTTTTTTCCGTACAATCTTGCCAGTATTTGTTATTTTGGAATCCTTGATAATAGTCATTCTTACTTGAGTAAGAAGGAATCTAAGTGTTGTATTGGTCCACATTTTTAAAGGTCAAAGATGCAATATGTGTATATACCAATTCCCCAAGACTGATGCAATTATTATGTATTTCAAAGACACAATAATAAAAAGAAAATATATGAAACAAAAATCATCAGAACTACAAGGAAAAAACTGGACAAAACCCAAAAGGTGTGTGCGTCACCCCAGTTTTTTCCTCTTCCTTTCTGGTTTTGTTTCCTGGCTGATAAGGTGAGAGGTTTTGCTCTGCCAAACACTTTTGCTGTGATGTGTTACCTCATCAGAGGTCAAAAGCAATGGGCTCACTTGATCATGAACTGGCATATCCAAAACGGTGAATGAAAATAAACCTTTTATATTTGTTAGATGCTTGAATCAGGTTTGTTATAGCGATGAAAATCTCACTAATATGATTCTTTTAGGTGAGCCCTTATTTCCTTCCTAAATTGAAACTTCAGATCTGATTGGCAACAGTTTATACCAAAGGTATTTCCCTTTTCTCAGGGCTTCCAAGGTTCAAACTTCAGCAAATGATTTCTTCTATCCACTTCTCTGAGGGGGAAAAATCCTATTTAAAATAAACTCTTCAACCCTGAATAATCAAATTTCAAATGTTCCTCATATTTTAACTTGTTTTCTTTTCATTTTTCTTATTTTGGAGCAGGTAGTATCCCACTCTTCTAAGATAATCTCTGAATCACTGTCCCTTTCAGATCTTTTGCCCTCCTTCAATATTTTATTCTGTCATATTAAGCCCTTCTTCCTTTTACATTTTCAATAATTTTTCTTTACATTCATTTATCCTCTTAGACTTGCAAATCCTCTAAAATCCCCTTTTAAATAAAACATTCTAGAATTCAGCAAAGTATTTAGAAAGAGTGGGAAAATCAAGGAATGTTTATGATATGTGTGAATTCTCTTGTGAAAAATCCTCTTTATGAAAAAAATACATATTTCTCTTCTCTCCTAGTATTTTTAATGGTGTAGTTTATACTCAGTTCTACTTCTTCATATCCTATTCCAATTCACTGGTCTAGTTATTCTAATCTGACTTCTGTTCTCACCTTCTCACAGATAATACTCGATCAGTTTACCAGTGAATGGCCTTTTGATCACTACCTCTAATGCCCTTCCCAAGTGCAATTCTATTCAACTTCAGAACACTTTTGACACTTTTTCCCTCTTGACAAAGGAAAGTCTTTGCCATTGGCTTCTGTCACATTCATTTGACAAGTATTTTGTCAGAAATTTCTAAACTGAGAAAAAATAATGAATTAAGAAGACCCTCCTGTCCTCAAGTAACATATGAGCTGGTGAATGTTCACCTATCTTCTCATCTAAGATCTTTGATTGTTCTTGCTTGAATCCTTCATGAGCATTTTCTCTTCTATGCCAGGAATATTTCCATCTGAATATCAAAGTAACAAATCAAAAATGTTGCAATCTCATCCCATTATCTATCTCCTCTAATAAGCTGCCCCCAATTATTCAAATTTTGACTTACGAGCTACTTTTCTCCCAGCTGATAGAATAGATGTCATGGTGTCATCTTTAAAGTATCCCTCTCACTCATCTATTCCAATGAGTTGATAACACTCTTTAGATCTTCTTCCCCTTCTTTTTAATATCTGTCTTACCTTTCCCTCTTCTCTGCCAGCAGTCTGGTTTAGAACATCGGGACATTATTACCTACAGAGGTATAGTAGCTTAACAGTTTCCCATCATTCAATTTCCCTTGCTTCAAACTAATTTCATTAATCCCATAACATGGGCCTTTTTAAATTGCAGCCTCTCTTTTCAAAAACTAGTCCACTGATGAATTCCTGTTCCATAAATAATAAAATTGAATTTTAGTTTTTTTTAGGAATCTCCACATTGATTTCCATAGTGGTTATACTAGTATACTTTTCCATGAATGTGTAAAGAAGATATGGTATTTATACACAAGGGAGTACTAACCTGCTCCAAAGAGAGACATACTTAAGTCATTTGAAGGGAAATGGATGAACCTTGACACCATTATGTTAAGTGAAATAAATCAGACACAGAAACCAAAATATCACATGGATTATCTTATATGAGTAATCCAAAATATAAATAAAGAGTAAAATAAAATATAGATAGCAGGAAGTAGGGAGAAAGATCTTTCTCATGTGGTAAGGAGATCAAGAGATGAAAAGAGATGGAGGGAGGTACAAGAGAGATAGGGAAAGGGTTTGAAAAAATAAGATGCAATAGGCCAGGGATTTAGCTCAGTGGTTCCAGTGCCTGCTTCACAAGCACAAAGAACCAAGTTCAATCCCAGCTACCAAAACAAACAAACAAACAAAAAACAAACATTAAGATGCATTATGTGCAAGTACCAACTCCAAAGAAAGTAAACATAATGTATTGCAAGCATGGAGTGATAAAAACAAACAAATAAATAAATAAATAAATAATGAATAAAATCTAATCTGTTCTTTCTAATAACCAGACTTTCCTAGGATTATCTTCTATAACACACATTTGACATCCTCTACATTCTAATAATGGTGAAACTTTCAATGTCCATGATGTATGTGTTGCATTTTGTTTTTAGTATACATCTTCTTTTCTGTTCATTATGCTCAGAATGTCCCCAATATTTATCTATGTTTTCTGGATAATAAATTTCCAAGTCTCATTTCAAAACTCACCACTTCTAAGAATTAACTCACTCCCCATGGACACATTATATTTTCTTTGGATTTTATTTATAAAATGTCTTCATCTTGTTGCTGAGTTATCCTGGAGCTTCTCTTTTATCTCTTCCATTTGAATAGGTTGTGAATATCTTCGGTACAAGATCATGACCCACTAGCCTGTGTGTCTGCCACACCCAACACAGTAGGTACCTTTTATGCAGCAAATACTCGCTAATGCTGCCTTAAACTAAAAAAAAAAACACCTGGAAGAAAATTCACCATAGCAGGGCCACTTTGAGTGAAAAGTGATCAAGCTGTTATCTAGTTAATTAAGAGAGGCAGGTAGAAAACTGCAAATTATTGAGAACTTGAAAAGAGTAGTTCAAGAGGCAAATGGAACAGAAGGGAGGGTTAGTTTCAAGAAAAACTTCACTCACTTCAGTTGTTGCTTTCCCTTTCTAAACTTGCCTTATCTTCACACCAACGGAGAAAACAAAAGGTGGGGTGTCTCAAGCTTGCCTGTCAACCCAATGGGCAAGCACGTGCATATCTCAGACTGCTAACATAGTCCCAACTTATAGCCCATCCCTTGGTTCCTTCAAGTCATGATCTCTTTTGCTTATCACCAGCGGAAATGGGTAAGATATACCAATCATTTATAAAGTATCTGTGATTGCTTTGGAATAAGATCCATGATATTGTTTCTATATCTCATACTTTATAATATAGCCACATTGCTCAAGTACCCCATTCAAGGCAAACATATATAAGTTGAGTCACACTTTAATTCTAACTCCCATTGCCACAGCACTCTCTCTGCCATCTTCAAGGATTTTTTTTCCTCATCGAGTTTATTGGTACATTTTAGGTATACAGTACAGTTACATTCATTATTGGGATCTTGTACCTCTACATGACAGGTCTTGGTTCTCATTTTTCCCCTTGTCCCTGCCCTCCTTTCATTCCCTCCTCCCGTCCCTATTTACAAACACTTCATCTTCAAGGTTTTAGACAGTAAAACTCCACACTCTGCAGAATAAATGCTCCTTTTTCTACCCAGTTAAAATATATGCTACTTGTCTTTCTAACTTATAAGTTTGAAAATATTATGGGATTTTCCTTTTTCTACCACTGTGCTATCAGAATGATACACTAGTCTTAAATAGTCGCCGAATTCAGCCTCAGCTCATAGGATCACACTAGTACCCTTACAAATATTCACATGAAACCATTTAACCAATATTAGTCTAGTACCTAAGTGGGCCTCTCATTGAGCCAGGTGGTGGGAAGACAGGGCCCCGGCCTTCATGGGCATAGTTATTTGTAAGTAAAATAACTCCTGTAGATAATTAAGATGAATATATTCCTTTTAAAATTAAATTTAACTGATGCATTGAACCATAAAAATTGTCATGAGATGCTTTGATAGCAGTAAATAAAACATAATCAGACTAAACTTATCTACACAAATATTTATTATTTCTTTATACTGTGAACTTTCAAGCTTCTTTTATCCAGCTTTTTGAAATGTATCATACAGTTACTGTTATCTGTAGTCAGCCTATCTTGCAGGTCTACACCAAAGCTTCTTGCTCCTTTCTAATTGTGACTTAGCACCAATAATCAACCTCTGTCCATTCCTGTATACCCTCTACTGTCCCCAGACTCAAGTAACATTCTACTTTCTACTAGCAGAAAGTAGTAGCCATTCTATTGTCAACTTCTAGGAAATCAAATTGTTTAAGTTTCACATGGGAGTGAGACTATGCACTACTTGTCTTTCTGTGACTGGCATATTTCATTTAGCATAATTATATCCATTTCCATCTGTATTGTCATATAGATGAACATATTCATAATGTTTTTATATATAGACCAGAAATAATCATGCATTTGTATGCACGAACCACATATCCACTGACTCGGAAACACTGTAAAAATATCTGATATATAAAAACATAAAAATTGTACATATTAATGGGGTGACAGTGAACAGTCCATTCATGTTGTTGCAAATGACATGGTTTCCTTTTTCTTAGCTCCATTGTATTCCACTGTACATATGTAGCACATTTTCTTTATTCATTCATCTGTAGATGGAGACTTACATTGTTTTCATTTTTAGCTACAGCAACTAGTGCTACAGTGAACATACCAGTGAGATATGTCTTTGATGACACACTGATTTCCTGTAGCTATATACTCACCCACAAGTCACATTGCTGGATCAATAATATTTTAATATTTTGATGAACCACTATACCGTTTTTCATAATAGCTGTATTGATTTACATTCCATACAGTGTTCAAGAGTTCTTTTTCTCTCCATCTTTGCCAGCACTTCTTAACTTTATTTTTGTATTTTGTATTTTATTTTGTAGTACTGGAGATTAAACCTCTGGCCTTTGCACTGAGCTATATCCCTATACTTTTTTAATGTTGACTTTAAGACAAGAGCTCTCTAAGATATTAACTTGCCCAGGCTGGGCTCAAACTTGTGATCTTCCAGCCTCAGGCTCCAAGAGCGCTAAATCAATAGGCACATACCACCACACCAACCTCAACTTTTATCTTTTTGAAAAAAGCCATTCATACTGGGGTGAGGAGATTTAACATTGTAATTTGCATTTCTCTGGTTAAAACTGATGAGTATTTTCCATCAATCTGTTCATCATTTTTATCTTCTTTGGAGAAATACCAATTTAAATCTATTGTCTATTTTAAATTGGTATACTTGGTTTTTTTTTGTTGTTGAGTTTTTAGGTTTACGGGATATTAATTCTTCATCAAATGTATACGTTGTAAATATTTTCTCCTAGTTTCCAGGTTGTCTCTGCACTTTATTGAATATTTCCTTTGCCGTATTTTTTAAAGTTTGTGGTTTTATATAATCGCACTATATATTTTTTATTTTGTTTTTATGTATTTGAGGTCTTGTCAAAAGTATCCTTCTCATTCCAAATTACCTAAAGCATTTCCCTATGTTTTCTTCTGCTAGTTTCATAGTTTCAGGTGTTACACTTAAGTCTTTAATCTGTTTTGAGTTGATCATCGCAAATGAAAAAATAATAGAGCTCTAGCTTTATTACTCTGCATGCTAATATCCAAGTTTCCCAACATCATTTGTTTTAAAATTGTTCTTTCTCCAGTGCATGTTCTCATCACCTTTGTCAAAATCGCTTGTCTAAACTCTCTATTCTCTTGCATTGTTCTATGTATCTGTTTATGTCAAGACCATGCTGGATTGCTATGGCTCCCTACTATGAATCCCACATGATCATAGTGAATAATCCTTTCAATGTTTCATTGGATTTGGTTCTCTCGTACTTTATTGAGGAGTTTTGTGGCTGTGTTCATTGAGGATATTAACCAATGCTTTTTTTGTTTCATCTGTATCTGTTTTTGGCATCAGGGCTATGCTGGCCTTGGCATGGGTTTGGAAGAATTCCTATCTTTTATTAATTGTTCAATGCTGTTTCTCTCTTTGTATTTCTCCACAACTTCTTTCTGTTAAGGTGTGTCTAGGAATTCATTCATTTTTTTCTGTGTTACAAAATGTGTTCATATTTAATTGCTCATAATAATTTCTAATGATCTTTTGTGTTGAATGGTGTAATCTGTAAAGTTTCCTTTTTTCATCTTTGACTTTGTTTACTTGAATTTCTCTCTCCTTTTCTTAATTGAGATGATAGTTTATTCATTTTGTTTATCTTTCTGAAGGACCAGATATTTATTTCATTGATCTTTTATGTTGCTCTATTGGTCTTCTTTTTAAAAATTTCTGCTCTGATCTGTACTATTTCTTTCCCTTTACTATTTTTGTTGAAATTTTTAGCTCTTTTGGTTCTAGTTCCTTTAGTTCGAGTTATAAATGGCTTATCAGAGATCTTTCTACATTTTTGACATGAGCATTGATTTCTATAAACTTCCCTACTAGTACTATTTCTACTGTTTCCCATAGGTTTTGGTATATTGTCTCCTTTTTCATTTATTTCAAACTCTGCTTAAATGTCTATCCTGATTTCTTCCTTCACTCTTTAGTTGTTTGAAGGTAAGTTGCTTAATTTCTGTTGTGGAGTGGTCTCTTAGAGGGTCCAGGCCCCCCCATAGCTATTCTCTGTTTCTCACCTGGTCTCCAACCCTCACTCTATTGGAGAATGAGGAATTGGGGCAAGAGTGCCTCAGAACGAAAGCCTCCTGCAGAAAATGAGGAAGTCAGGTTTGAAAAAACTCAAAGTGAAATTCTATGGTTTGGCATATACAGGAAAAAGCTATCTTAATAGCAGACTGTGCTGGGGTAGGATGCAGAGGAACTTGAAGGAGTCACCTAGTGGGTTTCCTGTGGGTGTGCTCATACTTCTAGGGGTAAGCTGATTTCTAGAGTAACTGTTTCACTAATTAGTGTAATCTAGGCCAATCGGTGTCTTAGAATTTGTTTCTGGGGCAAGGAGATGGTCAGTGGGCTAGGAGTTTCTCAATAAATGCATGCAATAGTTTCATAAGAGGTAGCTTCCTCAAGCACATACTGTACAATCAGGATGTGGCAGTTCAGAATCATGAGCGACCCAGGTCTTGAGCTGGATTTCCCGGCCTATGCCCCTCTAATCTATCCCTACACTCCCATTTATTTATATGCTTGCCAATGTTTCTCCTCATTAATAGTTTTTACAATTGTTGCATTGCAGTAAGAAAAGATATTCAATATGATTTCAATTTTTAAAAATGTTTAAATCTTGTTTTGCAGCTTAATATATGATCTCTCCTAGAGAATGCTTCATGTGTTGATGAAAACTTTGTACTCTGTAGCTACTGAAGAAAATCTCTTCTAGATATCTTGTAGCTCCGTTTGGTCTAAGTTTTGATTTGACTATGCTAATTTTTGGCTAACTTTCTGTCTGCATTATCTGAACATTGCTGACAATGGTGTGTTAAGTCCCCAGCCACTATTTTAATGGAGTTCATCTCTCCTTTTAAGTCTACCAATATTTCTATATTCTGATATTGTGCTTACACGTGCAGAACTAACTTGTATTACTTAAATGAAAATTTTGTCACCATATCTTTCTCATATCCTTTTACTCCTATTTACTTAAATTCTACTTTGCTACTTCTGCTTTCTTTTAGCTTCCATTTTCATGGAATGCCTTATTCCATACCTTCACTTTCAGTAAATGTGTTTCCTCAGAAGTAAAACGACTTTTTTGTAAGCAACACATACTACAATCTTTTTAATTCATGCAGTCACTCTATGTCTTTTAATTGGAGAATTTATTCCATTTACATTTAAGGTAACCATTAACAGACAAGGTCTTAATACAGTTATCATGTAACTTGTTTTCTAGTTTTAGTTACTTTCTTTCTCCCTTCTTCTGTGGTGGTTCAGAGAACTACCTACCGTAGTAGTATGTATTCATTACATATTATTTTTGGTTCATCTATTGCAAATTTTTGCTTTGTTGTGATTCTGAGGTTTAGAAAATGTTTTGATTATAACAAGCTATTTTGAAATGACAACTTAGTATCATAAAGATAAGAATAGAAACTAATAAACAAAAGAACAAGAGAAATGTGTAAGAACATTATTCAGTTGAATTCCATTCTTCCATATAATCAAAATATTCAATATCCCATTTCACAGATTTCTAAATTGCCTATATTTTAAAAATTAAAATAATTATTATTTGAACTTTTAAATTTTCCTCCATATTAAAGATATAAGTGGTTTACACACTCTGCCTATGATATTAAGACCTTCTGAAATTATATAATTTCTTTTATCCATAACTTTTATATGGTTCTATGTTTCTATTTTCTTCTTACTCATCGTCTCAGTTTGAAGTGTCTCCCATAACATTTCTTATAAAACAGGTCTGGAAGAGAAATTCTCTTAACTTCTGTTTGGAAAAGTTTTTATCCCCTCTTAATTTCTAAAGGACAAATTTTATGGGTAGAGTATTCGTTGTTGACAATGTATTTCCTTTAGTACTGTGAAAATCTTGTGCTTCTCTAATGGCTTATACAGTTTCTTGGGTCTGGTAAATTGGATTACTTCTATTTGTTATTTGTTTCTCTTTTATTGCACACTTAAGAATCTTCTCTTTATATTTTGCCTTTGAAAACTTGATTATAAGATGTGTTGGGGTAGAATTTGTTGGGTTAAATTTCAGTAGTGAATTTAATCTTGCTGTACCTAGATATTTGTATCTTTCTCTAGGTTTAGGAAGCTTTTCTGTTATTCTTTCTTTTTTATTGTTATTAGTACATGTACATAGTACATGTTTGCATTCCTTGTGGAAGGTTGGTATGTGGACATTACACATCCTAATTCTTTTCCCTTCTCTCTCTTTCCACATGCATTTATTAACTCCCTTCCTTTTTCTTGTACATTTGCTATACATAAGCTTTGTACCTCCTTTATTCATCCCTCCTTATTCTTTTATCAGCTTGTATTTTCAGTAGCCTGTCCTCAAGTTCCCTCATTATTTTTTTCTGTTTGATCTATACTGTTATTGATGCAAATTCTCACATTTTTTAAATTTCACTGAGTATAGTTTTGAACTGAAGGATTTCTGTGTGATTTTTTTTCTTTCATCTGTTTTTTAAGTTTTTCCTTTAGAGTATTGAAATATTTCTCTGTGTTTTCTTGAAGGTCATTGAGCTCTTGGTGAATACATGGAATATTATATTTTCTAGGCATTGAAGGATTAGGTATTTATTTAAATCTTCCTAATCTGGTTTTGTTTGTGTCTGTCTTTTCAGAAATTTTGAATTAGCTGCTTATTTTCTCTGATCCCATAGTCACTCTCTATTTTAGCACTAGGTGATACCCAGTGCACTTTACCAGGAGTCTGATGGTGGTATATTGCTGTTGTTTCCATACTAGAGGGCAATTAAAACCCAGACTTGTCCCAAACACTATGTTGAATGTTTGTCCCAAATACTCTGGTAGGTTACTGGTCAGAAAAACAACCAAACCAACAAAAAAGCAAACAGGAGAATATCTAGAGAGATGATTCTGTCCCAACAAACCCTTCCCTAGACCCAGAGTAGGCCCACAAGTCACATCCACAGTTATTGGCCTACTGTTAGATATTGCAGGATTCTGCCTAGCTCTGGGTATAGTCAACATGGATGGATGACTTACAGGCTTTTCTGTCGCATCTGCAGCCAAACAGTTACAAAGTTGAGGCGCATCTTGAGCCCAAAGGCCACAAAGACTAGCATAACACTAAATGAGGACCAAAGCCCACACTTCTACTGGCTACCCATTGCTGAGATTGTCTCATGGCTGAAGACTGCTTCAAACAGACACAGGGGTTGCTAGATGGAATATAAGTCTGTAGGATGAAGTCATATGTCTTCCCCCAGAACTGGAGCTTTACAGGAAGGCCTGGAAATGGAAGCTGCTGGGATCTGCACATTGTTAGTTTTCACTGTCCCAGTGCTGAGCTTCATGACAAAATCTTGTGCTGTTCTATGTGTCCTACACCTAGCAAATGAGTTTTACACCTCACTATGCTGCCTAAGATTAGTGTACAGTTGGTGCAGACATACTCTTGGCCACTTGGTTTTATACTAAACTGGGTTACTTCTTAGTCTCAAAGCCTCATGGACCTTAATAGTCTCAGGGATCTACCAGGACTTGTGCTGCAGTTGGCTTTGATCCAGGTTCAAACACAAGTTCAACACAGTGGTGTGTAGGTCACTGACCAGTGCCTGGACAATTCCCAAACTCCATCTGTAAGCACTGGCCTGGAAATAACTGTTCTGTAAGGTTTTGAGAGATGTTTGAGACAATCCCTTGGATATAAAGGCTGATGCTAAGCTGGTTTGCACTTGAGTCTCACAACCATAGGGACCTGCCTCATTTTGGAAGTAGCATGTATGCCCCAGGTCCACACAAAGGTTGGAACTGATGTTGTGGAAACTCAGATCTGTCCCTAAGGTCCTGGTATTTGCCTGCTGCCAGAGATGGTCTGTGGGCTCTGCCCCTGAGCTCTGGCTTGCCTATAGGCCCTTCAGTTTCTACTGGGCATAGGGTCTTACAAGTGGCAAAAATAACACTGGGCTCTAGACAAAGCTATGTGTTAGTTTTTGTCCTGCTTCTTAGAAGGTGGAGTCCTGCTGTCTGCCATGTTATTAGAGGTTGGTAGAGGAGAAGTAGAGGATTTCTTTTGACATGTGGCATAATATATTCTCAGAGACTCTGTCTGGTGGTAGTGTTAATTGTCCTTTACGCAGCATGGGGGCTCAATGTAGTGGGTCTATTTAAGACCTGAACTTAATTCTCTGTTCTTCTTCCTCCAAAAAGAAGGTAGCTTTCTCCAAGCTGGACCGCTTAGAATTGTGGGATGTGGGCAACATGCGAAACTCCTTCCTTCCTATCTTTTTCAGTGTGTGCATAGTGTTTTGTTTTGCTTTTTTCCATTCTGTTATACTAAAAACAGGCACTAAGGTCTCTCACCTAATTCCCTAGGCTCTTGTGATGGTAGTTTGGTGCATTAATATCTGTTCTGTTTGGTGTATCTATGAGGATAGCTCAGCAGAGGGTCTTAGCTGCTATCTTGCTCTGCCTCTCAAGGAGATATTTTAATTTAGGAAAGGAAACAAAATAGCTAAGTTAAGTTCTATCGGAAAGTACTTGTCCTTCCAGTTTTTTACCTCCTACTTCAGTCAACAGCTTTCACTTGTTTCCACTTCAACAGATAGAAAATAGACTCTGCCTTTACAAAACATATATAAATGCTCTTAAACTGTCCCAATTCTCTTTTACATGGCACTGGTGCTTTGAAGTGGGGAATCTTATGTCTGACTCACTTGTTTGGATGCCTCTTACTCCTGTCTCTTAACTGGCTGGCTAAAATCTTACCATCTGCTTTGTTCTGTTCTAACTCCTGATCACTACCAAACACCAAATTTACCCAGGCTATGATACTATTACTTTAGCTCAGGACTCACACAATTCTCCACTCCTTATGTCTATTCCAACAGTGTCTTTTTCGCCTAGCACTGACCTACAATCTGTGGGAATGAGACCAACCAGACATCAAGCTGTGGCTGAGCCCTTGCATAAGAAAGAACCCTGGCTCCTGACCTGATTCAACCAGTCTATTTCTACCACTTCTCTCTCCTGTTTCACCCTCAAGCGTTTTATTTCCTCTAGGTCCAAAGTGGTCCTATTTATTGGAAATGCATATTTAAAGGTGTTTGAAGAATTCCTAAGGCCTCAAATAACCATAAATATATCCTAAGCTCATTTTCTTAGTCCTATTGTCTTCCATATAAACTCCTTATTACTTTAACTATTTGTATCTATAACTCAAAGGCAAGAATACTATCTCTGAAAATTTACTTAGAAAACACCAAGCAAAAATAAGGCTCTCTCCCACTGTTTTTCTGTTTAATCCTAGAACCTGTTATCATCAACTTTATATATTTTCTTAGAAATTTACCTTACTAAATTAATGCATACAAGAACCCTAGATTTTATTTAAAAACATGTGGGTAGCAATCTTGTAATATTTTTATTAAAAAGTTAAGATAGTTCTCTATAAATAGGTAACTTAAGGAATATGAAAATTCCTAAGACAATATAAGGATTTATCACAAGCAAAAAGAGTTCCATTTCTCACAAGTGTTGTTTTACCTTGCTGTCAAGGTCTCTTTGAAGCCAAGTGGATCCTTGAGTGACATCTCTGACAAGACTCCTCAGGACAGTCAGAGACTTGACAACTTCTACCAGTTAGGGAACTAAATAGCCCACTGCAAACAGATATATAATAGAGCTCAATAAGAATTGATTGTTTATGTCACCATCCACAGTTATAGCAGGGTTGTGAATAGAGAAGATGGATCCAAGGAGAGACAGAGCAACCTCCAGATACACCTGAAATGAGAATAACTGGTTCTATGTGAGAGTTCCCCTGAACATATAGACTAGAAAATTTGAGGACAGTATTTTTTGTTCAGTAAAGAGGACAATCCACTGAAAGGAAACTACACCATGCCTTGAGAAATCCTAGGAGATAAGCCAAGCCACAGGAACTCACTGTGGCTATAAATGTCATGATATGAAGTCCTTGAGCCACAGAATAATTACATGGGAAATCCTGGTATGTCAAAGTTACCAAAGGAAGAAACCAAGGAAAATATAATTATGAGAATGTGTAGACTCCAATTTGGAGGTAGGCTCCCTGATGATGATGATCTTTTTAGTAGCACTACTAAAGGATTTGATCCTGGAAGAGAACTCGAGCTTTTTTATAGTCTTAGGGTATCCCTCAAATTCCATACGTTAAAACATAATTCACAGTGCGGTTGTGTTAAGAAGTGAGGCCTTTAGGAGGTGATCAAGTCATAAGGATAGGATTAGCAACCTTATAAAATCTTGCAGGAATGAGACCCTGTAGTAAACCAATTAGGCCCTTTTAACTTTCTGTACTTTCCCTTGTGGAAGGATGTAGCATCCAATCCCTTCAAATAATAGAGCTCTGAAGTTACAATCTTGGAATCATAGAATAGGTCATTACCAGACTCAATCATCTTGTATCTTGATCTTGGAATTCCTAGCTTCCAGAAGTGACAGAAATACATTTCTGTTGCCCATAAGCCACTCAGTCTATGCTATTTTCTTAAAGTAGTACAGAAAAGTTCACTCACATTTCTGAGTGCTTTTCCCACCTAACTCAAACATTTTGTTTTATCCCCACTATCCCCACAAAGTCTGAAAAATCACAAAGCAATAAACCACTTTGTTGGTGAAATTAAAGCAATGCAAAAAACTATCCAATGGCTATAATCAACAAGTTCTTTGGCTTTCCTTTAGCAAACTTAGATTCTGAAATATTGACAAGGGATACTGGGGGAGGAAAGGAAAGGAAAACAATTTCTGCTACCCAAGTCTCTGTTTGCCAGACTTTATCCACATAACCCTGAAGTCAAAGAATGCATTTTCACACACTTTCCCACATTTGTTTCCTCCTCCCCAATCTCCCAGAGGCTCTTCAGTCTCAAACTGGAGATAATCTTCAGATCAATGAAGGCTGATGTCAAACTCTTACTAAGCCATGTTTTCCCAGCTGGGGGTAAATTTAGCTTGCCTTGATGTAAAACTTCCTAATTAGAAATGTCAAGTCTCTGTTTAAATATCAAGGAAAGAACTAGGAGTGAGGAGCACAAGGCTATAAAAATTTTCAAATTAACTCTTCCTTCACTCTGAATTTTAAGGCTTTGGGTAGCGAAATGTAGAGTTAAATTTATACTTTCTGATTGATATGGACAGAGAAGTATAAAAGTGTAAGGTGACATGAAAAAAGTGGTAGCTAGGAGTCTCTTAAATATTTGACTCTTTAGTAGTTGGAGAAAATAGTGAAAAGCCCATTCTAAAATACTGTCATTCCCATGGACTAATGCATTAACTAGAAATATCTTTTTTTAAATTTTCTTTGTTATGGCATGGAAGGCTTATCAAGAAGATCAAAAAAATGTCTAGGACTAGAAATGCGCAGTCATTATTTACATTAACACCTCCATTCAAGTATATTTATCATAGTAGCCAATTGGAATACAGAGGAAATGAAAAAGAGGTATTAAAAGTATCACCTCACTCTTGGTGTAGATGAAAAGATTAAAGAGTGCACAGTTTGAAAATTTGATCATATCACCCTTTATTGGCACCATTCAAGAAAGGCTGGCTGTCTGGAGCTAGCTATCTACTTGCCTGTTAGCTTTTACCCTTCCCAAGGTAGCTCAGAAAGAGGTGGAGGCATTTTGCAAATTCAGAAAGTGAGAAATTTCTTTCCTCCCCATATATCTCATATCTCCAAGTGGTTTTGAGACCATGACAGAGTGTGATTTTTTATTGGTTCAATTACCAGCTGGCTTTTACCATCTTACTTGCTAATGGGACATTGGAAATAACAGGTCAAGCTAATACTAATGAATAGCTTTTTTGCCCACAAAAGTTAAAGGAATTTTCTCTCATACGTTCTGATTTTTTTCCAGAAATAAAGGAGACTTTTCCAGGTGGCATATCCAGATTCTAATTGGGGGCTGGGTAAAATTTATCATAATTAGCTTGGTCACCAGTGCCAGTCTCAAGCAGCATTTCTGTTGAATTTCTGGCTGAGGCAAGCATGCCAAGTAGAAAATGAAGCCACCAGTTATCATACAACTTCATCTTATGCCAGATTCATTCAGAAATGTGGAAATCTACAAGATTTTCAATGCATGACAGGAAGCTCATGTGCCATTGTTTTGGTTTAATGGAGCACCTTGACCAGCTCCCTCAAATCATAAATATTAGACACGTTGAAGATGATAGTAGGGTGACAGAAGCAAAATGGCTCATTGCCTTCTTACCTTGTCAACACTGTCACTGAATATGACCGTTTTTTTTTCCAAAAGTATGTTTAAAAATGAGAAGTTCAAGTGAAGTTGTTAGCACTAGTGGTGCATCTGAAGTAGGTACACAGACTTTGATACACCTGGGTGGGGCAAAAAAGAATTTGATATGAAAAAAACAATTAATTATACTGCAAGCTAATTATTAAAGATTTGGTTGTCTTATGTTGTATTTGTTATCAGTGTGTACACTGCAATTGGCTCTGAGTTGCAAGCTTTGATTGACCTAGCTGAAGCAAAATAAGTCATAGAGAATCTCTGTAGGTATTCTTCCGAATGAAGTAATAAATGTCTTGCGATGGACTTTGCAAGTATCCGAATATATTTCTAGAGTGAATAAGCCAGAGTAATACCCTGAATACCATATCTGGAAGGGATAGGTAGATTGTGTATTCACCTACATATTTGGCAATTAGGTCATAGACTTCTAAGGACACTGTCATATGAATATATAAAATAGAAGTTAAGTATGTACTTTATTTTGAAACCTAGACATCTTTTACACATATACCAAAAATTGTAAATTATGCATTAGCTAATGCTGTCATATGGCTTT
Organism: Fukomys damarensis; assembly: GCF_012274545.1. Classification (NCBI taxonomy): domain Eukaryota; kingdom Metazoa; phylum Chordata; class Mammalia; order Rodentia; family Bathyergidae; genus Fukomys; species Fukomys damarensis. The sequence goes on from NW_022900951.1 coordinate 104,883,916, forward strand.
CCATAATCACCAACTGAAGGCTTCTCCTTTATTTTTTTTGTTTGTTTTGATTTGTTTTCTCATGAAGAATTTTCAAATGTACATAGTCAGTGAAAAATGGCTGAAATCAATGGGAAATGGAGGCCAGGAACTTTAGTGTGATTGAGGGCTCAGAATCTAGGCTTCATTGGACCCCAGAGCTGGACACTGGACTTTGGCAACAACACTGATTGCTGAGAATCAAATTCATGCCTCTTCTAGGAATTTAGTCCCCACCCATGTTCAGCTGCAGAAAATATTTGTGAAGAAAAGACATCAAGCTTCTCTACTATAGCTACCTTAACCCATCTTCATCAAAGGAAAAGTGACTTTGCACACTTTGAGGTGACATAACTCTGCAAATCAGCCCGCCCAAGGCCGAACTTGTGATAACACAGCTGCTATTGCTGGGTTGATTTTATTCCAACATTTGTCCAGCTTCTAGCTAGGAGGCAAATGGCCCATCTTAGATATCCTGAACTAGCCCTCCCAGTAGAAGGCCAAGAAAACTAAGGCTTTTACCCAGAGTCAGGTAGTTTATTTTACAAAGGGGAAGCTAAATATTGTGAGTCAATGACATTTCTAATTTAGTTTTCATCACCTGTTTTGTTATCTGAGACCAAATGATGTTTCTTCTGGAATTTCTTCATGCTAGGCTAAAAAGAAAAATGCATACATCAGTCTTGAATTTCCCCACACTTTAGAACATTGAACCATGGGCATATTCCTGTTTTTGGATGAAGCTTATTTGTTATGCTTAGAAATAAAAAAAGGTTTTTTTGGCATTTGCCTCCCATAAATAATCCAGAATAAAATCTCCAAAATACCTTTCTGTGATGAACTACTCCAAATACTCAAAATAAATATTTTACTTATATTTATAGATGGACAGATTACTGAAAGCCATTGGAGATTATAAATGGTAAATGTTTATGTATTTGGAAGAGAGGTAAAAACATACTGTACTCTGTTCACTTATATGCTGCACACCTATACCATTAAAATAATAGTGTTTGTCTGCTGGAAATATTTAACTAAAGGCTAAAAGGCAAGGTGGATTTAGCTCCCCAAAATTTAAAATGTTTCTTTTTAATTTTGCCTTATTCTGGTGATCTATGTATGAACTGAGTGTAACACGTGGGATGAGAATTACTCACCACAGAATGTGGCACTCTAATTTCAAATGACATTTTTGTCCATTCCTAGAAAACTTGTACTATGCTTTCTGTTTATTCTCTAGAATTCATATGATTTATTTTATTGTTGAATCATAAATATTTCTTTGAAATTATGTATTTTGAATCTATTAAAGTGTTGAAAAGGGACTAAATGGTTCGTTTAAAAAATACTGGCAAATATCTGGGTATGGTGGCATATGCCTCTACTCTCAGCACCCGGGGAAGCTAAGTCCAGAGGATGGAAAATTAAAGTCCAGACTGGACAGCTCAGGTAGAAACTGTCACTCAGAGAGAATGACCTGGTTTCAATAACCAGTATTGAAAAATCACCATCGTCATCATCATCATCATCATCATCATCATCATCATCACTGGCAAATGAGAACTATAAAAATAACATTCATATCAGGATTGTCCTTTCAGTTGTCAGATTCACTCTGAGTGAGAAAGAGCAACATCACAACATCACTACTTATGGTACACATTGAAGGGACCAGCATTCTGCTAGAAGCAATATCTGTCTTTATCCTCTCTCCTAATTTCAATATTCCACTTTTGCAAATCCTGAGGAGTATTGTTCTTAGCAGAGGACTGATTGATACTCTCCGAATGTATACACTTCTAATCACTATTAACATTTTTATAGGAAACTGGCAAGTTAATCTCCAATAGTAAAATGTTAGAAAATATGACAAATGGTAAATCTATCTTGATCCCTTCCTAGCAATCCTGAAATTATGCCCACTAGGCTTCAGGCTACTTTATCTATTCTAGAGAGAAAAATACACTTCTACTTGCATTCATAATATGAATAAACATGCAGGTCACACAGGTAAGTTCTTTCTTACAGAGTAGTAATATTCTGAAGGAGACTAAAAGTTTACAAACATATCATTATTCGTATTTATATATTATTTTACATTAAGTTATTACATAAAGATTAATTATATCCTCTGCCTAAAGTTTTCAAACATCACTGCAGCACCATCATCAGAATTCTTGATAAAATACAGATTGCTTTATTAAAAATTAAATTGAGAAATAAAAAGCATGGCTGGGCTTTATCAGCAGAAAGTCTGATTCTATATATGTGTGGTAAGGTATAATAACTTAGTTTCCTAGCAAGGTTTCAGGTAATGTTGATGAATATAGAACCACATTTAGAGGATGAGAGTTCCACCTTAACATAATACAACACTCTAGGTAAGATGATACATGATGTCATGCCCATCATATTCATTAAATTTATTGGTTAACTGGCATGAGAGACATAAGGTAGTGCATAAATACCTGATGATTGGCAGAGTCCAAAAGGAAAGGAGAAGATGGCATAGAAGAATAGGAGAGGCTGAAGTGAGATGATTAAATAGCTTTATTAATACATGGTTGATATATAAAACCCTGAACATTAAATTCGTGCAGTATGAAAAAATAGAGACACTGGCAAACAGAGATAACATTATTGCAATACGGTACTAAAAATAGCCACCCAAATTTTCCTTGTATCTATTATTTTCAGTGCTAGGGATTAAAACCAGGAGCTCCTAAATGTTTTTCATACTCACACCACTGAGAAATATTCTTAGCCTCTCCTACCATTACTTTGTTTTTGCCTCTGTTTGAATAAAAAAAAAACCCACTTAACATATGTCTTAGCCACTCTCTTGATGCTGGAACAAAATATCCACCACCCACAACTTAAAGGAGGAAAGGTTTATTTTGCTTCTTGATTTTAGTTCATGATCAGCTGGACTCCAGGCAGGAACAGCTTGTTTGAAAGGCATGATAGAGAGCTGCTCATCCTATGGCATCCACAAAGCAGGGAGAGAAAAGAGGAGCCAGCAACGAGATTACAGCGCACCAGGCCATGACCCCAATGACCCACTCCAAACAGTCCCCTCCTCTTAATAGCACATTCACCCACCGAACACAGCGGTTGGATCCACTGATGCATATAGCATCCCCATGATCCACTCATCTTCCATACAAATGAGAATTTTGGGGAACATTTTAGATTTAAATCACAACATGAGATGTATTCTCTAAAAAGTTTTGATGTGCCCAATACTATATTAACTGTAGGCACTAACTTCTACAGCAAATCTCAAGAAATGATCCATCTAGCATGACTAGCCTCTAGCATTGAACAAAATAATCCCTATTATCATCAGACCCAAGAAATTGGCTGATAGAGCCCAGACAGGGAAACGACCATTTGGAATACACTCAACCACCATTTGAAATAAGCCCAACAGCCATTTTAGAGAAATAGGACACGTCAGCAGGCCACAAGCAGTCCTCCGAGGACGTCAGTTGGTAACAGAAGATATGTCAGCAGATTATAGAGGACACATCAGCAAGCCACAAGCCTGCCATTTCACCAACCCGGGCCCCTCAAAAACCCACCAAAAACATTGTAAAAAGCTCCTGACCCTGAAAAAGATAACCTCTGTTCTGCTCACACAGAGAAGGCCCTATCAAGTTTGGCAATAAACCTGCTTGGACTCTTGAGTTCACAACCCTCTTTCCCGCTCATCTGGTGCCAAAACCACTCCTCATGCCCCCTGCTTCCCAAATTGTTAGCTGCTTGGCTCCACTGCCCTCTGCAGTGGGAATGGTAGGCTCTGGCCAAGGCTACACTTTGGTGAGTACTCAGAACCTCCAAAGGCAACTTTCAAAACCTGACCATGCAACTAGATAGCCAGCTCTCCCTTCTCTTCACCAAAACTCGCTTTTTATGAACTCCCATCCTAGGACCATCCTGCCAGACTTTAAACCAGACATCCACCAACACCTGCTAATCCATTGCCACTCCTGGGAAGGTAAAATTCTGGCTCTATGGACTTTCTCTTCCCAGTCATAGAAAGCCAACCTGTTGTCCCACTTTTTCTTTCCTAATCCTTTTCCCATCTTCCCCATTCTGTATTTGAGAACACCACAGAAAGGACACCTCCAACACTTTGAGGGAGAGGGGCTTCCTTTCAGTATGCAGGAAAATCTCATCCAGCTCCAGGAAGCAGCAGACCCTGGTCAGTTATCTGATTACAGGAAACATCCATTGACCCGTTTCCCAACCCCAGGCCCCTTTTCCCCGTGATGGGCAGTTCTCCGTCAACAACTTCATGAGACTCTTTCTCAGCTCTCTCCGGCACAATATGTCCAAATTGAGACTAAAAGGAGACATTAAAACAAAAAACATAATAATTTGGTCTTTTATTCCATTTCTGTGTGGCTCCAGTACAGACCCCATAATGGGTCATGCTAACCAGCTGAGAGTACTTTCAATATACAAATTTTCCAGGACCTCAATAACTTCCTTCAGGGAAATGGCAAATGGTCATTATATCCAAGGCTGTTTTACCCTCCATGAGAAGCATTCCTTCTGTCTTACTCTCTCTTCTCTTCAAATTCTTCTCACTAAATAAAAAACCTCTACCCCACAAAAACGTTTACACCTATTCCTGACACAAAAATGTGGTGCCTTTATCCTCTCTACCCTCCTCTATTGTTGAATTTAGTCCTTCTAATGATCCTCCTACCCTATCAATCACCTCACACTTCCTCAACAACCTCAACAAGACTCACAACTCTCCCAACTAGTAGCTCCTACCTCCTCCCAGTACCCCTCTTCTCCAATATCTGGCATCCTACCACCTACCCCAGTCCAAAACCGTCTGAAAACCTTCCCTCTTCTCCCCCTCAGACACACTCTCACACTCTTCTCACCCAATACCTTCCCAGACCACTTCTCATCCCGCCCTACCCCTTCCTGAGGTAGCAGGCACTGAGGGGCTTATTTGCATTCATGTTTCTTTCTCAATTACTGATCTAGAACATTTCCAACAAAGAATGGAGGCTTTGTCAGAAAATTTTGATAAATTCAAAAAGAAAATTCTTCCTATTCACTCAAATGTACAACCTGACTTGAGGTGGACTTATCTTCTTGTTTATCCTTACTGATGAAGAAAGGGAACACACTTGGTGTGTGGCCAAAAACCACACTGATGCATTCCACTGTTAACACCCTAACAGGTATGCTGAGGCAGTTTGAGCAGTCCCCAGGACTAATTCCCAAGACCTCAAGTGGTCATATTAACTTGGCTACTCTGATAGGACAGATGGAGATCATATTATCACATACCTCCTGACAGAAATTGAAAAAATAAAAATAAGCAGGTCAACTATGAGTATCTCAGAGAAGTCACCCCAGGGGAGGAGAGGAGACAAAAGCCCAGCCTTCTTAATTAACTGCATTTCAGAGGCTATGATTAAATATATAAACATCCATCTTATCTCTCTTGAAGGTCTAATTCTTCTACACCTCCATTTCATCTCCCAGTCTCATCCAGACATCCACAAAAAGCTCCAAAAATCATAAAATAGACCCCAATCACCCCTAAAGGAACTGATAGATACTGCCTTTAAAGTTCTCAATAACCAAGATAAGGAATAGAGAACTCTAAAGGAAAAATAGACTAAAGCCAAATCAACTCTTGGCCTCCCTAGTTCGATCCCCAGCCGAAAAACCTACCAAAGGCTCCACCTCTCACCTACATAGAAACTATTTTCACTGCGGCAAAACCACACCACTGGGCAAAAGCTTGCCCAAATCCAGCCCTCCTACAAAGCCTTTCCTTATCCTACCAGTTGTATACACTAATGAGACCTGTCCTCTGAAACAATCCAACTCAACAAACCAAGAGTTGGCCCCATTGTTTGGCACACACACACACACAAAAAAACCCTTCCATAGCCATATAGCACCAACCCTTCAAAATAATCCTAAGGGACCCTAGATCTGTCACAGTCAACCAATATCGCTTAGCCCCAACAGCCATCTTGGCATTGAGCCCATTATCAACTGCCTTCTCGAAGCCCAAATTTTCATTCCTACTCACTCCCCCTCCTCAACACTCCCATCCTTCCTATAAAATAACTGACATATCCTTCTGATTAGTCCAAGATCTCTGAAAGATTAATGATGCTATTGTTCCCACTCAACCATTGGTCCTCAACCCTTACACGCTCCTCTTCCATACCCCATCCCAGTAACTATCGTTTTAGACCACAAAAATGCCTTATTTACTATTCCCCTCAGCCTTGATTCTCAACAACGTTTCACCATTACCAGGACAGACCCCATATTTCTGTTCTCCTAACAACTCCCATGGACAGTTCGACCCCAGGAATGTTGAGATAGCCCCACTTTTTTGGCCAAGTATTACAAAAGGACCTCCAGTCCCTCAATTTTGTTTGTTTGTTTTGTTTTGTTTTTTGGTACCGGGAATCAAACTCAGGTCCTTGCGCTTGCGAGGCAGGCAGTGGAACCACTGAGCTAAATCCCCAGACAGTCCCTCACTTGGGCTTGCAGCTTCCTGTTCCCATACATCAGTGATTTTTTGCTTTGTGGCCCCTATCTATCAACCACACTGTCTTGACTCTATCTACCACACTGTCTTCTTTCTTAATTCTTGGAGGGCAAAAGGGATACTGTGTCTCAAAACACCAAGATCAGCTGGTACTATAAGAGGTCACTTACAGCATTATTCATCTCAGCCTTACCATTCTCTGTATACCTCTCTCCCCAAAGCAGGCTACTAACAATCTTCCTTTCTCCACCACAAGTTAAGATCTCCTTTCCAATCCGGGGTTTCTTAGCTGATTTAGACTTTGTATCCAAAATTTCTCACTCATTGGAAAACCCCTCTAATGAGGCTTCCTATGGAGATCCCTGAGAAAGTGTGCCCAAAGCAGACCTCATTCCCATTTCCTTTTGGACCCTCAAGCAAGCACTCCCTAAGGCTCACACTTTGACCCTACCTAATCCTAATAGACCTTTCTTTCTATTTCTAACCAGCAAAGAGCAGCATTAGGGCTGCTTGCATAGCCAGCTGGAGGCTCCCTCCAGCCTGTTGTCTCTTTGGGCAAACAGCTTGATTTCGTAATCAGTTTGGCTTCTTTGTTTACCCGTCTTAGCATCAGTGCTTTCCTACTCCTTGAGGCCCAAATGATTATTCTCCACCAGCTGCTATAGATGCAGTATTCACACAATCTCTCTGGCCTTCTTAGCCATAGTGCTTTAACCCTTTTCTCTCTGGTCTGAGTTCAAGTCCCACACTCTCAGCTCTCACAACACTCAGTGACCTTCTGCCACTCCTCTGGCCTAAAACTGGCCAACCTCCTCCCCATACCTTACTCCCTAGACTCCACTCCCCAACATGAGTGCACTGAGCTCTTTGTACTCTCACCTTCTTCCATCACATAACCTCAGAACTCATTCCAGGGCCCTCTACTGGTTTATTGATGGAAACTTTTCAAAGACTACCCTTTCACAGGCAAGATATGCCATCATTGAAGACCATCATGATAGCCAATCCTTCTATCCTCCAAGGCAGCAGCCTTCTCCCCAGGGCCAACTTCACAGCAGGCAGAACTCATCACACTCACTAGAGCACTTACTCTCCGAAAAGATAAAACCATCAATATTTATACAGACTCCACATATACATATAATATCCTACACTCAAACACCCAAATCTTGGATGAAAGGCGATTCTTAGCTGCAAAAAACCTTTTCTTAATTGCTTCTTTGTTTGTTTATATTCTAATCCAAGATGTTTCGGAGGTCTACCCCACAGAGCTGCAGTCATTCATTGCAAGGGCCATCAAAGGCCTAACTCATTGGATAAACATCTCCGATATATCATATCATTATCAGAAATAATGAGGCTGAAAGAATAGCAAAACTGGCAGATACTAACTTTGTTTCCATTTCCTACTTCTTATTCTGTTATACCTTCCTAGTCACCTCAAGAAATAAGGGAAAGGAAAAAAAAAGGAGAAAATGAAAAAATGGAAAGAAAGTATTGTAAACAGGGAAGGGAGGAGGGGGTGAAGGGAGGGCAGGGACAAGGGGAAAAAATGAGAACCAAGACCTGTCATGTAAAGGTACAAGATCCCAATGATGAATGTAACTGTACTGTATACCTAAAATGTACCAATAAACTCAATGAGAGAAAGAGAAAAAAGAAATAACTCTACTTGAAGAACAGGGGGCACAACAAGAACAGTGATTGCTTCTTCATTTAAACCTTACCCTTTCTGAAATCTTGCAAAACAAATTCCTTTCATCTTTCCATGATGAATTCCATGCTATGCTAGGTCATTCCTGCTGTTCCAATTCCTACAGACGCACATACTTCTCATCAGTAGTTTCAGAATGTCCTTGCAAAAAATTATCACCTAATGTATCATATGCCAAATCACCAACTCTGAGGGCAAACCTCAGACCTCCTCCCGTCCCCACCCATGAATTTCAAGGATGGCTCCTCAGCACTGGCTGGCAAATAGACTTTCATCATACGCCTCCATTAAAAAAAAAACAAAACAAAAAAGAAGATAAGGCATGCATTTGCTTACCTACTAACTGGACCAGAACCTGTACATCAGACCTCCTCACTCCCACCCTTTCCTTAGCAGCGTGCAATCTACCCATCTCTATATCCCCATAACCCATGTCAGGGCACAACATGCCATACAGCTTGTCCCATTAATGGGCTCCTCGGGAATAATCACAGGAATTGGAAGAGACCATAGGAGTCTCTCTTTCAGGTTGTCAGAAGAAGTCTTCTAGGGAATTAAAGACACTTGCAAGATCAAGAAGATTGCCTGGCTTCAATTGTCTTTCAAAATTGCAGAGGATCTGATCTCCTGGCAACTTTTCAGGGTGGCATATATGCTGTACTCCATGAATAATTTTGCTTTTTTTTTTTCATCGAGTTTGTTGGTAATTTTTTTTAAATTTTATTGAGTTTATTGGTACATTTTAGGGATACAGTACAGTTACATTCATTGTTGGGATCATGCACCTCTACATGGCAAGTCTTGATTCTCATTTTTTCCCCTTACCTCTGCCCTCCCTTCACCCCCTCCTCCCCTCCCCATCTACCCACCCCTCCCTTCCATCTTTTCATTCTCTCACATTTTTTTCTTTTCCCTTTTTGTTCTTCCCCTACGCATCACACCTTCCCTACACCTTTAGCTCCTTTCTTCAAATTTCTAAATGTCAGTAATCTTATTAGAATCTTATGCATTGTTGCAGAATATTCTCTTCATTGGCTCCAACCCAATTTAGCCCTCTTAATGTTTGTTACTCTTTTCTTTTTTTCTTATTCTTTTTTTCTTTTCTGTATAAGTAATCGATCCCAAGATCTTTTTCAGGAACAAATAGTGACTACCTCCAAGGCAACTACTGGAGCATACCTCCAAATAAACTTTCTTCTTTAAAACAACAGAATAACAGAACAGAACAAAACTCTTCATCACTCCCCCTCCATAAGCAGGAATTAGCCAAGTAAAGAATGACTACCTGTTTGCCTATACCCTTTTAAAGCAAGGACAGGGACACCACTGGTGTGAACGAGCCCACCCACCATTTTCGAGAAACATAGCTTGCATTTTACTTAGGTCATACGGGACATGTCACTAGGTCACAGAGAACGTGTCAACAAGCCACAAGCCTGCCTCTTATTTGATTGATCCCCTCAAAAGCCCACCACAAAGCTCTATAAATAAAAGCATCTTAACTTATAAGAGACACCTTCTTTTTTCGGCTTGCACTTAGTAATTGGCAACTAGTATTGTATCCTCTGCTTTATGAGTCTGATTATTACTGCTACTTCATATTACTGAAATCATACAGTATTTATTATTTTTATTTAAATTAATTTTATTTTTAACTAATACATGAACCATTCACATTCCATATATTAATAGGGTAATGTTTTGATACATGTATATATTTTGTAGTGCTTAAATTATAGTAAACCTATTAATATACTCAAGTATTTATCATTTTTATGGTGAAAATTTTCAAGTCCTTTCTTCTAGTTTTTTTAATAAACAGTACAATATTGTTATCTATAGTCAGCCTACTATACAATAAAACACCAGAATTTCTTTCTCCTATCCGACTGCAAATTACTACTCATTAATCAGTTTTCCCCATGCCTTCCCTACCAGTTCTTTTCTCATTTTGTGACTTATTATCTTCGTCAAAATGTCCTTTATGCTCATTCATATCATTGCAAATGGCAAATTTTTTTCTTTACAAAGGCTGAATAATACATCATTCTAGGCATATACTAAATTGTCTTTATACATTAATCTCTGCTTGAACATCTGGCTTATTTCTATATCTTGGCTCTTGCAAATAGTGCTGCAATAAACATGAGCAAAGATATATCTTTATGATTCTGATTTGAAAACAGTTGAGGTGGTGCACACCTGTAATAGATTCCCAAGTTCAAATTCTGTCTGTGTTAATTAGTGAGGCCCTATCTCTAAATTTTAAATAATAAAACTAAAGAGAATTGAGTATGTAGTTCAGACATATAGCGCCCATGGGTTGAATCCCCTAGTACCATAAACAAATTCTGATTTCAATTATTTTGGATATATACCTGGAGGTGGAATTGCTGAGTCACAAGGAAGTTCCGTTTTTAATAATTGAAGGACCTCCATAATTTCTGTACTGCTTAACATCACCACCAACAGTGTACAAAGACTAACTTCTCTGAAATCTGGCAAAGCTTGCTATTTTGACAAAAATAACAGATGACAGATGACATAACAACTCATTGTACTTTCTATTAGCATTTCCCTGATAACGATATTGGGTACTTTTTCATGTATAAATTGGCCATTTACATGCCTTTAGGAAAATGATCAGGTTTAATTGGGTTGTTTTATATTAACTGAGTTTCAAGAGTTCCTTATACAGCTTGAAAATTAATGGCTTGAGAGATATGGTTTTCAAATATTTTTCCGCTCTTTAAATTGCCTTTTCATTCTATTATTTGCCTTGCTATGTAAAAGCTTTTTAGTTTGCTATAATTCTACGTATCTATTTTTGGTTTTGTTGCCTGTGCTTTTAATCTCATATCCAAGAAATATTTGCCAAGACCAAAATTAAGAATCGTTTAAGCTAGATTTTTCTTTAGGACTTTTACAGTGTCTGATTTTATACTTCAGTTTAGAATACATTTTGATTTGATCTTTGGTATAGTATAAAGTAGAAATTCACTATTGCTTTAAAAATTATTTTTATATGGATATCACCTTTTTCCAGTATCATCTATTGAAAAGACTGTAGTTTACCCATTGAGAGTTTGTGGCACTTTTTTGAAAAGAAATTGATCATATATACATAGATTTATTCCCAGGCTCTCTTCCAATAATCATTAATGTCTTATCTTTATTATAATACCATTCTGTTATAAGTACTATAGCTCTGTAAACTTTTTTTTTTGTACCAAGGATCGAACTCAGGACCTTGTGCTTGAGCGGCAGGTGGTGGAACCACTAAGCTAAACACCTGGCCCTAAATTATTATTTAATCAAGATGTGTAGTGTCCTAAGTTTTTTTCCTCTGTCTAGACATCACTTTGATTATTTTGGCTCTTCTGTGATTCCCTATAAATTTTAGAAATGTTTTCTATTTCTTAAAAATATGCCAATAAGATTTTTAGTATATGTGCTGCCAAAGTGAGCACAAGCCAATGAGATTTTTGACAAGGATAGCATTGGATATGAATACCACTTTTTGTAGTATATATATTTTTAACATTGTATTACAACCCAAGAATATAGGATGTTTCCCCATTAATTTATGCTTTCTTTAATTTCTTAAACTAGTGTTTTATAGTTTTTCAGTGTACAAAGTTTTCACCCCTTTATTTTATTCCTGTTTTATTCCTTTTGTAGGTACTATGAATCAGATTGCCTTCTTTATTTCTTTTTTTTAAATACTTGGTTGTTAACATAAAGAAATGCAAAAATTTTGTATGTTAATTTTGTTCTATACAACTTTACTTACCATGTTTGTCAGTGCTGTCTTTTTCTTACTTTAGGTAAATGATTTGCAATTATGTTTACCTTTATTAGATGAACTCAGTATTGCCAATCATTTCTGTTGGTTTTCTGGTCTTTCGTTTTTTGCGTTTTTTTCTACTCTGCTCTCTGATATTTCCTTTGCATGTTAACCTTGGGCTAAAATTGTTCTTTAGCTAGCTAGCTCCTTCAGTAGTAAAGTTAAGTTGCTTGTGTTTATTAATTTATTTATTGTATATGCAGGAGGTGACTCTTTTTAATTTTTTTTTTTACTTTTATTAGTACGTTTGCAGTATATAGTGATTAGTGTAGGGAATTGGTACATGTAAATAACATTTCTATTCCTTTCTTGTTCCCACCTCTCTTCAACTGCTTTTATTTTTCCACCATCAGATTCATTTATTGTATAAGAACTTATAATATTATCATATACAGATTAAAAGACAAATATGTCAAAGGACACATAGAACAGGTAAGATGATTGTACTAAGGTACATTTTTAGATATATTGTCTGTGATGAATCACAGTACTTTATTATCTTTCTCTTTTTCCTATTATCTCTTGTGTGTGTATATATACACACATACACGCACACATATAGCTTTTCATACATGAGAATCCGTATGATAGTAAAGCTTCAATGTCTGAGTTGACTCATTGAATATTATGGTCTCAGAGTGCATCCATTTCCTACAAGTAACTCAAAGTTATCCTTTGTTATGGCAGAATAATGCTTCATTCTGCGTAAATACCACACTTTTGGAATTCATTCATCTGTTGATGGACATATAGGCTGCTTCCCAGATCTAGCTCTTATGGATTGTGCTACTATAAAAATGCGTATGCATACATCACTGTGGTATGATGTCTTGAGCTCTTAAGGGAAGATTGGTATTCATCTGATTTTTCCTATCTATGAAGCGGTTTATGAAGATGGGTGCACTGGTATTTGGTACATATATGTTTATAATTGTGAATATTTCTTGTTGAATTATTACCTTGCCTAATATGGAGTGACCTTCTTTGCCTCTTCTGATCAGTTTTAGATTGAAATCCTCTGTCTGAAATTAGGATAGCCACTTCTGCTTTTTCCTGAGTGTCTTTTGTATGGAATATTGTTTTCCATCTTTTGATTTTTAAAAAATCTATATCTTTTTTAATACAATATGTTTCTTGTAAGCTGCATATTGTTTGATTTTCTTTCTTGATCCATTCTGCCAATCTGTGTCTTTTGATTAGGGAAATGAGAACATTCACATTGAAGAGTTAGTACTGAACAGTATTTTTTGTTTCCTCATTGAGTTTATTGGTACATTTTAGGTACACAGTACAGTTACATTCATCATTGGGAACTTGTACCTTTACATGACAGGTCTTGGTTCTCATTTTCTTCCCATCCCTTGCCATCCCTTCATCCCCTGGTACTGAACAATATTGACTTATTCCTGTCATTGCATTATTTTTCTGTTGCTGACTTTCTCATTTTCGCCCTTTTACTTACCTGTTCATTTTGCCAGGTATGTTGATTATTTTTGAGTTATTAATACTGTTGGTTCATTTGTCTCTTTCTAGGATATCCTTGAGAAGTTTTAGTAACACTGGTTAGGTTGTCTTGAATTTCTTCAGGCACTTCTTATCATGGAAATGCTGTATTTTTCCATTAACTTTAAAGGAAAGTTTGGCGGGATACATAATCTGGAGTTGTAATTGTTATCTTTTTCGTCTTTAAACACTTCACTCCCAGATCTCCTGATCTTTAAGATCTTTAAGATCTTTAAGATTTGTATAAAGAAATATTTGGGGATTCTAATGGTTTTTCACTTTAATATGTGGTCTCTTGCCTTTCTCTAACAGCTTTTAAGATTTTGTCCTTGCGATGGACTTCCAGAATTTTGAGTATAATATGGCATGGGGAGGTTCTCATTTAGGTGTGGTCATTTGGTGTTCTGTATGCCTCACTTATCTGTATGTTTATTTCTTTCCCTCTATATTTGGGGAGTTTTCCACCATTATTTCTGTGAATGTTTTTTTTTTAATTTGTATTCATTGGCATTTATGACTTATTCTAATTATTTGTAGATCAATCTTCTTCCCAATATCTAGCAGTTGTTGGATCAATTTTTCATCTGTTCTTATTGTTTTTAAGGTCGTTGGACTTTGAAGTCATCATTGTCTTCTAGTTCAGAAATTCTGTCCTCATATTGATCTGTCCAGCTGCCCATACTTTCAATATGATTTTTAATCTCCTGGATTTCTGATTGAAACCTTCTCATGGACTCTCATTCTTTGGTAACCTGGTCATTTATGTTTTGTGTTATTTTGTTTACCTCATTTGCTTTCTATTACTGTCTTCTGAAAGCTCCTGCATCTCTTCTCTTATTACTTCCAACATCTGTTTAGTTATATATTCTCTAATCCAATGAGTTTCACTTTGAGCTCTTTTTTAAACCACCTTTGCTGTGTTTTTAAGTAATTCAAGTGTGTGGCTTGTGTTATTCTGCTCCTTGGTTCCCCCTAACTGGCTTCAAGGAAATTGGGGGTTTCTGAGGGTATTTTATTGGATTTTCTTTCCATGTTTTTATTACTTTTTTTTTTTTTTGGTTTGGCTTGGTTTACTTGTGCATATTTATAGTCTAAATACTTTGCTTCTAGTGTAGATATTTCTTTAGTTGTTTTTTTAGTAATGTACTTTGGGCATGGCTAACTATAATCTTTCGCCACGTCCTAGGATTTGACTACTTTGATTATTTTCGGAAAGAAGGAGACAGTGCAGTTATCCAAGCAACCAGGTTCTCTGGAAATGTATTTTAGTATTGTTAATGTCACAAAGGCATTACTGAGAAATGAGTATTGGCTTATAGAGAAATAGTGACAATTAAGTGACCTTTTTAATATCAAGTAGAACATCTACAGTAATTTTGCCTGAGACAAATCAGAGATTAACATACCATCAGAACCAGTTTTGTACAACCCTTAATCTGAGAGCAGTAACTGTTAATTATTATGTAAGTATTGAGGCAACCCGAATATTGACTTACAGCTAATATATACTAAATGCAGCAGCTATATCTCTGCTAATGGTAGAAAACAATTCTACAGTAATTTTACAGAGTTACTACATGAAGATCAACAAGACATTATTTTTATACTGTTAACCACTTAATAGTTTATTCTGAGCATCACTCAGGTGCCACATTCAAGTATCAACTATCTTGAATGTTGCTTGGAGAGGTGTCATTTCAACATACCGAACAAATTTCACAAAATTGTCTTTTTTTGTATTTTCTGTTGTATTATAAAAATTAACAAAACAATATTCAATTTTTAGTCATCCTGTATTTAAATGACTGGACTAGTAGGTTGTGGGAGAGCAGAGGAGAATCAAGGCCTAACTGCACTTCTCTGTGAGCACAAAGGAGAAAGACTGCACTCAGAGGTGATGGAATATTTCAGGTTTACAGACAAGTTAAGGCAGCTGAGATTAAGTTGTTTACCTGGGCATGTACTAATGGATACTGGGAAGCAGATGAATATTGTCACTTTTATTGCTTATACCAGTGTTTGAGTGAGGAAGGGTAAGATAAGCCAGATGCTGGGGGCTCCTCTGCCTGGTAAAAAGGCAAAAGACCCCTGGCTACCAGCATGTTAAACTGACTCCATTCTCTTTGTCATTCATTGTCATTCACCCCTGGGTGAGGGAGAACAAAGTAGCAGGTCCAGTGGCGCCTGAGTGAGGAAAGCTCAGAAGAGTGGGCTGGCTTGGCTACAGTTGGCACTCAAAGCGGGACTTGAAAGCAGAGGCCTACAGATTTTTAGCAGTGTCCTATTCAAGGCATGACTCCTCTCACTGGTAGACGAAGGTGGCAGTCAGTGCCCAGATGCAAGCTGACAGTAGGATTAAGGTGAGATTCAAGTTCTGGGACTTTCAAATGCACAGAAAATCAGGCTGAACCTGGTCTCTGGTTAAAGGGGTTGGACCTGCGTTGTTTAGCTTATACAATTCTGGATGTCTCTTTCAGGGGCCTGACCATGGCTCACTAACTTTGGATATCTCTCCTGGTTGTCCCTTACCCAGTCACCCAATCACTGGGAGTTTAACAACCATGGCTGCTCTGAGTCTCAGGTTAAATTGGCTCCTTTCTAGAAAGGTATCCAACCAAGGACTCTCTCCAAAGGATATGGCAGACACTTGGACTGGAGTCACTTATCAGTTGTACTACGCAGCATACACTGGTTTGTTCCACCTGTGCATTTCTCTCTGAAGGCATCTGGAATTGCCAGCTTTCATGGTGTCTCTGTAGACTTGATTTTCATTTCTCACAAGCGATGAACCAGGAGGCAGGGATAAAGTGCCGACTGTCTTTTTTTTTTTTTTTTTTTTTTTTTTTTTGGCACCGGGAATTGAACTCGGGCCCTTGCGCTTGCAAGGCAGGCCACCGAACCACTGAGCTAAATTCCCGGCCCTGTCCCTTCCTTTTTTTCATTGTGGTCTGTGTCTTCAATTTCCCTAGAGGCTCCAATTTTCCCATAAGATGCTCCCTGGGTCCTAGAGATCACTACCCTACTTTTCTTCCCCAAATTGTTATTTTCTAGTGTCTGGTTCCAAATCTTGGGGAGGCTGATTTCTTGCTTCTTACCACAACACCATTTTCCAAGAAGTCTTCAAAATATTCTTTATAATATAGTCAGTAAATGGCATAAACTTTTTTCTTAAAACTATTTTTACTGCATCCTATATGTGTTTTCAGTTGTTTCAATGTTTTCTGATTCTTCTTTTGATTTAGGTTTTGACCTATTGTGTTTTTTAGAAAAGTATAGTTTAACTTCTATATAGTTGGTATTTCTCAAAGCTTCTTTTTTCATTGTTGTCTAATTGAACCCCATTGTGGTAAGAAATAATACTTGATATAATTTCAGTTTTCTTAAGTTTGTGAAAATTTGTTTTGTGACCCACTTAATATGTAATGTATTCAAGAGAATGGTCCATCTGTAGTTGAGAAGAATATTTTCTCTGCTCTTGTTAGCTGGAATTTATCATAGATATCTGATAACTCCATTCAGTCTATAGTGCTGCTCAAGACTGCTGCTTTCTTACTGATTTTCTGTCTGGGTGTTTTATCCATTTGTGGAAGTAGGGTAGTAAAATCTACTACTCTTGCCTTATTGCCATCAATTACTTTTTGCTCTATATATTTAGGCAATTATATGTTGAGTTTGTGTGTATTTATAAATTTACACTTTCCTCATGGATTTCATTTTTTTCACTCGCCATTGGTGAGAATTCATGTTAGTACAGTCATTATGAAAACAATGTGGAGATTTCTCAAATTACTTTCTTTGTTCCTTATGACTCTTTTGGACATGTCTCTTCCATGTAAGTGTAGTCATCTCTGCTCTCTTTATTTTATCATTTGAGAAGCCTTTTTCCATCCCTTCACTGTCAGGCTTACATCTCACTCGTATCTTCTGAAGACAGTTATATATTTGGGTTCAGCTTTCTTCTGCTTTCAGTCAGTCTGTGTCTTTCGACTGATGTGTTTAATTTATTTACAGTTAACATATTAATTAATGTGGGATGTCTTATTCTTGCCTTTTTTGTTTTGTTTTATGTCTGCTTTGTAGTCTTATTCCTTTATTGCTGTCTTCTTTTGTGATTCATTGATATTTGTAGCGATATTCTTTAATTTCTATTATTCATTTAATTCATAAGTTTGAGTCATTGTAAGAATAGCAATATTTTGGGTGTGGGCATCTTGAGTCATATGAAAACTATTCAGTTACAATAGTTTATTTAAATTAACAACTTACCTTAAATTTTAAAAAAAACCTTCATACTTTTTCAACTTTCACATACTTTTTCTAAATGATGCTATCATTTTAGATCATTTTCTATTCTGAGTCCATTAACAAATTTCTTTTGTTTTTTTAAAAACATAGTCTTGCTATGGATTTCAGCCTGGCCTCGAACTCACTGTGTATTCCAGGCTGGCCTCAAGTCCATGGAGTAACAGCAAAATAAAAATAAAAAATACCAGAGGGGGTTTT